>NW_020229214.1:1899525-2499525 GCF_003227725.1 Camponotus floridanus
ATCTATATGCTTTTTAGATATTTGAAAGAAACTGAATAATAACGCGTGTATAAGATGAAATAAGATCGCTAATGATGTGGAGCATCGGTCAATTAAGTAATATCAGCGAGTCAATCATTATCGTCGCACTATTCGATAATAATGATCGCTTTGCAAAGTCGCGAGGCTCGGTCTCGTAATCGAAGAAGCAGAAAACTACCGGATGACCTTTGACCGTGATTGACGGATTTCTTCGTCGTATATATCTTTGCACAAAGATTTGCTAGGGCCCCATGAGCGGCCGGTAGCGCGTTATTTACCATGGCACTTGAATATTTGCTTAGAACCTCGAGCGCTGGAAAAGGGCCCTCCAAGTATCCTTGGACCGCCGAACAATATTTACGCATAACACCGAGTTACGAATCGAGAGGGAAGAAAGTCGGCAGACAGAGGCTCGGAGAGGAGAAAGGGGGCGAACTCGAAGATAAAGGAGTAAGAGAAAGAAGATCGTGAGAGAAGGCAATCCGCGTGGTAGAAACGGAGACGAGGTACGAACGAGGTGGATTGCGAAGTCGGAGAGGAGCCGTAAGACGAAATTAATAAGAGAAACGGGATGCGCGCTATGGAAATGAGAAAGACGGAGGGAGACGCAGATGCCGGTCGGACATTAGGATACACTTGTGGCGATAGCTGGAGAACTCGGCGCGAGCGCAAACCCATGATAACCCACGCCATTATGCATTAATCCGATGACTATGAATCCGAATGAATCATAATTAATATCTTTGTCCATTAGTCGTAAGATTACATTGGCGATCACGGGTAATGCGCACGTCTTTCTCGTGTATCTTTAATTACTTACGTTTTGCTGGTGACGCATTACGGAGGTAGTCGTTTCCGGCCATCCGACGGTGTGTTTCAAAATGGTACACGTAACATCCGGCATTTATTGAGCTCGCGATATAATAGAAATTGCCTCCTTGTTCACACATTTGTATGATATCTTTTTCCTTCAGTTTAATATCGATTCCGTCAAAATGTTAAGTTCAATGGTTTGAATGATATCTAATTATTTTTAAAATTTAAATTAAATTAATACTTCAATTAATACTTTCTTAATTTACATAAAAGTATTAAGTAAGTATTAAGTCGCTCTATTAAACGCATGTATAATGATTTAAATAATTTTAAAATAATTGCAATCGTAACTCGAGTTATTCAGTTATAAGTCGCTGTAATGCAAACATTCTCCATCTATAAAATTTTATCGCTCTGCAAACGTATGCTGATGTAAAATCGTTGATGCACGTCAATTTTAGAAGTCTCGCGAGAAAGTTAAGTTTTTAGCGCACTTCTGTCGCCCATAAATTCCTACATACGCGCACCCCGACCGGGCAATTTTCACCAAGAACCAAGAAACGCGACGGGGCGTCACAGTCCGTTCCGTTCGCCAAGATTCCAGGCAGCTGCTGGACTTATGCGCTGTGAAATGCATAATGCGCCTCCGCGCCAGGGCTATCTAGGATGTGTGAAACGAATTTCTGTCTTCGTATGGTCATTGAGGCCACGCGTAGATGCATCAAAGACAACAGACGCGACAAGATATCGCTTGAATGCAGTGCTCCGATGCAATTTTCAATGTTTCGCGTGAATTTTTTTGATTAATTAAAATCTCTTAGCATATGTATAATCATAATATGTATGCTTGAATGAGATCGAATTATCAAAAATTGAACGATCCTATTGTTACAGATATTTATGTATGATTGCGAGGGCCTGGGAAAAGTTTCCGACTTGGAGGAGGAGAATCGGAAGATAGATAAAATATTTTTCACATACCGCGATGTACATAAAGGGTGAGGGTTGAATCCGTATCCATCAATATTTTCATTCACAACCTTCGTGACAGAAACGAGCTTTGCCAGCAGTCACGTACGAAAACACATGCGACGTGTTGAGGCGAAAAGTAGGTAACTCGGAGTAACTGATCGAGGACCGTAGAGAGACCGGTAGGTTAACGATGGCGATGGCAGGTGTCAAGCGGTTAGTTGATCACTGTCAAATAAATCGAAATAGCTTCGTTGCCGCTCGTGCACATCGTCGTGTTACAGGCGAAATAAAAACAAAATTGCAGACACGCGATTCTAAAAGAAGAGACTGATCGCATTTTATAGCACTTTAAACAGAAAAAAGAAGGAACATAATATTTTCTAGAAAGCAGATTTATAACGTAAGAAACTAAACGACGATAAACCTGCCAATTCAAATATTTATATAGCTTGTTTTATTAATAACTATCGGTAATTATCTGAAGCTACGTGTTATTTCAGATATCTAAAAAAGGAACTTATTGTAATATTAATAAAACTCATCTCAACATTTCATTGGAAACATCTCGATTAAAATACGATACAAATGATAATATAAATATAAATGTGCTGTTTAACAATCAATCAGAGTAAAATCAATTTCAAGTCTTGTATCTGTTTTTAAATTCCTCTGTGATGGATTTAATAAAATTACGATATTAATGAATACAAGTAGAAAAAGAGCACATAGCTGCAGAAGGGTAAAAGGGGATAAAGAGGGGGAGAGAGAGATCTCGGAAGAAATCTAGCGAGTCCTCGACAGCGCGTTTCAAACATCTGCCAGCGCACAGATATCTTTCCTCGCAGCCTCTCGCAGATTCATACGATTCTCCGCGTGAAGCGAGCGATCGCGTATACAGACGCGAGGTACGCACGTGTACGTACGTGTGCTGTATACGAGACTATACGTCCTGTGTTGTGGTACATAAATCATAAGCGCCAGTAAGTGGAGGAATGCGACATAACGTTCGTTTATCGTACTCGTACAGATACCGATTCGAGACGCGAGTTCGTCGGAACGAACGCTATGTCGAGCAACCTAAGCGTCCGTTCGATAATTCATCCTTGGTGCATGAAATCGCGAAAATAACAGTCTATCGGGCCGTCGTACGTGACCCGCTGGCATTATAATTTCACATTTTACGTGCAAGATGTCTACATACGAGCAAGCATAGCGATGCGTTCCTTAAGAAGTAAGAGACAAAAGATTGATAATAAACCGCCAATTAAACAAGCTCAAGTCGATGCACCCGTCCAGACAACTCCAGTTCCTCGTCGCAGTAGACAGCATCCGTTAACAGTCTCCGTCATGGATTAATCCGCCGCGAGCTATAACGAATCCCGCGTATCCCGGCGATGATTGAAAACTGGAAGTCGCGTCCGGCAGAGAGCGACGACGGAGAGCCTGTCGCACGTCGTCGCGTCGCGGACGGTAATCGCCGCCTCTTTTAGCGAGACGAAAGGAGAAAGAGAGACAGGCTTAAACGTGGCGCGCGCTTTTTTCTTCTATAACTCAATCACGGCCGTTACGTCGAACCAGGATGAGCCGTAAAGTCCGGTCATTAGAAACGCGCGGTGCGCGTCGCGTCGCGCCGTACGACAAATCGCCGTGGAACAAAAGTCTTCTCCGGCCTACATTTCGCTCGCGCAGGCCGGCAGATGCGCTGACAAGCGAGAATCACCTTAAAGGCGTCGCGCTCGACAGATTGCACCGGCTCGACTCTGATTGATGCGCCCGCGAACAACAATCCAACAGGCCCGGCGCGCACAGCCAGCCAACGGCAGCGCTCTTTCCTATTCATCTTCTTCTTGCGCTCCAGCGCATTAGCGACAATACCTGTGTGCATTAAGGCGCTGGTTGTTGGGTACGTACCCTCGACAGCCGCACTACCGTACTTACGCCGCGAGATGCAACTTTAAATCTCTTTCTTTCTCTCTCCTCCTTGCTCCCCGACTTGCTGCGAACGGGAGGAAATTTCGTGAAAGTATATACGCGTTCTCGCGTGAGACTTCTCTCACAATTAGCCGACGAGTCGGGAGCCTCTTTGCGCGTATGTCGTCGAAGTTTCTTGTTCTTGAACCATATGTGAAGTTCATAGATATTTTTTTCCTCGATAAGCGTAAAACGCGCGTCTTTAGAGAGAAAAAGAGAGAGAAATAAAAGGTATAATTTCGTATTTCCTGTTATGCTATGCTTTAACAAGCGTACAAGAAAATATGCTAATTATTATTTAGATGCTTATTATTCATCTATAATAAGCGTTTAATGTACTAATTTGTACGTTTCTTACTCTGCGTCCGTATATAACTTTGCACATATTGGCAAACATATATTAATATAGTATACGTGAAGAAAAGAGTATTGTAACTATATATATATTTTTTTGAGGAAAATTTGTTGTTATTTCAATAAGTGAAATTTTAATAACGTGATATTATTTGGTGACTACTTATAAAAGTGGTCCCGCGTTTTTCAATCATTAATTTCGCCCATCATAATTCCAACATATCGATTGACACGCGATCACGATTGACGCACGCCCTTACACAAGAGGAAAAGGATACTTTTGACACGTAGTATCGCTGTTATTAATATCCTTTACCAATCTTACCTGCAACCAACACCTACGCGATCAGCGGGGTTCCTGTCTCCTTGGAATTCTCTGGTGTCTACCTGGTTGACATTTGACAGGCACGATAGCCACGAGATTCCTCTTGCTTGACATCCGATCGATGGATGTTCGATTCTAATAATAAGATGTATAAAATAAGATAATTGCTACGAAGTTTAACAATCATAATTTTGTCGATGTTGTTTAAACACGGATAAAATTTGTCAACTATATTTGTTATCAATAACGTAATGAAATTTAATTATATAGATTTGTGCAAGATTTTTAAAATAATTTCAAAATTGAATGAAGTTTTAATCATTCTTTTGGAGAGAATAAAGATTAAAGATGTTATATTACACATTACAATTATATATATATAAAATTTCATTAATATTTTTATAACATTAATATAGGCAAAGTATATATGCTAAAAGATTTTTTAAATATTTAAATTATTAATTATATGGTTTTTGTAAAGAAAGCATTACAATTATTTATTTTGTATTAAAATTGTATTTTTTTTTCTAGAAACATCAAATTTATGCGTTTCAGGGTCGCATGCCATTTATGCGAGCGATGAGCATGGAACAACGATGGCAGGATCTCGCATCTTTGTTATCCTTACCGGGAGCACCGGATCATTTTGCACATCCAGCACATCCTGGATACCCAGGACACGGCATAAGTCACAGTCATTACGAGGCGCAACGTAATGTATTGCTCCATAATCCTACCTTAGCACCTCCGGTCGGGGATCTCAATTCGACCGGACCTTATCACAATGTGGGTGAGTATTATGTAAAGTTGTACAAAAGTTTTATTTCTAATTTATATTAAATGCTATACTATTATTTCTGATGTAACAGTAAATCTTTGCAGCGTAAATTAAAATCATATTAATATACTATGTATCATCGGTAACGTAGACAATTTTGTTTAATCAAAAGATTTTTTTATATTAACGCGAAATCTAACGCGCAAACTTTTATCTTCAAATATGTAATACATAAAAAGATAAAAATATATTTATCATATTTATGTTTTCATACTGTGCACGTGTGTATGTGTATATATACACACACAGTGTATAAAATTGTACAAATTTAAGTGATCATCAATTTTATAAAAAAGATGAGGAATGCAATAATCTAAAATGTCATCTAAGAAATTTCATTGTCTGAACTAAACTGCTCACTGTTACAGGTGGGTCGTCGAACCTGGGTTCAGCTGTGGCAACATCAATGAATTTGACGAACAGTAGCGAACCAATGGGTGCAGAGAGTGGCGCAACTTATAAATCTGAACCTAACGATATGATGTACTATCATACACCGACAACAGATTCTATCAACCAAACTACTGACGGATTTCTTTCATCTTTACTCAATGATGAAGATTTACACCTGATGGATATGGCCATGAATGATGGTAAGTACTATAATTGCTTATATATCATCGATAGGTAATAAAATCTCACTTTCTTAATAATGTAAAATTTAAAAATACTGACTCAAAAAGAGTTTAAAGAGCCTTAAACATACCATTCATATGAACAACATATTTTTAAATTGGTTATACAATTTAGTCAATTTATAACAATTTAATAATTAACGAATTCGATCAAATTGAAATTTAAAACAAGTTTATAAAAAGTTGTTATAAACTCAGCTTTTTAATATGATCGTTATTAACATCCTTTGGTCAATAAAACATATTCGTTCTCTATGTACATGTAGCATGCTATGATTGATAGTAACAATATATTAATTTCTGTCACTATTTATATTAGAACCTAAAAATAACATTGAAAAATATTTTAAAAGAAAGTATTTTATTATAAAACTATAAAAATTGTTATAAAGTTATATTTTTTATTAAACGTATAAAAATATAACATCGGAAGGAAACATAATGTAATCACAATGTTTTTTAAACCATCATTATAATTACTTATCACAAAGATAATTAAACTTACAATATCATCACATGAGATATATTTGGTTGATTAAAAACAGAAAAAAAAGAAAAATGAAAAGAAGAAATTAATTATATCCTATTCAGGAATGTACATTTTTTTGTAATATACTATATTATAACTATAATATTAAGATATATTAAGATATATTTTATATTATAATATATAAAATATATTATATATTATAATATACTATATTAAGTATAGTATAATATATAATATACTATATTAAGTATAGTATAATATACTATATTACATTATTTATATTACTAAAAAGTAATATAAATAAATGTATCTAAAATCTTTTACATATCTTTATAACCTAAAACTTAGTTATTGGAAGTAATTTCTCTCAGACTATATATATATATATATATATATAGTTAAATTTATGCTTATGTAAACTTGAGGTAGTAATAGAAATCTGAATGTGTTTAAATTCTTTCTCTATGTAAGAGATGTAATACATATAACAAATGTTATGAATTAATTCAATAAACTAAACATAATGGAAAATAACTGTCATATATATTGCACTTTTGTGCATATTCTATGTGGACTTGTATGTAGAATCTACCATATTTTTTTTCAAATTAAAGAAAACGAGTAGTATTTAAATAAAATAAGAGGCACTTGTCTCGTCTACCATACCTCTTCTGGTTCTGCTGGTACAGGAGGTGCATAACCAACGTCCTCATATGTCTCACCACCATATGCATCATTGTTCTATTGAAAAGTAAATTCTATTAATAAATTATATTTTTCTATATTAATAAATGATATATATTTAATTATATTTATAATATTTATTAGAATAATATTTATTTAAAAAATATTAAAACTTTCAATTTGATGCAATTGTATCCTTCATAGTTTTTATAATAAAGTTTTTGTTATTCTATTTTCTCGTTATTTATCAAGTATAATAAAGATAAATTATATATTATTGACATTCGATTAGAAATATAAATTCTGTAATTACTATGGAGCCTAAATTCTATACTACTTACGCCTCTAATATCTTCTCCGCCGAATCTTCTTGATCCTCTTCCTGGCCCAAAGGTTCTGCTCCCGCCGCCACCACCAGATTCTAGCCAGCCAGGTATCGCTTGATCAGCTTGTTTTAAAATTTTAATCAAATCGCCAGTAAGCGGCGTATCTACATTTGGATCAAAAAATGAAGTCGCTTTGCCGCGATTTCCCACACGTCCAGTTCGTCCGATTCTATGAACGTATTCATCGATTGTCTTTGGTAGGTCAAAGTTAATTACATGAGCGACATTTTTAATGTCCAAGCCTCGCGCAGCAACCGCTGTAGCTACCAAGATTGACATTTTTCCTCGCTTAAAATCAGATAGAGCTTCTTCTCGTTCTCTTTGTAATCTATCACCATGTATACTGGTTGTCGGAAAATTGCTCTCTGACAAGAAAGCAGCAATGAAATCCGTGTGTCTCTTCTGCTCGACGAATACTAAAGTACCTTCTATACTTCCCATCTGACTTTGTTTATCTAAAAGTTCTTTCAATAACTTTCGTTTCTCGGGTTGGCCAGATGCTTGATAGAAATTCTGTTGTACATCAGCGCAAGCACCACCTACGATTCCAACAGCAAGGAATAAATAATTCTTCAAAAATCGACCTGCAAGTTCTTGTATTTCACTTGGGAAGGTAGCAGAAAACATAAGAGTCTGTCTTTCTTCCGCAGGCACCATTGTTTCATGATCTACTATTTTTTCGATATCTGGTAGAAAGCCCATATCTAGCATTCGATCTGCCTCATCCAATACGAAAAAACGTAAAGAAGAAAGTTTAATTCTTCCTCTTCCAATGAAATCTAATAATCTACCTGGTGTTGCAACTAAAACGTGGCAACCGGCAAATATTTTCTCTCTATTATGTGAAACTGATGTCCCTCCATAAGCAACTTCACAGCGTATGATAGAGTTCAAAGAAAATTTCTTGGCCTGTTGATAAATCTGCTGGGTAAGCTCGCGTGTGGGTGATACAATAAGTACTTGTGGTTCGCAGGAAGTGGACGTTGTAATTAAATCTCTTGGGTTCTCTAACAGAGTGTGCAGGATAGGAACTACGAATGCTGCAGTTTTGCCCGAACCTGTTTGCGCGCAAGCCATCAAATCACGACCACTCATTATAATTGGAATAGCATATTTTTGCACAGGAGTAGGTTTTGTATAACCTGATTTTTTAATATTATCCAACAAGATAGTTCTCAGTCCAGTTTGATTAAAAGATTGTATCGGCCGCGGTGCGTTCTCACCACTCACTTTTACTTCAATGTCATCATATTTATCGAAATTTATTCCCATAGATACATCGTTTCCAAACAAGGAACTTTCGTCATTAGGTAGTTCTGGTGGAATATAATTCTCCCTTTTCTTTGGTTCATCTTCATTATTACCTTCTCTACCATCATTATCATTTCCTCTGCGTCTTCTGTTCTGGTTATCACTGTTTTCATTGTAACCATCATCACCACCACCTCTGTCCCTACCATAACCGCCACTTCTTCCACCTCTGTTATCACCTCTATCTCTTCTTGGTCTGTCGTTCCTTCTATCGTTTTGGTAATTTCCATCATAGCCATTATCTTCATTATCGTCATCATTGTTACCTCTATTTTGTCTACTATTGTTCCTATCTCTATTACCTTGCCACCGATCATTTCCATCACTACCACCTCTATTACTTCCATAACGTGGCCTATCGTTGTCTTGTCGTCTATTGTTTCCTCCAAATCTTTTACCATTATTGCTTTGGTATCCATTATTTTCATAATTATCTTCTTTATTATCGCCATAGTTTTCCTGATAGTCATCTGTTTTTCCATTGTCGTGGGAATTATATCCTCCCACAGAACAATTTGTATCATTGTTGTTGTATGGAATTGTGCCACGTCCCTTGCCACGAGAAGGAGCGCGTCCTTCATCAAACTATTTATAAATAAAACAACAACATTAGTGACCAGAGCTTATTTCTTTATCATTTATATATATATATATATATATATATATATATATATATAATTGTATATAAAAATTATTTAAAATCATATTCTTACCGAGGACGTGTTTATTGGTGGTTGTGAAAAGTCCATATCATTAATTCCCCACTGTTCCTCAGCCATCTTTGCCTATTGCCATAATTCGCACATTATATATACATATATAACATATAGACATATTTAAATGAAATATATAACATATATAAATAAAATATATAATTAATGTATAATTATACTAAATATGTTATATTGCCATTTAATATAAAAAAATTTCAAAAATATATTTACTATATATTATTTACTATAATTATTTACTATATTATTTACTAAAAATTGTACTACAAAAAACAATGGAATATAAAATAATAATAAAAATAATTTGCAAACATAAATTTTGAAAAGTAAAATTCATCAATTATATGGTTAATTGCAATATATTCAATCTGATCCTAAATACAACAAATTAACAGTATTTTTTCACTTATGTTAATAAATGTAAATAAATGAAAATTAATTTAAATTTATATTATCTCTCAAGAATTACATAAATAAAAAAATGAATAAACAAAAACTTTCTTTGTAATATTTTACAATATATAAACACATTTTACTAATAAATTTTCATAACCATTTCATATGCACGAATATTATACAAAATTATATATGAGACGACTTTCTAAATGATTTTCACTACTTATAGCAAAAATTATAATTTTGCTTGATAAAAATAAAGATATTTCTTAACATTAAATATCACATTTTTTATTATAACTTCTTAACGTCTAAAAAGTTGCACCGTTCATTCCTCGTGCTTATGTTTTTACTTAGAAATATGTGTTGAAGAAATGAAAATATCGAGAGAAAAAACAAACATATCACGAACTAGTAGATAAGGTATAATTGCGAACGAAATATAACCGCAAGTTTCCGTTTCAGATCTTATAATATCGTATTCTATATATTTGTGTAATAGATATTTTCTAAACAATAACAATTATAAACAATACAAATATGTATTTTTTCCCTAACGATCAAATCATTTTATTATTTACTAAGGGTCAAATCATTTTCCGATTTTATATTATTCTGATTTTCAATATTAAAAAATGTATAATTATTTCGTTTGCCTAATCGACTTTTTTTTACCGTGATTTACTTTCTTACTTTCGGCCTGATCGTAAAATATCAAATTATTTTTATACTATTGTACTATTTTTTTTAGTATCTTTCTTTTGTATTTTTTTAGTATCTTCCTTTTGTATTTTTTTAGTATCTTCCTTTTGTATTTTTTTAGTATATTTCTTTTGTACTTTAGAATGAAAGAATAACCGATGAAAAACGCGGGATTCGTGCAAAAATCTTTTCGAATAACTACGTGATTGCTTCCTATACAAATATATCGATATATCAAAGGATCAGAACACGTAGCACGCATCACTCTCGACTGGAATATCACGAATTAGAAATGATAAAGAAAATACACAAGCGCCGGCTCGCTTTTTGCCGACAATGCCGGTATCATATTACAATTATATAATCAACATTACTTATTCTGATGTACTTTAGTGAATCGCGAGAAAATATTCTCACAATTAGTTTAAAAAAAGGACAAGCATCGTCGTCGGCGAATATTACGCGCTGACATAATCCTTATGCGTAATTAATACACCACGTGATAGACGATCGATTACAAAGTATCCCGGCTAACATGGCTGAAATGAGACGCATCATCGCTTCGACGCTCGTTTACGTACCTTGCACGTCTTAGTACTAATCAGGATATTCTCCGTGTCCTCTCTCACGAATCGTTTAATGCGCAGTCACGTCGAGACGAAAATACAGGAGCACAAAATTTACGAGAGCTAGACTAAAGCGTTAACACACGAACTGCCCAACTGCCGCGAATTGCGCATCGGCGTTGTGTGGCGCTTCTCGACGGATCAGCTGCAGAGAAGACCGGCGTGCGCATGCGCAGTACGTAGCTCCATCCCTTCCATCTCTCCATCTCATCGCCTGACCGTACAGGCGCAAAGATCGGTGTCGATTGTTTTGTTTATCAATATAACGCCGTAACGGCGTCTTTGATTTACACTATCCAGAGCGAGCAATAAAAGTCTTTTCTTGTAAACAAATACAAAAACCAAAATGTGTTATGAGAAGGAAGTCAATAATTTGTATATCATGTCATAGAAGTATTTATCATGAATTGTTTGCAAGCTTTTCTGTTAAAAGATTTTTGAATGACTAAAAATATCTTACATGATAACGGATATTTATAAAATAAAATTGTTCGCGTGTATTTTATTGTAGTATCTTTGGGAATTAATATTAAAGCGCGTACACATGTGTACAAACACTTTATGTAAGAGTAATTTTCTGATATAAATTTTTCTCTAAAACTAACAGAATATTATGTCAGTTTATAAAGATATATATATATATATATATATATATATATATATATATACACATAGATAGATAGATAGATAGATAGATAGATAGATTCTGATCTTGAAGATAAAATATGTGAAAGTGAATAACAGCATTTGACCTAGGTCAATATGGTTTGATTTGGTAAAGGACAATCTGAATAAACGAAAATCTGATACAGTAGAAAAAAGTTATATTTTTTTTCATATTGTCGAAAGATAATATATATTATGTTACTAATCTTTTTCTCTTTCTCTCTTCATGTATGTATATACATGTCATATGTCCGTAGTTTAATAACGCTTTTACAAACTTCCTTTGGTAAGATGGTGAAAAAATCTAAATCATAAAAAAATCTGCTCGCTTTAAAAATATTGCGATAAGTATGATACTTATAAATATTATTTTTTTGTTGCTATATTTTACATAAATGTGTATTTATACAAAATATTAATTCTTTTTTTATTCGAGAGATTAATTCGAAAACATATATTATATTTATAGTGCGCCTACTATTTTAAAATGTTAAAACAGATTAAGATTAAAAATAATTCCTCCGTCGTTAATTTAATTTTGCATTATATTTTTAAAAGTTCGCTCTCGCGCAGTTGTCACTTAATATATAAACGCTGAGTCATTTCGTATCGTACCTTCGAGCCTCGTATTGTTCTCAAAGCACCTTTGTCCAGAACGCGAACATAAGCACGATAAAAGCAACCGGTATCAAGCTAGTGATATGCAAAATTGCCCATTGTGCATAACAGAAAAATGTGCCACGCTAAATTTCATATAAATATGTAAGACAAATTTATCCATTCTTGTGATATTCGAAAAGTTTATTGTGCTTTCATGTAGTAATTAATATTTATAGTTATTACAGTAAATAATATATATATATATATATATATATATATATATATATATGATGAAATAGAATTCTTCTTCATAGAATTAAATTTTTACGAATAAATGTTTACGAATAAAAAAAATGTAACAGATACATATTAATATCTATTATAATCCACGTGACGGATTATTTAACATGTATAATAAGCAATATTTTTATATTGATCAGCATCATTTTTATATTGACGTATACTAATTCATTGATTGTTGAATGATGTTGATAATGATGATAATTGTGGCACCGATTTCCCATATTTCCATACAATAGTAGTCAAATTTATAACAGACTTCATTATTTTTCTTTCCTGTGGCAATGTCCTCGTAGTGAAAATATTCATGGACTATGTAAAAAAATTGTCGCACGATACGTAAAGTATAAACTCGTAAAAAAAAGGACTACGTAATATTATTAATTGAAAATGATTTGATAAAACTCATTGACGTCCCTCGGACAATATGCACTTCAAATATTGCTCAAACGTTACTCTCCGCTGTCGAAACTGCAATAATCCTAAATCAAAGGACCACACTTGCACAGCGACATGTGTTGACCATTCGTGATCCTTTCCGCTGGTCCTTTTGTACGGTACAAGTTAAGGGTCCTTCAGCACTCAGCCTTGAGACGAGGGACAATTTCTTAGATCCAAACTGTCAAATTATTACTACATGAAATATATAATGGTTTTCCATTTTTCAGATTATTTCACATGTTGAAATATACATATCTCTTGAATAGTGTAAGTCAATTTTAGAGATTTACTACGTCATATTAATAGATTGTCAATATTTGACATATCAATGAACGAAGATAAAAAAGTAAATAAATAATTGTAATGACTATACGTCATTTGGCGAATAAGCTATAATCATATTTTCATGTTATCAGACTTACATTGTGCACGTCACTTGTCACAAGGATGCACATATAAACATGTGCGGGTGATGCATGTGGCCACGCAATGCACGCGTGAGATGTTCCTACGTGTAGGTGTCTGACAATGTAGGAGACGAAGGAAAGAGGAAGAGGATTATGTCGCTATGCCGAGTGATAGGGAGCCCAGTTTCCAGTAACGTACCGTCACTCGAAGTTTTGCGACACGCGCGCAACTTGTTACCGGGAAGACATGGTGTATATTTGATCGTTGTGATACCTCATGCACGAGCCTCACAGTTGAAATGTTTAAATCACGGTGTGGCTAATATAACGCGACTACCATGTGCGACTTTTAGCTTTATTATATTTCAATATTTCACGATATACTATATATGTATATACACAGAAAAAAATGTGTCAAATCAAAACTTTTATACTTAAACTAACGCGTTCATTGTTTCGTAATATATACGTAACAATTTATCTTATCAACAATTTATCTTATAATCTTCTTAGAATTTAATAATTTTAAACTTTAACAATATTATAGTCTTATTTTATTTTATTTCTTATTTTAATATTGTAATTGTTACCTTAAGAATATATAATTATTTAATTTTACTTTAGAAAAATTATAATCTTTGATTTAAAAATATTATTTTCTATTTAACATTGTTTCTTTTCTATTCAAGAAAATTAAATCTTAAATCATAGAGAATCAGAATATATTTTTCTTGATTGAACTATATAAAATGGCTTCATTCAAGTAAGCAATTATTCAAGCAATTATATTTTTCTTTAATTAACGTAATATAAAATCATTTAAAGATTTCCAGGTTAAAACTAAATATATTTTCACGACAAGAATGTCCTTTTTTTCTGTGTAGTATTGATATATTTGATAAATTATAAGAGATTTAAAGAAATGTTCATAGAAATTTCATTCTATGACTGAGAATGATAGATTAGATCTTGATTCGAGCTCCTTTACCTCGTAGTAAAATACAAGTCGTTCATCAAACGCTTTCGAAGACATTACATTATGCGTGTCGCCGCGATTTCCTGCACTATCGCATTGTTTCGCAAGAAAGAGACGCGTGTTGTGAAAATCGAGGTCGCAGATCGAGCGACGGAATGCATTCGCAAAAATCATGGAATTTCCAATCGATGTATAGTATGCAACTCGTTTTAAATCATTATGCACAAATCATTGGCTGTCGATATTCGATCCATCGCGAATCTTCATTCGAAACGAGTCTAAAGATTGTTATGGAGAATGCGAAACGTGATAGAGATGACAAGCACGGTATTGCACTTAGTATGATTTTGACGTGATTTATCGCTATTTTATTTAGACTTAAAGACACATTCCGTTTTTTATAATATTCAGATGCGCAGTAATCACGTAATCGCGATGCTTCAACTGTATTTAGATACAATAAATTTGCGACCTTCAGGCGCATATTTTTTTATTGTTAGAGCATTTGCGCGACGATGCATGTCGAAATAAGATTAAAATGTCTTGTATCGAGGAAGGAAATTAAAGATATAGTCTTTTTGATATGCGTAATTATATTTTTTTTTATCAAGAAAAAGATCTTTAAATCTTTATCTAATCATTCAAAAATAGCTCGCATTTCGACGTTGAATAAATTATTTTATTCTCTGCATTTTTAGTTTTCCAAAAAAAAGAACATGCAGAACCTTTCGGAGACTTCGCATAATATTATTTATGACTAATCGCAATAGTCACACGAGTCGCAGGCGATCACAAGATTGATGTTTGCTCGCTTCTCTGTAACACTCGACAAATGTGAATGCTAAGATCTTTTTGGCACGATGACTAAAGCGTGTGAGAGCGTAATTACGTGCACTATTCGAGAATAATTAGCATCTAATCGCGTCTTTGACAATTAGTGCGATCCTCCTGTTCCTATAGGTGCTGTCACATTCGTTTCGAACGAGTTCTATTAAACGAGTCAACGCGATAAAATAATGAGCTATCGTGGTTCAATGAGTACTGCCGTTTATAAATACATATTTATGACACATGAATCGGCAACTTTAGAATAATGTCACTAATGTCGACCGATCGACTTTGAATCTACGCGTTATGCATATATACCCGTATATAGTAAAGGCGATTAGATTTTTAGCAAAAGAGAACACTAATATACATATTTTAAGAGTCATCATAGAAAAAAAGAAATTGTGATAAATAAATTAGAGAATATTTCTATATAAATACAATAGACGTAATTATTATATTTTAAGATTGGATAAAATAATTATTCTTTTATATAGAATGCATCAAAATCAACTATGCAATTATTTAAAAGAGGAATATTTAGTAACTAGAACGCTTCAATTTTACATGAACAATGAAAAATTCTTGAGAATCCTTGAGAACAGTGTGTCGTATTATTGTAACCGCAGAGTTTCGAATGTAATATTATGTCTGCTATTAATTTACAAAGAATAGATTTGTATGTTTCGGCGGCATTAAATCGAATCAATAGTGAAGCTAGCTATTATTGGGATCTTTAGTTTATTTAGTTTGTTGGTAGTTTATAAGAGCGTGCCTGCTGTATAAACATTTTCGAAGCATTCTATTACGTGTATATTTCGTTGACAGACGAGAAATTTAATATGAGAGATTTGATTTCAAAGAAGAGATTCAGACGATAAATTCAAACATATTCTAGATACAAAATACACGTAAAGCACGTAATTAATCATATTTTTGTGTCTGATTTTGAGTCGTATATAACGTGAAATTAAAAAAAAAACATCCAAGTCCAAATGCAGAATAAAAAATAAAAGATTAATATAATAGTATTATAATAATAGTTCTGATACATAAATATATAATACAATGTTACTTATCGTTTTTCAAGCATTGACTGCATTTAATCACAAGCGTATTAATAAGAATGAAAAAGAAACGATGATGGTACTTCATCGAAATGATTATGCGTGTCAGCTGATCTAGAGAGACAGTTACGATGTAAGTGTTATGCAAGTCCCCCTACGCCAGCGATTCCCAACCGCTGTGATATGCAAAAGTGCATTAAGCGTTTCACATTTGAGACTCATACACTTTATCAATAGCAACATCTTCAACTATCTTATAATCGTAATTAATAATTGACGAATTATTTACATGTATTCTTTACATATATAATAAAATAACAAATAAGCTTTAATCGTTGACATTCTAACGTCTGTAAAATAGGGATAACATGAAATAGCGTGAATTATAGCATTTTCGAAGAACTAGTATCATTTCGTCTTTAACACAAAATTGTTTTCATTGTCGCAAATATTGCACGAAAGAAATTGCGAGTTAAAAGGGATTGGGAACCGCTGTTCGGGGGCCGCCAACGCCAACGAAAAAAAAAAGAGAAATCCATATGCGTTAACGTAAACGCGTACAAGTTCTCTCGCGCGCGTGTAAATGCGACTGTTTGCCCGGAACATGATTTGCATCATTCACTTAGGCGATGAGTAATGAAGGAGAAGCGGGAGGCGCGATTGCAAGCGATCATTGCAGCGACTCACCTCTTCTAACGCGCGTAACCAAGAATGCGCACGTGCGCGTATATGAACTTGTGTGTGTGTGTGTGTGTGTGCATGTGTGTACATATGTGAATATATATACTTACATATGTATATACGTATGTATGTATGTATATATGTCACATTGACCAAGTGAGTCATCTGCCTTCTTTTGCATCTCGTCAGCTCGCGATCGTAATAATAGAACGAAATTGATTCACCCGAGGAGAGCCGAGGCGACAATGCGTTTCGATCTCGTTTTCGCAGGTTGACATTTGGCGACGATGCGTGCCTCGCTTTATTAATTTGCGCACGCATCACCATGAGAGAGAGAAAGAGAGATTTATAACGATGATATTATTAGCAATAATCACAGACTTTCAATTATCCTTGAGGAAAACATTCACATTATTGTCAAGATCTTATCTTAATCTCGATTAAAAAGCTAGCTTAGAATCTTCGATTTCTTTTAAAAGTTATCTGTGAAAAATTGGCGCACTGATTTATTTTATTTCAAACAGAAGAAAAATCCACTTGAAAATAATGAATGATTTATATCACCGAAAAGTACACTCACACGTAAAGCACACATGTGAAAAGTTGTGGCGAAATGAAAAAAAATCTTGACAGTCATTTTGAGATTTAAAAGCGATATGATAGAAATAATTTGAAACGAAGCAAACACTAACTCCGTTAGTTAAAGTGACATATGATAGTTAATTTTCGTTATCGTTAATAATCACTGTGTAGTGCGATGTAAAGTACTCCCGAGATCGTTTTATCAGCCACTAAATATTCGATAGATAATTACATAAAAAATAGCTTTCACTGCACATAAAAGAACGAATGAGAAATAACTCAACATTGCTTCACGCGGTATTATCTTACGATAGAAATTGCAGCTACTCACATTACAGCTACGAAATCGCGTGCCCAAGAATTCGCCTACCTCGACATGAGATTCGAGCCGAAAAACGACGTCGTCATAAAAAATAAATCGATTCTAAATGATTTATTTGTGCCAAATTTATGCTCGCACTTATGTAATTAATTTATAATTCATAAGAGTAATATACAGACGAGTAATATTTTGAATTTATCGCGAGAAAATCGAATAAAAATAATATATGTATAATGTTCTCTCTGTCGTGGTACACTAAAAAGTAATTCCATTATTCAATCTTAAATAAGAATGTGAGACATATCTCTGCATCAGTCGTTATATTGTCCTGTCAATATACGTCGCGCTTATGCGATTCTGAGTTCATCTCGGCTTGACGAACGAGTTGATCGTTTAGAACCGGCTTGAGAGGATTTCGAATCCGTCGATTCTCTGAGATACACATATGTGAGTGCGTTTAAATTTCATTTGTCAGGGTCGATTCAGTCGCGCGAGCCCGAAAGAACTTAGAATCCAATCGGAACCCATTTGAATATCGGCTTATCGCATCCGTGTTATTTCCGCGGTGATTTTTCGCTGCGCGAGAGTTGTAGAATCGTCGTAGACGATACGAACGTGTATCGCGAAATTGATATTACTGCGGCCGCAAATTATCAGCGACGTATTCCTACGCTTCTTTGATAACCGTCGTTTCTCGACGACGGTCTGGGGCGACGCGTTATCGTCGGTTTTAGATCCGGTGACATGTGAGCCGACACCGACATTGATCTACCTTCGTGCTCGTTTACACTCACCGACCCTGACCGAGGGTACTGCTCTCGCAACCGGCTCGAGAGTCGCCCGTGATTTTTAAAAAAAGCTTCTTTATTGCTCTCGGATTTGCAACGGCGGTTCTGCAAATCCGCTTACCTACCTGCTATCGCTCGTTCGTCTCGCGCTTACTTGCCACATAAAATCATGCCCGGAATTCGGAAGCGAATCGTTGTTGCAACGATATTACGTTATTGTATTGCGTCCTTATAGATCTGATTGAACGTTGAATATTTTTGAATTATTATATCAAGCAAGACGATTGCAAATATGTATAATTTTATAGGTATAATAAGGTTCAGGGTTTATTATAAAAGAACTTAGAATGTCCGTGATCTTTTTTCTGAGAAAATATTCTTTCTATAATAAAGATATCTGATTTTTTAAATGAGAAATATACAAGTTTTCAAAATAAAGAACTGACGACTAAATTTAATTAGTAATTTAAAATATTCAGGATGCGGTAAATTTACTTATTTATACGTATTTATGTGCTAATGTTTACTTGTCTAACTTGATGACCACATAATAAAATCGTAAAAATTTAAAAACTCTTTTATCTCTAATATGTAAAAATATTTAAGTAGAAACTTCTTCTTCTTCTTACGCTTTAAAACAATGTTTAATAGCAATTAGAACACCGGTTTTTTAATATTAATAACTCTTGACTAATATTTCTTGCTTTTTTAGTATAATTTCCAATCAAGTTGCATTGATAAGAATTTTTATTATATATTACTGCGTGCTTTAAAAATGAAGTTGCGCATGAGTCACCACGATGGAATGTTGGAAAACTACTTTGGAAAATTTTACATGCACAGTGTTTTAAACACGACGTACTTGATCATCGTGGACAAACATGAGATTATCTCATTCGCATAAAAAGCTAGATAATAACTCGTACGCAAAAAAGAACAACTGCAGCTATCTACGTAGCGGCCCAGCAAACGTGAACTTTATCACTGTCGACGATTGCAGTCTTTTCTTTATACAACACGATAACATACTGCACACTTCTCTTCGACTTCGAGTCACGTTCATGACGAACAAAACCGCTAATTTGTCACTTGGCAGTTCAAGTTACGAGCGGACGATTATCGGTGCTTTTGAGGACGATGCTCCATTATACAAGGATGCTGCATCGTTCCACTTTCGTAACATTGTTTTATGTTCGTATTTACATACGACGTATATATTCTTCGTAATCAAATACACGACATAAACTTCTTTTAAATATTGACTCTACTCGTCATAATAAGTATCAACTGCTGCTTCGTTTCATCGCGTACGTCACACAGATGTTTCGCAATATTTTAGTCGATTATGTATCGAGTAATTTCAGATGACTGGTTATCGTTTCGAGCGAGCGGAATTTTTTATACCTTATTCGCGAACGATTCGAAAAATCGCGTATGATTTTTCCATAATTATGCACAGAGAAAAATATCATTTTACTGCCAAGAAAAGCGATTATTCAGTTTTTTTTCTCTTTTTAAGTAATAATTTTCTTCAACAAAGAATATATTCTTGATAATAGTTTAAAAATATACTCATCACAAGTGTTAGAAAATCTCATTATCATGTCAAAAAAAGAATTTATTTTCTCTTCAAGAATATTGTAAAGTTGTATCAAAGAAAAATCAAACTTATTTTACGTCAACTCTTGTAGTAGGCAAAGCAAATTTTTGTTTTAATTTAATATTCTTGACTAAAATACTGCACTAAAATTTAGAATATATTCAATTAAATTTAATGCTTGTGGTGAACTTATGATATATTTGCGGATATACAAACTTATGATATACTTAAAATAAATAATATTTACTTGAATACAGTATATACATTTTTCTCTGTGTGCAGTCCAAGAGTGTCATGTCACATGTCTCAGTTCACGAGATTGTCCGACTGAACAAACTGGCATTATTCATAATGATATCCAGATGGTTCAATTGTTCATATTTACGTAATCTACATTAATTAGATAGAATATTTTTGTCCGAGAACTGATTGTGAGAGGAAAGCGCGAATATAATCCTCTATATCTTCTATATTTCTCTTCTCATTATATTTCTCAATATGCGACTGTTCGATGAGACTCGCGCTTTTATCCCAAAACAGAATCCTAGATGAAAACATTGCGTCGACACTCCAACTCAACTCGGAAACCACACACGGTTATAAATAGTTACGTGCACGACCGCATGTTCTTTATTATCACTCGGCGAGCTTGGCGAACAGATATCGCGTCCATATTTGAAACGCTTAGTCACGCGACCTCGGCGACTTGAAAGGCTCTTCTACTAGTTCTCCAATTAACTTCTGAAAAAAACGCTGCTCGAGATACCCGATGCCCGGTTTCAAAAGTCGTCACGTGCTATGCGAAACATAAAACGAGAAAAAAAGAGCCTTCGTGATCATCAAAACCTGAAATGTTTTGCATGAATTCGCCTAGCTATCCATCACATCGCGAATCCTTGATATCTGAATTCTCCACTCTAATACACGCGAATACTCAAAGTATTTTTATATCGTGACTCGTATAATAAAAGATCTGCAATGTTTATAAATATATTTATTCTGAAAAAAAAGATAGTGCGTGTTTACTGTTTTTTAATAAAGCGATAGTTTTTAGTTCTTGAAAGTCTAATGTTGTAATATATTTTTTTCTGCAATGAACAAGTATCATTAAGAATAAGGTTGTAAGAAATATTAATCTCTAACAATAAATACACAAGAAATGTGCTGTTATTTTAATTATTATTAGAATTAGAATAAGCTACTTCTTGCACTGAGAAAAAAAAGTTGTTAACTACCAAACCGTTCAACTAAATTATTATTTTTTTAATTGAAATATTTAAATATTTAAATTAAATAGATGTCATGTTAGATTTTATATCTATTATTTAATTTTTTCTCAGTGTGCATAAAATAAATCGAAAAATTTTTCATATTCGTTAAAATTAAAACTGTTGCTTAAACGTGTGATTTTCTATCTTTATTTCCAAAATATTATAAGTCAATTAAATCTTCCTTAACTTAATAAAGTTTATAAGAATGACTTGTAATATCGCAAACATACCGCTTTCGGAATAAACCACTCGTTGCGTCATTTGCGTTGCAACGTAATGATTATTACGAAAGAGAGAGTTGTATTCTTATAATAAATAATCGTAAAAAAAATCACTCTAATTAGCATCTTAATCTCTAATTTACGAACTAATCTCTAATTCCCCTTACGAACTGAATATCTTATGGCCTATTCTGTGGATTAGTGAAGGTTTTTACGCGCTCCACCCATTCGTCGTGCACCATGGTGAGATATAATTACACGCGTGCACGCGAAACAACTTTGCGATTTACACCCACGAGGAACAGTGAAAGTACAAATGACCGCCGCCTGCATACTTATGTAGTTACGTTCTCTGGGCTATTACGTCGCGCGATTATCATGCCGAGCTCTCTCACGTTACATTCGCGAAATGTTACATTGTAACATATGCTAAATTAAGTCAAGCACTGATATACATGGGGATGCAACACGCTTTTCCGTTGAGTAATTGTGCAATCGCATGATCAAATTGACAAGTATATCGAAAAGAATGCAATTTTTTTTTCTTTCCTTTTTTTTTTCCTCTTTTCGAGAATATATGTTATGTTAATATAACATTCTACGGGCATCTTGTGTATAAAATTTTACGAAGTGAATTGTTTCATATCATTGTAGCATCGCGTTCTAGAACTTCACGATCAAAGATCACCGTTACGATTGTAGGTGCAATATATGCTTTATAATTATGTTAATATATTAGTTTCTTTAGTGATGAATTAATATTGATACGCAACCATCATATTTAATTGATTAATTTATATTTTTAAATTTATAAACAATTTTTATTATTTATAAACAATTTTTCCTTCTATCGCAGTTCATCCAAGATGGTTTAAAATTATTTATTAAACTCCTTGTACCAGCAAACATTTTTATCAATTCAAGTTTCAGATTTTATTAGTACAAATTAAACAAGCAATGATAGTGAACGAGACATCAATCATATTCAGACATGAGCAATACTAGATTATTTTCAGATTCAAGAAATGATATGACGTGCATTTTTAATTTTAAAATGAATTGATAATTATCGCGCCCCGGCGAATGATATTATTTCGTTTTATATATCTCATGAAAATTGTTCGCATATATACTCTACTTGTTTATCAGAAAAGATGTTTGTAGGAGTGACCTGTCTTGCCAATTTACTGATAAAAAAGGCTCGATATCATTGATTACAGCATCGATTCCGTAGATTTAAAGATATAAAGATACGTTATTGTTAATGCTTTTTATCGATTAAATAATATTTTTAACTGATTACTGCGTTTCGCAAAATATGATACGTTTTACAAAAATAAAAATTGTGTTGCATTTCTAATGATTATTTTAATTGATTCGAAACTTATACGATAAACAACAAAGATTTAAGAAATACAAGACCAATGTACACAACGCGCAGGAAAAACAACGTTATATCGAAGTCGAGCGAGAGAAAAATACGAGATAAATTCCAAAGAGTCATATCGGGGATCAATAGTGGATCGATAATCAATCGCGATAATCGTCGAATCGACATCACGTCACGCAAAATTGCGCCTAATAGCAATTTCGATTTCGAGTACGTTATGATTCATGAACAAGCGTAGTATACGGCGCGACGAAATTATAATGAGAATACTATAATTATACGCGCAGTCAGCAACATTGCTCCCACCGCGTGGCCCGATGCCGTCCAATGCCGCAGTGAAAAGTGAAGCTAGTCGCCAGCCTCTGTACGAGTGGTTACGCCCCGTGCAGGGTCAGACTCGCGGATCCGCGCCGCGAGTATCTAGTTATGTTTACGCGGCGTTCGTGTCTGCCAGATCGAGCGAGTGTCGTCGCGTTCGTTTCACGAGAATCAATCGTCGTCGAAACACCTTACCTGGTCTTATCTGAAAAACGCTCGTATGAAAGACAGTCCGCCCGCACTTTCGCGTCGCGTTAGGTCGCGACGTTCGCACGTACGTCGATCACAAAGTGCTAAGAAAAGTGAAGGAAAAGTAGATGATAAAATTGAGAATGTAATTAACCGGAATTAATCCAGTGACATTTTTATTTTGTAATGATTCATCCTCGAATCATTTTCATAAAGACTCGTAATTCTCGTCTGTCAACAG
This sequence comes from Camponotus floridanus, assembly GCF_003227725.1. NCBI lineage: Eukaryota > Metazoa > Arthropoda > Insecta > Hymenoptera > Formicidae > Camponotus > Camponotus floridanus. The sequence continues at coordinate 1,923,672 of NW_020229214.1, forward strand.
ATATATTCTTCCGAAATGTGACGCGATCTGTACAGGAACTTCCAGAGTTTGGAGTCGCGTGTTATCGCGGAAACGTATAATATATTCATTGGTGATTATCAGTCGACATTTGTCTTGTCGTATCATCGCAGATTGCGTGGTGCTTCTGATACATGTGATTGTCAACTTTTCTTCTAACTTCCGACATGCTCAGCGAATAATATCGTCGAACATTTCGACGAGATAGACTCTTCTACCTTCAGCCACACTACAGAGCCACTCTCGCGAGCGATAGCGTGTACGATGGTACTTATGTGAGGAATGTGCGCGGTCGCGTTTCTGCGGTATGCTCGCGGTTCTGGGAATGTTGATTTTGTTAACCGAGACGCGCCGAGCATGTTAGCTTCCATTAGCTGGCCATAATTAATATGCACCAGCGCGAGAGGTAAAGCCGACGTACTCTCGATGACTATTGTGAAAGAGAGAAAGGAACATCTGGCAGAGCGAAGGTGCTAAACGCTTCATCGCAGACTCTGCGATCCCGTACATGCCGCGATCTTTATCGAGCTGCGAAGATTCCGGAATTTTAGATTTCGCCAGAAACGATTTGCGCACGTCGACAAGAGATTTTGCTGTCCGATGACGCTCTGTTAAATGAAAATAGGATTAACGCAATCGTTTGCGTAATTATTTCGATGCTCTATAAGAGCGAAGAAGGTTGAGTCAAGACGAATCGCTTCACGAAATTGTCGAGCTCGATGAGCTTGAATGGCGACGATGGGAGTTATTGTATATATTCCAAGTAGGTAATTTCGTTTATATTCAAATTCTTTATGCCACACATACAGATAATTCTTATTTAAAATCGTAAGTTAAATCGTGCGTTCATTTCTTTAATATTATATCTTTGATTTTTCACAGCGAGTCAATCTTATTAGTTTAATATAGAAATTAAATATATATTCTTGCGATAAAGAGAAACTTGAAAAGAAAAAAAGAGATATTGACAATATTTTGATTTTAAACATATTGAGCATATTTCTCCATCGTTTATTTGCTTTAGGACGCGATATTCTCTCTGATATCTGTAGAAACAAACCGTGAAAATTGCAATGTCACTCGAATTTCCATATCGCGATCGCGTCACGTGTTTATCGACCCTGACTCGTGCGACCAGGAAGTCAGAAAAATGTGAATAACATTTTTCAATGTTCTTTATGAAAGAGATAATACATATTACACATATATATTTAAATTGTTCGATCATACGATCTGCGTCATCGGCACGATGTGTCGTTACCGACTTGTATGACAACTCGATTGGATCACACGCACCGCTAATGAAATCATCTTGGATATAATAAGATTAGAGAGTCAAATGTTTTACTTGAGTAAAAATAAGCGTTACATAATGCGACGTTGAATTAAACGCTCGGCTGATCTTTGAGAAGTAATGCTTGGCGTGATAACATTATCGTATGTGATGTGCTGAGTCATGATAATTCGATACTTAATGCATACGTGTCCGCATTAGCATGTTATACATATTGAATAAAATTTATTTAATGACATTTTTTTATAATGTGGAATATAATGTGGAATAAATAATATATAACGAATTTTTATATATATAATATAATATATAAAATAAATATAGAATATAAATATAAAATAAATATAAGAAAACAGAATGAAATTGATTTTATGTGATAGATTAAAATTGCTCTCATAAAAAAATACTAATATAATAATATAAAATATTATAAAATACTAATTTTGTATAAAAAATATATATCCAATTATGTAATAAAATAATATAAAAAAAGTATGTGACTATGTAATGTATTGAAAGTTATAATAAACAAAAACAAACATTCGAAATAAAAATTAGAGAAGAAAAGAATAAAGAAAAACATAGGAAGGAAAAAGGAAATTGTAGTAAATTGATAAATTCGCAATATTGCGCGAATATAATTCTACGAAGCAGCTTATCGTCATATTTACAAAAGACGGAAATGAAAGTAATATCTTTTAAGATAGATATATTAATATCTTAATCTATTTTTGCAGATTCAGCTTGAAAGCATGATAAAGACAAATCTACTCTATGTAGCATTTGATAATCGATGGTAGATAAACATTTTAAAACACACATGCTATAAAGTTTCATAATATAAGTTATTTATTAGGTCCACATAATATATATAATCTATTATCTATTATCTATTAAATTTTTTATTAAATTTCTATTAAATTTCTATTAAATTTTTTAGGATTCAATAAAAAAAGAAATTTTGAGTTTTTTCTTAATATTATATATATTATAAATATAGTTATGCGCGCGTTTGCTATCGTAAAGCTGCAACTTGCATAAACGTCTATTCTTTTATTTGCATATACTTGTTTTTTTAGAAATCAAAGTCTAACAGAGGGGATAAATGACGATTAAATGTGCAAAGTTGAGGAGCGAGTTAAAAAAATGCACAGCGCACTTCCTTTTCTCGAAACTAGTTAATAATAACGAGTAAAACCTGGAACTAGTCACGTACGGTTTAAAGATACTCGGTTACGCTGACCGCTTCTAAGAATGTTGTACCATCGCTGCACTGTAAATGCAGTGTTGATTTAAGAAGATGCATATTTCATTAATGCGGAAATAAATTTTTCAGATATTTCTTTGTTAAGAGCCACGTAAAATATTATTACGTTAATATAAATAAATGGTACCAATCTAAATTTATCTGACTTTGTATCAATTATCACGACTCATATAAAAATGTTCGGAATAATTTTTTTCAATGATAATAGTTATTGCTGGTGGCAGTAGAAGTATTTTATATATTTATAATAATGTAATTGACAATGATTTGTGGCTATAAGCATTAAATTATAAAAAAATATTTTTTTTGTCTGTAAAGAAAATAAAATAAAGCAAATAGCAATCGATAAATGTCATACATATTTTTATGTTTTATTTTATTTTTATTTTAAAAACATTATTTTTTTATAAATGATCATAAATCCATAATAGTATAATTAAATTGATAATGAAAATTGGATTGGTAAATGAAGATATTTATCTGTCTAATATATCTCCATCTTTAAAAAAAAATTAAAACTGAGAATATTGAAAGTTATAGTAATATATAATCGCTTTTATTGATAATATATAAAGATAATTATGTGAAAATTATAAATTGGATGGATGGGAAATGAAAAATTGGATGGATACTAAAAGAATTCTATTTCTATATTATTCATGCAATATGGCATCGATCGTCTATTTCAAAATATCTATAAAGTTTATAGGTCAGTGAAAAGTTTGCAATAATTTTCTCGCAACTAGTCATATAACATTAGTTGCAACAATGATTATCTGTTGATAACGGGATTTATGTGCCAGCATATTTTTCTCATATGTTTGCACATTTTCTTTACGGATCTTATCTTGTACAATCGGTGGATTTTAAATTTGATTGATATTAATAGGCATGTTTGATTAATGATATATCTATATTCTTGATTATCTTGAATATCATCTCAAGCTTAAAATAATTTCTTTTACATGTAAAATATACAAATTATATTAAGAAATAATTTTTTAGATCAATAGCTAGATAATTTGCTAAATATTTTCATATTTCTATTTTTGCAAAAAATATTCTGCGGATCATAGTAGATTGCTAGGTGTGATACTTGCACATGTTTTAAATAGTCATCCGCGCAAAAACCGGTTGTAGCAAATGTCATGTTTGCAAAGAAGTATTTGCTATCGAAAGGCTTGAATACTAACATATCAGAAATTGCATTCGATTTTCTGCAAAATGTTTTTTTGTAGTCACGTGAAACTTCGCGCAAATATAATATTTGCGAAAGAATATTATGTCCTAAAAAAATTTTCTCGCACGAAATGTAGGCGATGACCTACTTTAACATGCGTATTCTACAAATATGAGTTTAGGACTGTAGATACAAAGTCACATTCGAGATAAGGAATGATCGTATCATATAAAAGAACATAAATATTTATATTCTACTCACAAATATGTTATTCGTAACTGAATAATGTTATCGAACGTTTTTGAAATACATATTTTTCAAGTATATATATTTTAGCTTTTAAAAATATACATATTCGTTTCTCTAATTGTTCACATAAAATAATTATATAATAAAATTATATAATTTAGATTATTTTTTATTGTTTTCCAGGCATGTATACCATGCGCATGTTGGACAACGGTAGCAACAATGCAACCGGACCTACTGGTGCAACGGCTCTACCAAATGTGCAGACGGCTGGTGGTACGACTTCGACGGCTACGACGGGTGTCACGACTCTACCTGGTGTAGTCGACGAGAGGATGGACGCTTCAAGCGACAGCGCTGTCAGTAGTATGGGTAGCGAACGCGTACCATCTCTCTCGGATGGCGAGTGGATGGAAACTGGATCGAATTCCAGCCATACTCAGGCTGACTCTCATTACACCATGGATTACGCGAGGTAATTAATGTCATATTTTTAATTTTTGGAAAAAATTAAAATAGATAATTAATCTCCTCTTTGATTTTAATCGTAAATAATTGTATATCTCTAGATATAAACTATAAGATAAAATATTATATTCAACAAAAGCAATAGTTCAATAGTTTTTTATCTTTGGACCATGGAATTTGACTGATTTAGACTTAATGATTATGAATTATAAATAAAAGAATAAAATATACATATTTAATATGTAAAATGTTTATCGATTTAATCTTTTGATTGCATCATAGCAAATATCGCATGCCATACGACTGCAGTTACTCGGTGTCTGGAAGAAATGCCGGTTCTCCGAGATGTCAAACAGAACGGACTGTACCGCCGGTTGCACAAAAGAAACATCAAATGTTCGCCAAACGATATTTCCAAGAACAAGGCACTTGTTAGTATTTAGAAATAATCTCATGCAGTCTTTTCGAGCATAAGATGATACAGAGAATTTTGATTGTGAAACTACTTTTTAGGCTCACCTTTAGGAGCTACCGCACATCCGACTACTCCAATGAAATACGAATATGACACACATACAGTTGGTGCAGGGGCACCAGGGAACACATATTCTGGACCAATCGAGGGTGCAGCCGGGCCTCAACCTGAAATAAAATATAGTTGTAGTGTGGATTTCAGTCGTCATCAATCTGGTAAGAGAAGTTTATATCTAAACGTATTCAACATATTAAGAAGAATCTTTATAGACGATGAATATATCACTTTTTATATATTTTATCTAACCTGTAATATTTTACATAAATTTAACAAAAAAATTTTTTTTAGGACGATCTGCAATAGAACATGTTCATCATAATCACACTTATCATTTGCCTGCTGAAAGTTCAGGATCTCTTCAACGTCCAATTTCCCGCGATAAGAAAGGTAACTATGTTAATAATATTTTTAATAGTTTATTCCAATCTCTTTAAAAACTGTTAATAATTGTTAATAATGGTTAATAATATTAGAAAGAAAGAAAATAAGAGTATATCAAATGTTTATTTTTTATAATTTTAGCTCGCAAAAATGACAACGAAGAGCATTTAACGAGAGATGAGAAAAGAGCAAGAGCATTGAATGTGCCGATTTCAGTCAGTGATATCATCAACCTTCCCATGGACGAGTTTAATGAACGTCTCAGTAAATATGATCTCAGTGAGGCCCAACTATCCTTAATACGCGACATTAGAAGACGAGGGAAAAACAAGGTTGCTGCACAGAATTGTCGCAAACGCAAATTGGATCAAATCATAAGCTTAGCTGACGAAGTAAAAGAAATGCGAGATCGTAAGTTAAGGCTTATTCGCGAGCGTGAATTTATGCTCATTGAAAGACAGCGAGTGAAAGATAAATTTAGTCAACTTTATCGTCATGTTTTTCAGGTTGGTAATATCACTTCTTTCATATTAAATATATGTATCACTTCTTTCATATTAAATATACGTATAATCATTTTTAAAATAAAATTTGAATAATTATTTCATTATACATTATTTCTGATTTTGATAAAATGTTGTTAAAGATAATAAAAAAACCTATAGTATAGTTAATTATTTACAATTATATTTCAGTCTTTACGAGATTCAGATGGTAATCCATACCATCCATACGAATACAGTCTTCAACAGTCTGCAGATGGAAATGTTGTGTTAATTCGCAGAAGTCAGACGAATCCACACCAATCACGGCAGTCTTCAATGGAACCGAAGACTAAACCCGATCCTGAGCATAAGGAATGAAAGAATTGTATATCAATGTGATTGGTTATTGACTATTGTTCTCTTTGAACAGAGTACGTGCGTCCAAAGCGTAGTGAAGGCGAATACGGTGTTGGGGAATGAAGATCGTACACGTTATAAGAATTACTGCGCATAATTCTCGTCAAACAAAATTTATGATTTTACATATGGTTCGCACTCCAAATAAACAACGAAATTTGTCAACGCTACTAGCTTAATCGCGATTACGCAATTATTGACAAAATAATATACTTAGAGAATTAGGAGGAGAAATAGGATTTAATCCTATATTTAATCATCCTAGTGATGATTTTTGTGTGCAAAGGTGATACTACAGTTTTCAGTTATTTTGACCACTTATATGAATACATTTTCACAGATATCCAAAGATATATACATTTTCACTTGCATTTTTCTTTCTTTCATATTTTCACAATCAAAGATTTTTATATTGCAGCCTTGGGTATTCTGTATGTTTGTTTGTACATATTGTATCTTGTCTGTTGACTGTCTTAAATGAGGGAAGTAATGAATAATGAAATAAAACTGAAAACTTCATAAATTTCCTGTATTTTTGTTTTTATTTTTACTTAAACTATCAATAAAGAAATATAATATTTCAAGAATTTATATTGGCCTTATAGTAATACATAATATTATGTACTTTTGAAAAAATAATTGAGTTATATTATGCGAATTTTTTTTTGCAATTGCCTAAATAAATCACAGTATGTTTAGCGTAAAAGGAAGATTATAATACATAAATAATAAGATAAATTGATATACATAAATAATAAGAAACTAAAAAATATATATAATAAGATTATTACATATTATATTATGGAATCACTTATGAGAACTGTTGTGTCATATGATAATTGAAGCAACTCTAAATTTATGTCTTATTCCAGTTATTATTCTTCCTGCTTTATGCGTAAAATATGCTTGTTAACTTCTTAAAATGCATATACGTATGTGTAACTGATACATATGAAATGATACAGTATACATTAAAGAAACTCTTTTTATATTCATAAAAAAGGTTTTATTGTTTCGATGTAATTGTTTTATCTGCGTATGATATATATAAATTGAATTTATATACATACTCACACGCACACATATAAATATAACTCTCATAGATATAGGAGTGCGACGATTACGTTGAAACGTACCTATCCAGTGATTTCAATCGATTGATTGTGATTATTGTTAGTAGTATACTTAATTGCCAAATTATGAAATTCTTATAATTTGTCAAGAGCAAAATGCGATATTAAATATATCGTATGCATATTGATGCGAATAAAGTGAACGTTAATCATGCGCAATATGTATACTATTAAATAAACTTTGTTGTGTTATAAATTTAGAAAATACACATCGATTTGTGAAACGCTTATAATTCCAGGAGTGGTAGCGTCATGGATGTATAATGCAAAATTAGAACTGCATTTAATTGACGATTACAAAGTAGAGTGAAGCGATAAAAGGCAAATGATTGAGGCATTGGCAAACTTGTAACTAATTTCTGAACCGTTTTGTGTTCCATATAGAAAGCAGCTTAAAAACATTTCTTAAATTTCACTTTATTCAGATAAATTATGAGCAAAACATACTGTAATATGTATATTACAAATAATATAGTAAATATAATACAAGTATGTGAATACATTTTACTGCGATACATTGTAATGCTATGATATTAATAGCATTCCTTGAAATACGAACAAACATGATAAAAACACATATTTTTATAAAATAAAAAAAATGAGAAATGTTCAGGTATTTCACATTTGCCTTTTTATGTATATATTAATGTAGCTAGTATAATTTTCTATAAATATTATATATATAAATATATAAATATATATAAAAATATATGAAATATATGAATGTATGTATTTATGTATATGTATCTGTATATATAAATACATATACGGAGAGTAATAATAAAATATATGTTATAATGTTAAAAAACGAACGAAGATACAATTTATGTCAGCAATTATTAATAATCTGCTCCTTATTAACATTTACATATGCAATTGTATTCATATTATGGGGTGTAGGATGCCTTTTACATATTGTACTTACAATTAGCGAGCGGAGATCTCATTATTGGCAAACCTTTGTAAAAGACTAATTTATAAGAACTCTGTTCGTCTATTGTACAAACAATTGGATTTGCGCAAATATTCCGCAGATCTATCTAATTGCAATGAAGATCTCCTGTCATTAAATTTCTATATTATATAAATAAAGCTGAATAAACCTCTGGGGAAAGTATCGTATTGGTTTGTACTTGTTTAATCAATGAATACCTAATCTACGAATACTTGTTTTAAACAAGATTTATATAAGATTTCCCCCAATATCAAACAATAATTTTAGCATATGATAGCTGCAGCACATTATATTTCAGGATTATTTTCATTATAAAGTTTATAACTGTGTCAAAATAAGTTAAAATGATGTAATGATTAATTTAATATTAATTTAATATTCGAGAAAAATATATTTTTTTAAATTATATATAATATACAATATAACTATAATATACAATTTATATAGATTTGTATATAAATATACATTTATATAAAAATCTATATAAATTTACATTTATGAAATTACACACATTTTTATTAGATACGTATAAGATATTAAATATAAAATAAATAAATAAATATCACAAATAAGTATATACAAAGAATATTAATAAAAATATATTTTTCCATATTTCTGCATACCTCATTTTCACTTCATTTATCACTTTATTACGATATATTTTTCTTTAATTATATATACAAGTTTTAGTAGATATTGCATCAAAGAAGTAAAATGAAACAAGATATCAGAACACATAGTTATACATCATAATTATACATACCGATGAGCTGAGAAAGAAAAATATATCTCTCTATCTGTCGATCTTCTTTAAATATGTTTAAATGCATGCTAGCGTGCCCCTCCATTATTATAGGCTTTCCAAAATTCACTTGGTCTGTTCGTTTTAGCTGCACTGCTGCACTAGTGCAATAAGTTAGAAAGAGACAAACATACTTTCTTTCACTCTAACTAATTGCACAAATGCAGCAGTGCAGCTAAAACGAACAGACCCACTGCCACTAATGAAAATCTATAGTTTACGTACACTATAGATTTTCAATACTGGCAGTGAATTTTGGAACACAGTCATAAATGCTAGGTTAGATATTGCTAGTGTATAAAAATATACACCAATCACGAATAGTGCAATTATAGTTCATAGCCACGTGTATGTTTAATTTGTACGGATTCATTACGATATAAGTTTCTAATTTTCATTATGAAAATTAATATTCTCTGTTTATTTATTGCTCGTTCGTCCATATATTCTATATTTATCTCGATACATCGCATGGGCTCCGTTCAAAAGAAAAAGCTGCTTTGCAACTGTGTAAAATTCGTGAATCTGATTGGTGTATACTCTTAGATTCAGCCATAAAAATTAAGAGCATACACTAATCAGGCTCACGAATTTTACACAGTTGTAAAGCAGCTTTTTCCGTTGAATGCAGCCATTCTGTTGCTAAGAAACTCGTATTGTTCTAGATCTCTCTTTTATCAAGTAAAATGACGTCGGAATCGTGGTTGAAAATAATTCAAAATGCCAAAATTACTGTTCTTATTGAAGATGGTAAGAATAATTAAATACAATCACGATTATTATTCCATAATTCTTTTGTTTTTGCTACATGTGCAGTTTTGTATTTAGAGATATCTGCTTACAACCTCTAAATGTTTAGTCATATTGTACATATATGTAATTATACAAGAGAATCATAAGATTTATTCATAATATTTTAATAAAGACATTTTCTTTATTACGTATCTATATATCATGTCAAAGCACTATTAAATTTTTTTAATTGTTCTATTAGTTCCTTGATAAATTTTTTTTTCAAAGTGATATATGTATCATAATCTCAAATTCATATCAAATTATTATTATTATTAATATCTTGTGTAATATGTCAAATTATACTTCTAATTAAATAGATGTTTTAACATTAAAATATTAAAAATTAAATTTTGCACAATGTTTATAATAAATGCAATGTATATGCTCGATAAATACAAACAATTTACTGATTTTTAATTATGTTTAATGTAGGAAAAAGAAAAGTTCATTTTTTATTCGAAAATGGGAAAGAAATGGTAGAAGAATATAACATGGATACAAATGTAGTGGTACGAAGACTATGGAAAAAGAAAAATAATTTTGGTACAGACATTGGTTGGATCGTAGAAATTGGAGAGCCTGAACCAAAAGAAAATAATATCGAAAAGGATGGAATACAAGAAAGTTCAAATACTGTATGTTATTTTCTTACTATAAGAAACTTACTATGAAACTATTTAAATATAATTTAATTAATTAAAACTTGAAGTATGTTAAGCAGATAATTATAATGCATGTATGAATTATATTATCTAAGTAATATATTAGATATTTTCGAAGTAAAGTATTTTTAAATTGTTGCAGCCATTTGTTACACAAAGAATTACAAAAACATGCCTGGAGTGGCGGATCAGAAATTTACCGTATCCTAGTAATGTATATTCTGTTACTGCAGAAGAAGATAATACTATAACTGTACGCACGAGTAACAAAAAGTACTTCAAAAAGTTAAAAGTTCTAGATCTAGAGCGAATTGGGTTAAAGCCAGAGCAGGAAAGGATATCATTTAAGCATCAATATAATACTTTAATTATAACGGTATGAAAAATGCTTCTTTACATACATATTTTGCTATATATTTTTACTATTATTTTTACTTATTTTTTTTTCATTTATTTTAGTATAAAAAGCCTCTCGAACTTCTCAATGTGGAGAAAAAAATATTATCCAGGATTTTACAGTTTAAACCCATAGAATCTACAAATCAATGTCCAGTCAGTTAAGAAAAAGTATTATTATTAAATTCCTTACTTGTGATCTAAATTATGCATTTCAAATTTGCAATAATTTTGCAGTATTATTAAGATATTCTTTTTGTATATATTCAAAGCTTATGAAATGTATAATTACAATAATGCTTATCACTTAAATTTCGTCTCTTAAAAAATAATATTTTCCTAACAACACATGTCCAAAAGATGTCCAGAGATCATCGAGAGGACATCCAGAGGACATAAAATATTCTTTGGCTGTCCTCTAGATATTCTATGGACGTCTTTTAGACATGCTGTGTTGTTAGGGTTCTTAAGATTTGTGTCGTTCTAATAAAAGTTAATAAAAGTTCATAAATAAAAATAGTAGTATAACTATTGATAGATTTTTTTCAAATACATTTTTTAATGTATAAAAATTAAATTACTTGAAAAAATTATCACTTTAGTATTATTTTTTAATTTACAATTTATAATTTTGTATATTTGAACACATGGGTGATATATATGTAATATAAGTTCTGAAGTGAAAAATAATTTGTGTTACGCAATAATAAAGTAGTAAATCTTTGAGTTATAAAAATTTCCAAAAGAGCCCATATGCAAGATATTTAGTTAACAATACTTGAAATTACTTACTTTAACGATATTTTAACCTGTAGTCCCTGTGTTGCGCAGAGTTTTCTTTATAAAATTATCACACGTTTATCGACGCGATATATTATTAAATTTACGCGTAATATTGCAATTGTTCAATATTTTTTTTCGGCATTTCCGATAACACGCGAGATTATTTATAGGCAATATTTATTCTCACAGCAACTTCCATAACTCGAATATGATTGGAGACGAATAATTTCGTTGTGTTTGTAATATTTTACCGTAATATAATTGTAATTGCAGCGATCACAATATTAATTATGACGATGATATTAATTACAGCGATTTATTTCGTTCTTTCGACACTCACGAACTGTTCGAACGCGATTAAATTTGCAAGCGTTTTGATGGGACCGATAAAAATGGCGCGTAAAACCAACTTGCAAATTCCGTTAAAACTGATCCGATTCCGAGCTTCCAATACAATACAAACTCGGAATCTCAGAATCGAACCACGGTGTTCTAGCGGAATCGGAAATTGAAATGTTTAGTGACTTTCGTCTTCGTTCACACCGTTTCGCGCGTATTTATTTATAGCATCGGGACACGGGACGTTTGATATAATCACGATCGAATATCGTGAATATCAAGAGAATAATTTGTTGACCGCTATAATTAATCGAGTCGTTGATATCGCGCGCGAAAATCGATCTATCGAACTGCGTCGTCGAGTCCGCGCGTCTGCCGCTGCTGCTGCTCACTCGCGTATGTGTGTGTGTGTGTGTGTGTACTGTGTGATGGCGGTATTGCGTTTCAGTATTATGCCATTGCTTTCGCGGGAAGATTTTTGAGTGTGCGGCAAATATGACGAATTCGGTGCCGGACAGGTAAGCAATTTTCCATTTACTATATAATAAAGATCGCCGAATGTCTCGCAGTAGTCAAAGTAGCTCGTAAATGCGATCGTAAATGTAGTCACATTGAGAGAGGTTATGTTTTGCCGATTTTCTTTACATTCGAAACACATCCTGCGGTAGCATCATTGGTAAAGCAATCGTACGTGATTGTTAATCCGGGAATTAAAGCGCGCTTTTCATGTGTCAAATATGTCAGTAGAGCTATAAAGTAAGATTCTGTGGAAATTCTGACGCTATCCTCGGGACAGCTGACTAACCGATTGAGTATGAATGTCTCGTGTAGTTTCCCGCCGTTTCTCACAGATGGCATTTTGCACTTTAAACCGTTGAGAATTTTGAATTATTGTTAGTCATTATTTTTTTAGCGCGCGCGAATGTCGATCTTTAATCGGGCATCGCGAGTTTTTGATATGTATGTAATAATTATATCGCATCGAGTGTCTAGTTTTCATAATAAGATAGCATTAGAGAAGCTGGATTAGAAAGAATGTAAGATATTGCCTTTCCGGAAATTAAGGATATGTAATTATAGTAAAAATTCGGTATGCATTCAAATTTTCTAATTAAGAGGATAGAATGTAAATGAAAAGAAAAAAATCAGAACTTGCAGGAATTAATAACATCGTATATATTAATGTTAAATAAATAAACTATTCGATAAAAAGTATTTTGTAATTTTTAATTATTATAATTTCTATATTTGCAGGTGGCTGGAGTACAAACCTTTTGGTAATGTGATCAAGGGTACTAATATCTTAGCATTCAAAGTTCCATTGAAAGACGTGAGTATCTCTGTAAATAATTCATTAATTTTAATTATATTACATATTTTTTAATGGATTGAATACAATGACGGCATATAAAAATTGACAACGTTGAATATTGATGAAATAATTAGAATAACAATTTTTATTTAGTTTGTGTTATACTTTAGCATACAAATATAAAAGAAAGTATTTTTCTAAATTGAAATAAAGAATAAAATACAAAAATTATGTAAATTTAACAAACATTGCAACATGACATAAATATTTTGTAATTTTTACATGCGGAGAACACTGATGAGATTCCATGTGTTGTTAATGTAAAATTAAAAGATATTTATAACTGAATTAATAATTGTTATGTCATCTGAATTAATAATTGTTATGTCATCTGAATTAATAATTGTTGTATCCATATATTAAAAATATGTATTCAAGATAAAATATATATATATATATATATCGATTTCTTTCTTTTATAAGTGTATTCTTTATAGCCTACTTAAGCTTTAAATTTTTGATAATGTAAATAAGTTATGTTTAATGAATAGATATGAAAGAGAGAGAGTAACTTATTAGATAATTAAAATATACATGTTTTAATGGAATTAAAAAATTAGAAAACTGATAGAAAATAACATAAAAAAATACATTTAGGCCATATTGAATTCTAGACCATATTGGATATGCAGTTCCTTATTATATAATATATACAATTATATATAATTAAATACTAATTAATAATATAATTAAATAATAATAATATATCTTATATATATTATATAATATATATAATATAAATATATGTATATATAATAATTGAATATTATTCTATTAAGAAAATTTTTAAAAACGCGCGATGTTGTCGCGGAATTCACGTTCAGCTGCAGTTCGCTGAAACAGGATGCCCTTTTTGTCTACCGCCCTTCCATTTCTCCCTCATTCCCCTCTCTTTCATCTTTCCCTTTACACTAAATCAAAGATTCTCTTCGCGGGGGTCGGGGCGACCGCACGGCAGATAAGATCGCGTTGGATTCTCGAAATGAACGACGGGCGCGCAGGTACACGCGTCGTCGCTACGATACATGCACGCGTGTGTAGGTGCGTTGCACGCACGCAGGCTCGTGGGATCGTGGCACGGGTCCCTCCGTTAAATCGATGCGGCGTCGGTGAGCCGAAGCCGGAGGAAAAGAGAAGTGGAAGCGGGAGAGCCGCGCGTCTATTCGTCTACTCCGGGGTGCAAGGAGGGTGGGAAGGCAACGTCGTCGCCGTGAGATCTCGTATCGGTCGCCGCCAAATTGCCGTATTGTTGCGCGCGCGATGACCCTCCCTGTAGATATAAACAAACATGATATATGTGCGTGCCCCCCTCCCCCCTTTCTCGCATGCTATCGTAGATTCTTGCAGACCGTCTCACCGATCCTCCCCTTCTCGTCCTCCTAGTAGTTTTCGATTAGTATGTGAAACATATATTCTAATTTGTCAGCCGCTGTGCATTATAACACGCGCGCTGATTGATATAGACGCATTCATGCTGTGATTCATCGCTTATTGAGAATTACAGATGGAGCGTATAATATTGAAATTCTTTATTTCATCTCGTGTATCTCATCAATTATTGTACAAATGATATTATAAGGCCACATCAATTTCTGCTTTTTAATGTTTATTTTTTTAAATATATGCTCTCATTCTTTATTTTCATTGAAGATTATCAAATAATCATTGTTATAATAATTATAAAAAGAAATATGAAAATATAAAAAAAGATATTGGCTTATTATTATTTCTCAAGTTGTTTTTACATGTATATTTTAATATTACTTGAGAGAAATTATTTTAATATATTTATCGGTCAATCTATATTATTCTCTTTTGATTTATATTATAATCTCATTTGCGAGCGTAATCACACAATGAGCATTTGCATATGATAAATTCGTCTCGAAAAAAGAACAAGTCATTTTGCATAAATATGAAAATATTGGTGCCTAATAGGCGCACCGCAACATTTTTATTACCAAAATAATAAGTCGAGATCAGTCATTTCCTGGTTATCGACCTAAGGATCGCGCATACGCCACGTTGCATATGCTAATTATGGGCGGCGCATGGTCTCTTAATTGACGGCAACGGTGCCCAGGCTTCACGGGATATAAAACATTTTTATATATCTTCGATTCCGCGTTGAGATTTCATTAAAATACATAACGATAGTCCGTTTAATTGACCGCACTGTTTGCTACGATGGTGCGCTTCTGATTGATTCGTCGCATCTCTCCGCTTATAAAAATCTCATGCCGTTGCGTTGTTTATTCTCATTGAAGATATAATTAAATGAACCACTTTTTATGGCAATTATAGTAATAATGGTAATTTGTGTGTTACTCAACGTTGAATAGTTATCAAGTAATATATCATAACGATTATTTATGATGATAGTTTTGATTTTTTTTTCCCAAGAAAAAATCGCAGCTTTTTATTTCATTTCTTTGCCGATAATATTATTTATTTTACATGCACATGTAATGCATAATATGCAATACAATATTTTTTATCATATTTTTAAAATAAAAATATATATGTATAAAAATGTGTTTAGATCTAATAAAAATATCTTTCTTTTATTCTTAAAGATAAATTTAAGACCTGTTAACGTTAAATAATTTTAATCGTTCGGTTATGGGAGATGATTTTGGCGCCATCCGTTATCCAGCCGCAATATTCGTTGAGTCTTTACAAGTCGGTCGTGTCAAAAATCCGCGGGATCTGAGCGAAAGAATTAGCGATCCTAATTCGCCACACGGTCGGAGGTGAACAGCAACAATCTGTGATCCTCGTTTGTCCCGAGCTATTTAATTTCCGCCTAACTCGCGGCCGGAACCGGTTTTTTCCGTCCATCGGCCGTTCTAACGCACGCAGGACAGTTGCAAATAAGTTTCGGCTCGTCGGGATCGCCCGCTATGCATATACGTTGCGTATGCATACGCAAAATAGGAGAGTGCCATAGCTAATTGATTCTGGCATCGCGTGCATTACATAAAACAAGTCGAAGTTAGGGCTCCGAATTGGACCCACAACTGATTGGGCGGCGGCGGCGGTGACCGCGGGGGGCCACTTGTTAATAGGGCCCTCAAAGGGCCAGCACCCATTCTTGGGCTGCCTGGGCTCGCGCACGGCGAACGCTTCTTCATCATCTATAAGAACTTGTAACAAATATCGGCTCACACGAAACGTGATACGCTCTTCGCCGACGCCTCACAGTAGGTTTTCTATCTTGCTCTTCTTCTTCTTGGTGTGCCCGACGAATTTAAAATTGTGTTAGTCATATAATCTCGACACGATGTATTTCTTAGCAAATTTTTTTTGTCGATGATGAATTATATACAAGCGGAAAGTGAATAGACATAACTTGTGTGAAATATTTTAGATTTATTTCTATTCTATTTATCATTTCGAGACTTAATATTTTTGCAATAATTTTATTTTAAAATTTTACATGTTGCTCTTTATATATTGCGTTTGCATTTCCTTGTTTAATGTAATAATAAATATATGATTTAAAATAAAAATTAAGAAAGAAAAATAAATATTTTTTGCAATATTGACTTTTATATAAGTCTAATTTTTTAACACATTTATTTAATTAAATCTCTAGAATCTCTGGTATACATATATACCACGCATATACTTTCATTAAATAGTCAGGATATGGGATAGATAGTTATCAAGTTTCTTGAGCGATAGGGATGTCAAATATGGAATTCGACCGCCTATCTCGACAGATTTTTTCTTTTTTTTTTCTTTTTTTTTTTTTAGAACTGCTGCGGCAATGTGGGCGATTTCTGCACGGTGGTAGAATATTAATTCGTGTCCAGAAGTTAAGATAGGGCATGCTAAATAACATCTCTCGTGGTGGGTGATATCTATATTTCAATCCTCAAAAATCCTGAATATTGAGATTGTTATCGCGTGAACTTCTCAGTTACACACTCTTAAAAGCGAACACATAAGCAACCGTTCCTCGAGAATAAGATGAAGAGCGGAGAGATTGATCATTTTGTGTTTTAAATTTGCTTAAAATTTTTTGAAAGATTGTCTTCTTCCAAAGATATATTATAAAAAATGTAGCATTTTAATTTACGCAGTGAAATTTATTCG
Source organism: Camponotus floridanus (assembly GCF_003227725.1). Taxonomy (NCBI): domain Eukaryota; kingdom Metazoa; phylum Arthropoda; class Insecta; order Hymenoptera; family Formicidae; genus Camponotus; species Camponotus floridanus. The sequence goes on from NW_020229214.1 coordinate 1,941,304, forward strand.
CATCTCATCTTCTCTATCTACAATTTAAATTAGCAAGTTGTGTATTTTTCAAAATATTATGGTGTCGAAATTATATCTACAAAACTATTATATAATATTGCATAAAATATAACTGTTTTTAATTATTTATGACATAAAATATAAGTTTAATCTTATTTTGATTGAAATAATTAGCAGGAATATAAAATAATTTTTTAAAAGAGATATATGTATTTGGTTTCTGTTTGATATAAGAAGAGAAAAGAAAAAAAATTCTACTTTTTAACATGAAAAATAACTTTTTCTCGATATATTAAATACAATATATTAATGTACTTAGCTAAACATCTCGATGCGTCTGATTAATCCCGTGATAACTTAAGAATGCAGAATATCTTTTTTCCGGACGGCCTCTCATTCATTTCTAATTTTTACCTATCGAGAAAAGCATCGCAAGTGAGGAAAAGAGCATCATGTCGATCCAAATCGTTCCTGTGATTTTTGAAATGGTAACGTTTCGCGAAGGTATTGTATCGATTCGTTGTCCGCCGATGCTGCAATCATTATTCACGGCTGCCATACGTGACGTTTTTGCTAGCATACCATGTGTGGGATTAGCCGCAAACATTTTTTCACGTATGATTTATGAGCGAAATTCTCGCGAACTTCATCACTCGTGCAACGTATTCGTGTCACGGTCCTCCACGTCCTTCTGACTGATTCTCTCGTCTCCTTTTTTCACGATGAAACGTAACGGCGATAGCGATCGGTTTGGTCACTGTCGGAAATAATAAACGGCACTATTGTGCCTTGTCGCAGACGCTAATCTCGCGAGTAAATAGCCGCTTTCGTAATCGGTGATTCTTATAATTTCGCACGAATTTTATTGTGAATAATTTATGAAATCGTGTGTAATTTTCTTTGTGATCGTTGGACCATTCGAGATTTATGTGACAGACGCGCGCACATAATAGTATATATCGTTATCGCATAACTTTGGAACATTCACAACTTGCATGCTAATGTGTTTGTATTTTAACTCCAGGCAAATAAAACATCTTTATAGCTTTCCATTTCCATTATTTTTTTCAGTATCCTTGATAATTAATTGCAAATTTAAATTACGAAATGTGTGCATTTTTTAAATTTTAGTTAGGAAATAACAATAATTCAATAGTTGGTAACAATAAATCAAATTTACATATTTTTCTCGTAGTTTGATACATAAGATTGTCCAATTGGGCGATATCTAAACATGAATTGATTCGACAGAGAGAAGTGTTAGCTTAAGATTACGTCGATGGTTTAATGATCCTTCTCACGAATTTCCCGCTGGAAGATTACGGGATGATTAATTCGGGACACGTCCTCGCGTCATTATTACGTTCCCATAGCAATCGGCCGTGCATGGTCTTTAGATAAGCGGATTTATTGGCTCACTGCGAAGCGAACGCGTGTTCTATGTTATTAGCAATGGTAAGTGTTTGTTTAACACTCATCAAAGAGAGGTGGGTCCGCGAGTGCCTCCTCATCTTCCCATAGCCGTAGAGCATTTCACGAGGAGGATGAGCAGCGTGTCGGGAGAGAGGAGGTGAACGGGGGAGAGAGAAAGAGGGACAGTGATTGTAATTTATGCCGAAGTTAGCGAGCAACTTCGATGACTTTGTAAAATATTACTGATCCCCATTTTGGAGATCTTATCTGGATCCGACACTGCGCTCCGTTTCGTCGGAACGCCTTCCTTCTTTTCTTCTTCCTCCGCTCTTTCTCCTTCTTCTTCCTCCTCTTCACCGTCCTCCTCTTTTTATGTTCGTCTTCTCCTTCGTCGTCGTCTTGTTCCTGCTCTTTCCTTAGCAGCCTGGCGCCTCTAAAAGGGGTCGTCGTGCGTCACGCCGAGACCCACTGCGCCAGAACGACTTTGCTTTCGAAGTTCCGCCGATCGACACCGAAGAAAGCATATAAACATGTCATTTGTTGATGAAACTAGTTTTTATCTATGTCCGAAAGAGAGAGGGAAGAGCAGTCGTGGAAGTGTTGAACATTTACTAAATTGGACGCTGCCGGTTATTTTATTTGTTATCGACATTGCGTCTTGCTATCTAACGTCGTCATGCCCGCCGATTCGATTTTAAAATAGGAAGCGGTGCGATATCGAATTTGCGAATGCGCGATAGCAATATATGCATTAATCTCTTATTTAAGCTCTATTTAATATTTATTTGCATTTTTTATTTATTGGTTCGCAATATGTTTCTTATTCTCATTCATTCACATTCATTTATCCACTCTTTTTCAACTTCTGTTTAATATTATTATATATGTCAAAAATATTTCTAAATTTTCAATGACCGAATTGCATCTACCTGCGTTATCTAGGCATGGATTTATTAGGCATATGAATTAATAATAGAAGCGTTGCATCATCAATAAAATGCAAATTGAAATGATAGCGAATAGTAAAAGTTTCTGTAAAAGTTTCATGGTAAGACCGCGAGTTTCGATGAGAGAGCTCTTGCAAATGTAGACAAGCGCCGAAGGGGGTGGTATAGCAAAGGGAAGCTCGACATGCAGGACACCTCTGTCTCGTACTTTAGTGTCCCGCTGCCCCCATCCATCGCGTTTCATCAGATATGGTAGCTGGACCGCGGCCTATCTCCGCTAGATAAGATGGCGAGTGTGCATCTCGGGGTCCTCTCATTCCGGGAAGCTCGCGTAATAAAGGAGATCTCGCAGTAGCCAGTCTTATCTTCTTACCCGATCGTGTTTCACCGTTCCTCTCATTTTGCGAGGCTTCGTTACGCGTAGATATTACCCGCTTATACATGTACGTGCACAGCAAGGCGGTAGCTTGCGTAGTCGTAAAGAATATCTGGAGTACGTACTCACAGCTGGTTAGGGTACCTAGTGACTCACAAAGATTTATGCTTCTCGCGATACAGCTTGACATATATTCGCACTATCACCTTTTATTGTTGTCTTATGACGTGCTCTATTGACAAATAACGCTTATATAAATTCATGATACTACGTTTACTGAGACTACTAAGCTTCTTTCTCTCTTTCTTTTTCTTTAAATATCTAGTTAATAATTTTACAAAATTTTATTTAATTATTTTAAAAACATTTTTCTTCTCTCTTGAATTAATATTGTACACAAAATATCTAGAGAGAGTATCGTATATTATATGAAATATTAAAAGTATGTTATTTGTGATTAATTATATTCTTGATTATTTTTGTAATATGTTAATTTGAATATTTTTACTACCAAGTTATCATTTGTGAATCTAACATGTTTTATTATTTTTTTAAATACTATTTTATTAGTTTGTCCGAGAATTAAAATTCAATAGTTGTATAAATTTATGAAAAAGATCTTTTGACTGTGTGTACGTGTGTAATTATTTTTTAATATTGAATAATTGTATCTCATGTATTGGTTGTAGGGAGCTAAATATTTGTATATAGAAAATTGAGTACATACATTTTATTTCGCTATAATGTAATTTATCTAATCTTCTAAATTATAAAATAACGAAGTATATTATTTGAAGTATATTATTGTGAAGTATATTATTTGTTAGGAAATATTACACGAAAAAATATTATAAACATGGTATAATAATATTCAAAAAACATTTTTTTATTAAAAAAGGAAAAAGCACAGTGCTTTTAGGTACAGACAAAAAATTATCAAACATATATCTGCATTCATACTTTCAGTTATATGGTTTTATCAGAATAAATCTGAAATATCAGAGTTCTTTAGAAAAAAAATCACATACTAGATTTTCATATTTTGTTTAATAATAAGATTTGAAATAATTAAGAATATCAGATCATCAAATCTAGAATTTTATAATATATTCTATAATAATTTTTTATAACATATTCGTAAACTTTTCCTATTCATTTACATCGCGACGCAATTTCTAGAGTGTTTCCTACATAAAAAAATAAGGCCTATTTCTTTTTTAAATGTTAAATATAATATCGAGGATATCATCATAAAGGGGCGATCAAAATCAGAACTTTAAGGGAACGAGAAAAAAGTTTTAAAAATAGAATTCTGTACATAAAAATATAATTTTCATACATTATGGATAAAGAAGCATTAGGAATACAGGCATGTTTATAAATTTGTAAAATATTGAGCCCCGTTTTTTTATGCAATTGGGAATGCACCCTTCTATGAAATACTCGATATTTTGTATATGGCAATGAGTTTGTAAAATGCATCTATATAAAATTGCGAATTGAAGGATAGATTGAAGAATTGATTGCAATCTTTTTCTTTTTCCTTTTTTTTTAAGTTGTAACTGTGACGCGGCCATTTCTTCGTTACATGCACCGGCCAACTCTTACGGGGAAATAATGGCCCGCAAATGTTCTGCGGAAAGTTCTCACAGAGCGACAGGAATCGTCGAGAAGGAGGCAATAGTATTACTTTTCTTTTATTTCTCGAACAGTGCCTCCTTCCTCGCGTTCGTCCCTATGTTCTTTCTTCACCATAGATTTCTCCCATCCCGTTTCCAGCATCATTATACGTGACGGAGTGCGGTATTCGTCTGGATTGTATCGCGCAAGCGGGGGAGAAGGAAGAGAAACGGAAAGAGAGTAAAAAGGGGGACGAGATGAAAAAAGAGAGATTGGGGGATGAAAGGAACGAACGATTGTAGATTCGCCGGTGGTTTTTGATGCCTGAGAGACGCGGCACTATGCTTCTTTATGCTTCTGATACATAAATTTCTCGTGAATAGCGCGTATGAGCGCGTTCTGCTCACCCTAACTTACCCTCGTTGCTGTCATTCTGCTCCGCGTCGTCGGGATTTTTTCTTCGGTCTTCTGTTGCTGTTCTTTCTCTCCTTCCTCGCCTTCCCTCTCGATTTCCGTATTCCGGATCCTTCGGATCTTCGTCCCATCCTTCTACGAAATCGCTCGTATGTTTACAAGAGTGTCACCGGGCGCGGAGGTGACAGACGAAGAAACTTCCGAATTTATTGGTCTCACAGCCGCCTTCTATCGGCTCTGTTACGCCGTTGATTAGTTCCAACGTCTTCGAGAGAAAGGTATAGTATCCTGCTGGCGGCAGGCGGTATCCTATGTCCTATAAATCTCCGCCATCGCTTCTTGAGGGGGGGAACCGCGCGATTGGTTACGCGCATTAGAGAGTAATATCGGAGGAATTATTTGTTTAGCCGGCGATCCCGCGATATCTGTCGGTCGATCTATTTCCGTCGCGCACGAATGAACTTCGGCGGCGACGCGCGATTTAGCGGAAAGCATCGTCGACGAGGCACGGGGGATGAAAAAGGGAAATAAAGAGTCAGTCAACTGCGAATGGGCGGGGGCTCTCGGGAGGGGGCACCGACGGCGCCACGAGCAGCAGATGCGGTCCTTTAAGATCCTCGGGAAATTTTCTTACCTTTCGTCCTTTCCTTCTCGAGAAACTGACGAGGCGGGGTCGCGCCTCGGCAAGAAACAAACATTTGTTTAAACGATCCCGACAAGTCACGGCTATAAATACCTGCGGGTCGTTAATCTTGTCTTCGGTCGCGCCGGTTGTTCGTTAATGTATAATGTATTCTCACCCCCGTAGCTAAAACAATCAATTCGTTGGAGCCGCCAACACACCGTTCTTCAGGGTATAAAAAAAAAATACATCGTCCAGTGTCGATGACGAGGAACGGAGATGAAGGACTGCCGGGATTTTCCTTGTTTCGGGAATAGCGGGATCATCGGCGGGCGACTTAATGCGATTCCGCGGGCGTCGTTACGGGCTTACAGTATGCTCGTCTGTAAGAATTTCGTAGTAAAAACGGCATTCGATCCCCGACTGGAAATACCAATGTCGGCATAAGTTATTTCGGTCGTTTGCTGCAACTACGCCGTGAATACCGGAAGCTCGACGTCGCAAAGTGATGGCACGCAACCGTAGCTTTAGAGAGACTACTAGAGCTCCATTCGATGCACTACCCACACGAAAGCATTATAACTCCTTTTGTAGTGTCCAGCCATAATATCGTTTAATGCACGTTGGCGATGTCGCGATTGCTGCGAAAGAGAACCGTACATCGATATTGCAATACTGTTTCTGTGGAATATCGATTTTTACTTATTAATTTTACATAATCTCTTTGACTTGTTTCTTCATTTTGAATTTATTATGCATCTTTTAGTGGTTTTATGAATAAAATTATTATCCAATATTATTCATAATCTCTTAATACATTCACTTGTAGTCTATCATATTTTGAGCAAAAATAACAAAAAGTCTTCTCTTTCAGAACTAATTTTACTTTAAAATTATGCATATAATACAATCTCATTGTATAACATAATTTAAAAGTCCAATCGTGCATTAAAAGTTCAGTGAACTAAAGAGAGCAAATTAAATTTTACTTTAAATTATATTCTCTGTTAAGATTTTTAATTGGTACTATAAATCTTCAATTTTACTGCTCAAAATAAAACAGCTGATGATAGATTGCAAATACACACGATCTTTTTGTCGAATATCACATAAATAGATCATTATTCACTCGCGATTCGTTGTAATTAGTTGTCTAGCGTCTAGTATCGTTCCGATCATGTGGCATATAAATATTTCGGTTTCGCGGTATCGTTTTGCGTTCCCTCGTATGTCATAGCCGTCGACGGACCACCGGCGACAACGGGAAACAAATTCGAGGAACAAATTCGTGGTGTCGGCGAACGTGGAGGATCGCGATCCTCGTCTGGCGGACACGAGAAAGGAGACCCCTGCGGCGCGCGGACCGCCCCGAAAATATTTTTAATTTTATTATAGCCTGTAATATGGAAATTCTATGGTCGCGGTTATCAGGTGTGAATTGAATTATAGCGACTGCCGATGCGGCCCTATTATTTATACACGCTCGGGAAACACGTTCTCGCTTTCGCCGTGATCGTTCACGATAGTCGGTGATAGGGAACACGCGGCTCGCGATGGTAGTTTATAAAGCCTCGTGTCGGAGCGGTACTAATTCGTTACTCACACAAAATGGCGAGGCTACGCCGATGTATCGCGGTACATCGATGTCTGTCATCAATTCCTAAATGCTTGTAATATCCTGTCCGTGTTGGAATAAACCTTGACGTATTGTTGGTACAGACGATTCAATTTCTCTTTCCGCTTCTCGTTCCCTCTTAGTCTTGAAAATTTTGACATTTGTCATTTTATTGATACCTTCTCGTGCATCGGTGATTTCATAATGACTTTTCAAGTTGTTACACGTACGTAAATTTCTTACGTAAAACTCGCACAAAGAATTACTTTCGACATATCTTATATTTCATTCTTGTTACATAATGGTGTGATATCTCTTGGAATCTCGCTAATGGGCAATTCATCAGGTACAATCAGTCCCGATGACTGGTAATCGATATTGCATCGATCGGTTTTGTAGTCTTTCAGTAAAATGTGGAATCATAAAAACGCCGCGGAATACATTAAATTGATCTGTGATTATTGGACTGGATGTTCGGACGGAGAATCAATTTTCCACACAGACCCTCTCGCGAAGATATTCCATTTCCGAAATAGTGCACCTACTGTGCACGGAGATTGATGAATTCATGCTTCATCTGTTATCCAAAGTGTTGTTATCCAATTCTAAAGGTATCTTTTCTCAAGAAAATGGTTAAATTAAAAAATATTTTATATGATGAATCGAGGTAGTTTTTAATATTTTAATATTACAAAAAAATGCAGAACTGTGGCATAACTAATTAACGATTAATTAGCCAAATAATTAATTTAATCTTTTAATTATGTTAAATGTTAATGATTATTATAAATTTGAATTACATAATTTCTAATAGTAAAAATGTTAGGCTGACGAATTCTTTTTTTTTTTAAACAGAGGTTTCCAGTGTTTCTCGAGATTGTAATCGATAATGTATCTTTCAATAAATGTTTTAAAATCTTTGATAGCGAATGGCGCGTACATGTCTTCTTTTCGCGAAGGTGATCCATTTCAGATCGCTTCGAATTTTCTGCCAAATCAAAAAGTAAGTGTATACGAATAACATTGTGTATGTATCAGTTCGAGATGATCATATAACAGTCTATATGGGTTTCCTGCATGGCACTATAGCTGGTAGAAATGTTTCTCTCTTATGCAATAAAATGTTCATCTCGCGGGTCATTGGCCTCCTTTTTCGTATTTCCTGCTTATTCTCATATATTCTAGTATGATTCCTTTCATGGCAAATCTATAAAATTGTGTTTTCTATAAATCTATAAATTTGTATTTTTATAAATAATTGTTTTTGCTCAAGCATTGATAACAGAAAGTTTAAAAGTTTAGCATAAATATTATATTATTAGAGATATATATTTTATTATATTATTAGAGTTATATATCAAAATTTCTCTCTGTCATTATTTATAAATATTATAATTATCTTGTAAGAAGGCTTAATTAATGAAAATTTGAATTAGCATCTGATCAGTCAATAATAAATCTTTGATAATATTTATTTATATGAAGACACTCTCTATGGATATTAATGCTAAATAAAAAAGATATATTGAACATGTTAAACGACATAATAATTTTTTTAACAAAGAGCAAAATTTTGCTAATCGTTCTCCATGCTCATCTATTCAGGAGAATAGAAGTTACGAGCAATTCATGGGAAATACAGTAACCTAGTGGTGTAGAATTTGATGAGGTTTCGCTTATTCCTAGTACGAGAGCACCTCTGTTTGCTTGCCATTGTTTGTTTCACCTTTTGAATAGCTGTGGCGCCCTAGTTTACATTACACTAATTTGCTTCACTAAATTACTGTGTATTATGCTTGCGTATAGAAAAAATTGTAAGAATTATTGCTATGAATTTGCATAAATTACAAAAATAAGCGCATCAAATAATAAAACAAAATGATAAAAAATTATTTAAAGGATTATATATAATCTACTTACATAATTAGTAATTATATGTATTCAATGTATTTTAAATATAATTAATGTTATTGTAATTGATACTTTTATAATTATGATTTTTTTATATATTTAAGTTTTTAAAAAGTCAAACTTAGATAAAATAGAAACTTAGATAGAATAGAAACAATAGAAAAAAATATTTAAATACTTTATCTTTTTAGATTTTTGTAGAAAATAAATACATACATGTAATTTTATGCAATAATTATTTCTAACATTTTACACAAAAAAAAATAAATAAATTGTTTCTATTTTTGGGAAACTTTAATCATACTGTCGATTTTCATATTTGAATTCTTGATCTCCTCGTTTTTGCCAGTTCTCACGTTTGCAAAGATTACGCCGTCGATTCTGAATGACCAGGCGAGAACCTTGAGAATATTATGATGCGACACAAAGTCCGATGAAAGCTCACCCTTCTCGCAAATATTTCCAATAAATATCATCAATATTAACCATTAGTTAACGCCTACAACGTAAAGATCATACTTTTTCGATAGCTTTTTACCGCGTTACTTTTGATCAATACTCATTTTTATGTATATTAAACGTTTATGACGTATGCAAATTCTCGTGTACAGAGATGTGTATTTATATTACATATATATCGGTATTTATATATCTGTGGAGATATGGATATGTGTTGTTTGGTAGTAATATAAAAGAGTTATAGTATTAGTAATATAAAAATAGTTATAAATAATATAAAAGCTTGGTAATAATATATACGTTATTTGATAATAAAATACAATTTTTTCATCTATTTCAATTAATGTATCTCTCTATAAATTTTTTATTACACTAAAATCTTTTATTAAAGATAAGATACAAGTGTCGGTGCACATGTCTTGCATCGCTATAGCTAATACGAGACACGTTGTTGGCACGAAACGAAATATGATTTAACATCTGTCTCTTTGTTTCTTGACTAGCCACTTTTGTCAATATGCGAAATCTTATTTTGGACTCCTATTATGCTCTTTTTTAAATATTATTCAAATATTACATTTAAATTCATATGTGTATTATATTTATTCATTAGAAACATATATTTATTCATTATTATTCATTCTAATTGGAAATGTTCAAATGAAAATATTGAATAAAATGAGTTTTGTTTTTCTGAAATTTAATAAATTAAATTTCCATATTTATTTAATTTTGTTTTCCAAATTTTCTTATCCATTCAATTTTTTAATAAAAATTTTTTTATTAAGAAAATAAAAATATTTTTTATTATTCCTCTTAAGAAATTTAGTTGTTAGAAAGATATTAAATTTTATGAAACTGAAACATTATAATTTTTTTTATCTTCTAATTTATATTAAAATATGCTGTATATATTAATGGATGGGTAAGAATATGAATGAAAATTGAAAGGTATGCGGGAAAGTTCGTGACGTATAACGGATGCTACGCAAACTCGTGCGGACCAGGAAGATTCACAATGCAAGCATGGCCGATAATCCTGATTTAGACGGGTCCATATATTAGACTAAAGATCGTGAAATTGAATGGTGGAATCAGCGGAGAGAGCGATCCGGCTGTCAACCGCGAAGAACGGAGTATATCATGCGAAAAATAAACTCCCCCTCACGCGCGAACGGGGTTAGTAAATTTCGCAGGTGGGCTAAAGCTACCTGCTGCAATCCTCTCTCTTTTTCTTCTTCTTCTTCTTCGCTGTGGTCCACGTTCCAGGGCTGCCGATCTTGGTCTTTCCGTTGAGGAGTGCCACGAATGTCTGTCCCCAGAAGGCTCGTAAATCCTTGCATTTACTTCGCTCGTTCTGTCCTTACTTGGAGCGTAAATATGTGAAACCCGTCAAAGGTGAGGCACACACTGGCATTCGCCAATCGATTGCATCGTAGAGCATTGTTCCTCTTGAATTGTTGATCTTATATTCTTACATCATATGTATAGCACTGCTTGTGATTATTGCATTATTAATATTAATGCCACTTTTCGTGATTTGAAAATTGTATCAAATTGCAAAACAAAAATGTTTACTAAATGCATTTAATGTATTAATCATTTTAAACAAATTTAGTAAACATTTTATAAACTATATCTGTTGATTGCGAAATTACATCTTGAAACATATGAAGAGGATCGGCTACCAAAAGGAAAAGGTCTCACGCCTAGTCAATGTCGGATTATTACGTTCGGATACGAAAGCCACACTCCGTTATTATTAATGCGACCGATATTCATTCTATACTCATCTGTAGATACGATCTCTCCGCCCAACCAATCGGATAGCTAACGTCTAAACCCGTAATTACCATTAGCCCACCCATAGCGGATGCGATGCTACAAGTCGACTAACGAAAGTTTCAATTTACCTTCTATCATATTCCATGCAACTTGTTATCTTAAATTATGAACGTATATCCATAATGCGCTATAATATCATGCTATATTCTTAATTCAATTTTACATTATTAGGGGATTTATTCCTGATAATCATTATTTATTTTTATAATAATTATTTATTTTTATTTTTATATGTTTTAATTTTCTGCAATTTTTCTACTCAAATATGTACAACATCCTCTGATTTAATTATTATAAATAGTTTTTACACACTTTTACAAAAGTGCGTGTCATGATAATATGGTATATCTATGGGATTAGCAGACTGCATGTTCGTTATCGATACGTGAAGGAGTGTTGGTGTTATAATCTAATCATCGTAGAAGCGTGCCTTTCAAGCCTTTTTCCCCGAGTGTTGATCGACGCCCGCCATGTATCGTTATCTGACGTGAGATTTAAGTCAATCAATCATTCATTAGCTTACACGATCGCGGCGCACAATCGTCTCGTGCGGCCTATTAAACTATTAATTAATTCCATTTAACGAGAAATAAAAGATGACTTGCGTTTGTGGTTCCATGAAACATAGGTATGCAGCGGTGGTTAACGGATTGCGGAGATAAAGTCGTTCATAGACGCTATTTAAAATTTCTTCCGAGGCACCATGTAATTGCGGTTACCGCTAAGTTTGCTATTAATTATTTCTCGTGGCATTTCCTCGGTGATGAGTGTTGTTTTCTTTTTGTTTCAGGGCATAGCGAAGAATCTACAGCCACAGGAACGGTAAGTATCGGCATGACTTGTCATTCGGATAAGACAGACCTCGTATAAACACCATGACCGCTTGCCTCTCCTTTATTCCGCAAATATCTGCACTTTGTAGTACGGTGCAGAATTTCGCTCCTGGCAGACAGGGGATGATGCATGAACGTACTAAAGCACATTAGCGAGATGGACAGAGCGATGTCGCGCCGTGGTAACTCGATCCGCGAAAAGAGAGAAAGAAAAAAAAAATAGTTTCGTTCGTTGATAAATCGCGTCATTTATAAAAATTATAGCAATGATTATAGTGGTGCGCTCTCGAAGACGCGATACTTCTCACTTGGTCAGTTACATAAATCTAAAGGATCACATTAGCTCGCCGTTAATAGCTTTTAAATCGATTCGTATCCCAATAAATTTCACCGGGAGCTTTTTTTTAATAACATCTCTCAGCGCGCGTACACGAACGAGGGTTGTTTATTTATGGGGAATCGTTGGTTCGAAGCGGACGTTGGTTCGTGCGCGTTTTCGTATCTACGTATGCTCGCACGCACGTATGCACGCACCTGGTATGTCTCTCAGAAGGTTTTGATATATCGAAAGGGATGGTGAAACTATTTGGGCCGACACCCCCGCCTAATCCAATCCCTTTTGCTTGGAACCTCAGATTCCTCGCTTCCCTTAATATATCATCCAGTCGTACAGATCGCGCCCCTCGAAAGGCCTCTCTCCTGTATATACGCCATCTCGGTCGATTAGATCTTCCTATCCTTACTCATCTACGCGAACGAAGGAAGACGTCATGTTTATATTTTACGATTCAAGTAGCGCAACAATTTTTACGAATGATCGATAAATTGAAATACCATTCAGCACGCATTATAATCTGGCCATATTTATTGTTGCAGATTTACGACGACAATATTGCTGGAATCGTTTCCCCGTCTCAAGTATATCATCGATCTGACAAACACGTGTCGCTACTATGATAAAAAGGTAAGTGATAAAGCTAAAAAGTTGTTAAATTATCAGTAAATAATTTTTTAAAATTATATATAAAAATTAAACGTTCATCCACAATAGTGATATCTCTATTTTCAATAATTAATCTATTGATAATTGCATTACTTTAAAAATAAATTTTTTCGAATAGTGCATAATACATGTAACATACAACGTAAATAAGTTAGTTTGAGATCGTTGCATGCGATTAAAAAGGAGCGACATGCAGGCAATATCGTCTGATGAAATAATACTGATATTGCCACGCAAAGTTAATGCGAAAACATATTGCGTACCGTTCGAGTTTCAAGCCGTAATTCGCTATGTTTATGCACGTACTTCCTTACCTTTCAGTAACTCGAGACAAGAGAGATCTTCTCTTCTCACTCTCTCGCAAGCTGTCACCTGCTGCATTCTTTGATCGAGCAGATATACAGATTCTTTCCTCTCTCTTCCTCGAACTTTACGGTTTGACCGTCTGCATTATCTCCATTTGTCTATCATATTTTTCTTTCTCCCTCCGCTTTACCTGTCCTTTTCTGCTCTCACTCCGACTTATTAATATCGCATTGGAATCGGTTTCGATTTAAAAATGCTCGAGAGCAGCCCAACTAATTTGTAACGAGAATAGAGAAGCCGCGAGCTAATGAACTTATTATTAGATTTTTGGAATAATCGGCTGCCAGCGATTCTCGATTGGCTGACTGATCGCTGGTTCGAGTCGGCGGTGTGTCGACCAAGCGAGAATATGTCCGCGGTGTTTTCTGGGTCAGAGCTGTCAGGACCAAAGACCGATCAATTATATTAATAAGTCGTAGAGTCGGTTCGGTCACTCCATCTTCTGCTTTTTGTCCCGACTTCACCGACGTTTGGACAGCCATTTGCCACGCGAGGAATCTCACTAAGGGGATATATGTTTTTAAAACAATACACACAAACGCTGCGCCGTAAACCTTAATAGCGCTGCGAGGCAACGATAATTAACAGAGAGATCTTTCGGTGTCGCCCACGCCTAATTAGAGCGCATTATACATATATAATGAAGCGCTTAGCCTTTAATTTTTCTGTTTGTGATAGATGTCCCAACAGAAAATAAGATTATAAAGATAAAAGATGCATTCCCGATTCGTGAAGATTTTATCATCGGATTTTATCAGATGTGGTTCTAGCTCTCTTAATTTTGTGTATAATGCACTCTGATTTTTAAGATATGTTATAGAATGTAAAGTGCATTAAATATGTGACTAAGTATTTTTACATAAAGATATCAAAGAATTTACAAATAGAATTTTCATCATGAAATATCGCGCATTCCCGATTCGTGAAAATTTTATCATCGGTATCAGATGTGGTTCTAGCTCTCTTAATTTTGTGTATAATGCACTCTGATTTTTAAGATATGTTATAGAATGTAAATTGCATTAAATATGTGACTAAGTATTTTTACATAAAGATATCAAAGAATTTACAAATAGAATTTTCATCATGAAATATCGCGCATTCCCGATTCGTGAAAATTTTATCATCGGTATCAGATGTGGTTCTAGCTCTCTTAATTTTGTGTATAATGCACTCTGATTTTTAAGATATGTTATAGAATGTAAATTGCATTAGATATGTGACTAAGTATTTTTACATAAAGATATCAAAGAATTTACAAATAGAATTTTCATCATGAAATATCGCGCATTTCCGATTCGTGAAAATTAAAACACTGGTATCAGATGTGGTTCTAGCTCTCTTAATTTTGTGTATAATGCACGCTGATTTTTAAGATATGTTATAGAATGTAAATTGCATTAGATATGTGGCTAAGTATTTTTACATAAAGATATCAAACAATTTATAAATAGAATTTTCATCATGAAATATCGCGCATTCTCGATTCGTGAAAATTAAAACACTGGTATCAGATGTGGTTCTAACTCTCTTAATTTTGTGTATAATGCACTCTGATTTTTAAGATATGTTATAGAATGTAAATTGCATTAGATATGTGACTAAGTATTTTTACATAAAGATATCAAAGAATTTACAAATAGAATTTTCATCATGAAATATCGCGCATTCCCGATTCGTGAAAATTTTATCATCGGTATCAGATGTGATTCTAATTCTCTTAATTTTGTATATAATGCACGCTGATTTTTAAGGTATGTTATAGAATGTAAATTGCATTGGATATGTGACTAAGTATTTTTATATAAAGATATCAAAGAATTTATAAATAGAATTTTCATCATGAAATATCGTGATACATACATTTTCAAGATTAATTTTTTTTTTAACTTGCTATAATTTAATTTTACTTTTGCTGAGATTAAGAACTAAAGATACTCCTGAGCGTGTGAAAGAATTTCTTGTTTATTATTGACGGCAAGAGAAGAGAAAATAGCTCGAGATAACCATTAAGAGCAATACTGCACGATCACGAGGATTGAGTTTCTAATATCTCGCTAAAAGCAAAGTCAAAAAGATTGATTATTATGACGTGATCTGTCATTAGGGTGGAGAAACAAGTGGTAACTGTTATCTGATAGCGCTCATAACGAGTTAGAACTACATCGTCGTTGTTCTTGTTGATATTTTTTTAATAACTAAAAATAACAGTAAATGTTAATGCATTATATGACATGTGCACATTAATTTTTAATACTATTATTCGACCTTGATTATTTAAATGTTAATTGTTTATATTTTTACGTTAACTTTTATTTTTTATTTTAGTCTGTTTCTGCTTTAGATTTGTTAATATTATGAGATGTAAGAACATTGATTAGGGACAGATAGAGAGATTCATAAATATGTAATACTCGTTGTTGCCTCCAGGTGAACACACTTGCCAAGGAGTATTTTCCGAGATACGAATGACTGTGAATCTTGCTTTCATTCGTGTCGATTAGTGTCGTATATTTTCTTTCCGCCTTTGCAAGCTTCATAACGATCGATTGTTTCGGTTTACCGACGTTCGGTTTACATCACACTCGGATGACACGCTCGCATTCAGAGACGTATGATTACTCGCATTGTTTGTAATTGACGGTTTTATGTGTGATAATTAGTGATTCTAATGAGTGCTCCGAGACAGTTTAACATGACAATAGCTTGGCCGATCAAATTATAGTTCTCGTACTCAATTAATGCATCTGCGTTTCGCTGCGACAGCGAACACACTGCTTTTGTTACGTAACAATATGTACGCGATTGTTTATATTGTTGACGTCTTTGTTTTAGGAATTTACAAATGCTGGTGTTAAATACGAGAAGATTGCTATACCAGGAAGAAAAGTGCCGCCTATGGACCTAGTTAAAAAGTAAGTATAATTGTTCATTATTTATAATATTACTCTTGTAATCGCTATGACACGTGTTACTTCATTCATTGAGGCAACTTAAGTTGGCTTAAAGAACATATAATTTGTTCAGTCGCGCTAAATCTTAGAATACGCTGTTAGAATATGCTCTTAAAAACATTGCAAATTTTGTAAATTTCTTGCAATAGTTTAATTTCAGAATTTCTTATATTTCTAATAAAAAGCTTAAGATTCAAAGATATCATTTATTCTATTACAACAAGTAGTCATTTTTACACAGAATAATTTTCTATCAAACTCTGTGATGGATTCCGCAAACAATCCAACCGATTTATGTAAGATATAACATATAAACTTTTCTAATACGATTTTAACTAATCTTTAATTTAATTTAAATTATATTTTTACGTTTACTATCCTTCTCACAGCGATCGGCGATTGATCAATGTGAGATTCGTATAGTGTAAGTGATGGTCGATTAATCATTCTGTCTGCAAATCACGTTTTAATTTTATAAGAATGTTTACTACAGCGTGTACCCTTTTTTTATCTCTGAACATTCGAGAAATCAGAAGCGAGTATCGCATCAGAAATTTACGCTTATCGTTCTTTTTTTCCTTCTTCCTCTTTGTCTCTCTCGATATTTTCGTCCACTAATTTAAGTCGTAAAATACACGCTATATAGCGAATCGTGTTACACTGTCCGAAATTCCTTAGTTCATATTGCATCGAGTAATGAGTTTAGTTACGATCCACCTTGCATGATGAGACTGATATTTGCGATAATTTTTGTTCTGTTCGGCTAATCATTATCAAAGAACGATGATGCAATTTCCGCATCATCAATTTAATAGCCTTGTTGCATAGACATGGTTTTTGAAATGACTGAATTATTTTCAGAGTCGTAGATTTTTACATTTTTAAAAATTTATATTGTCTACGATATAAGAAAATATATAGTGACATTAAGCATCCTTTCAATAATCTTTTTTATTATTAATTCTTTTTCATTATAACTTTTTTAATTTTAATAATATAATATTACTTTAATAATAATATTTTAACTTTAATAATACTATTTTAATAATAATAATTTTTAATTTTAATAATACATATTTATAATAATACATTTAATAATACATATTTATAATGAATTTACATCTCAGGGTTTTATGTAATATATTTAGACTTATAACAAGATATTACATTAAAAAAACAAGATATTACATTTAAAAAAATTTCTTTTTTAATATACTTATTTAAAATTATTCAAAAATTAAGTTTTATTCTTTATTTTATAAATTTTTTTTTATTTCTAATATCTCTGAAATTTATATAAATATAACTATCTAGACTATTAATAGATATTATATCAATGATCTTATTTCTTTACTTAATTGGTCAAGATTTTCGATAACGGAGAGGATGCAATTATTAAAATCTTCATCTGATGATCGTCAGGTAGTCGGAAGAGGCTTAATAAAATTCTCGAAATTTCTACGGTGTTCAAGATAACATCCAATACTTCGCTCGTGCGGGATGAGAACGCATATTAACCTTTGCATGGCGCCATCATACGCACGCGTGTGGTTTTTCTCCAAACGATATATGCAAAACTGTCTGATGGAGCCGGTCAGTCGACTAATTAACTGCGGTAAATGTCCAATGATTTACCGAATATTGTGCTGTATTTTTACTCGTCTTCCGTCTTCTTATTTTTTTTTCTTTTTCTTCTCTCTCTCTCTCTCTCTCTCTCTCTCTCCGTTATTATGTGTGTGTAAAAGAATCTCTAAATACTATATAATTAATTAATGTGTAAGAACAATATTATACGATCAGAAAAGAGCAATGTTCAAGTGCTGCAATTAACGTGGCGATTTCTTATGAGATATAAAAACTATTTATTATTACGGTAATGAAGGTATTAATTATCGTATCTCCCAAATATTTGCGGAGAAATATAAAGACATTTCACGGCGATATTCAACGCGATTATTTCTCGCGGCAAGAGTGCTACTAAAAACACTTTCGTAAGTGCAGTGCGCGTAAAACATGACATGGGCATATTCTTTTAACAACATCGTGTCGCATTAAATACTATTTACTTGTTCGACTGACCGGGAAACGTAATAAATATACGAGATATTTTCTTAATTTAAAAAAGAAATAATGTTGATTGGTCCATCCGACCGAGCGGGTTAAAGCACGACCTTTCGCGATCATCCGACATCTCACTCTCCTTTCCCGGTCGTCGATCGGCCCGCACAAAGGACGCGGCCCGATTTGTATAATTCGAGGATAAAACGGTGATTCGCATCAACGGTTAATAGCCAACAGGTATGCGAATAGCCCGTCTGGTCCCGACATACTACTCTTTTGTTAGTCTCTTTGAGCGAGTCCTGATGGCTTTGTGGCTCGGCTGTTGCGCGACGTGTAATTAACTGCATCCTTGATAGGATCGGATCGGTTACTGACGCTGCCGCGGCTAAAATGAAGGAGAAAGAGATCAAGAGAGATGGCGAAAGAGGAAGGGGGTACGGAGTAGGTGAAAACTAGGCGCCACTTAATATCCTAGATATCCTTGAACTTTGAAAGCGCAGAGGTAGACGAGACGTGGAGATGGGACAAGCTAGCTAAGTCAACATGGACGGAAATCAGGAAGGTGAAGACCTTCTTTTTTGTTCGAACTTTATTCTATTTAGCTTTAATCGGTCCTTCAGAAGTGCTCGTATCGATGAAATTTACCAGCCAGTAATATTGACTTATGTCAGCTGACTTTCTCATTTTTCGCTCGCCCGGAAGATCAAAGTTGATCCTTTCCCTCAAGGATGTCCTCGCGAACGTATCTACGAAACGTCAAAAATATCTTTATAGCAGGCACTGATGCTCGTGTTGTCGTTCGAAAATGGTATTCGGAAGGTAAACGACGTTTCCTTATTTCGCAGTGCTATGCATGCAGGATTAACGATTGGCAATTAAAGGAGAAATCGTGAGAAAAAAACGAGCCAACATATGATTATGTTTATTCGCGACGGAGTCTTAAATTTGACGCAGCTAATTGCGCATCTTGAATGCCTAACTGGATTCATGGCAAGAAATGGCGTTTATTCAATAATTAATTTACCTTTGGAAAATTAATAAAATTGATAAAAATAAATAACGTACAGATATAAATTATACACACATTTATCATTCTTTATAAGTCAACTTTATATCATTGGTTGCAAATACAATTTTGAGAATTATTTTATATAATTATTAAATTTTAATATATATATAAATGCTCAATAGAAAGAAATACAGATAGGTCTTATTAAAAATTAAATAATATAACTTTACAATTAAATAACATGTATAAATAAAATATGCTAATGTTACTATCTTGAAAAAATTAATAGACCTCTAGGGACAACAACACGCGTGTTTGATAGCATTTGTTCCGTGTAAACGAGTAAGCTAGTTATTGATAATCACGTTGATAGCGGCTCGTTAGTCGCATGCGCGGCGGATTAAGCAATTTCATGTGAAACACGATGTTAATTGAAACATAAGCGCATGCAACGTGAACCTGATGCGAGGACTGCCGAGCTGCAGCACTGGCTCGAGTTCCTTGTACTCACGATGCATAAGATTGTGCACAAGTCGATTTATGTTGCACCCGACTATATTCATCAACGTTGTCAACTCTCCACCTCCGCATCCAACACGCCGCCCCACTGTCATTTTCCTGGCGATTCTAGACTCTCTCTCTTTGCTTCGCCAGTTTCTCGTGTCTATACTTTGTTAGGTATGTTGAGGAGATAGATCGAAACTGTTTCTTTCGCTTGTTTTGATATAAATGAGATTCAATTTCAACGCATCTATTAAATGTGCCACAAGATTCTATTTGTAAATGATCAAACTCATAAAATTTATGCGTTTAATTAATTGAAAGTAAAACGAGATAGTTGACATAATTTTGCTGCAAAATAATATTTGATAGAAAATGTAAAGTTAATCATAAAAGTTAAGTTTCTGATTGAAAAAAATCCAAATTAACGTCTATTAAACTCTTTTAAATAAAAGTTGTTTCACGAAATTATTAATTAATTTTGCATGTATATTTTATAATTTGAAAAAATTATATATACTTTAAAATAAAAATTAGGAGAATATTTATAAGATAATAGGTTAATGTATCATAACATTTATATTGTGACGTGATGGTGATCTGATTAATGAAATGTGATCGAAGAACTATACTATGATCTTAAAACGAGTACATGCGAAAGTGCAAGAAACGTGGGTGTACAACAGACGTCTTTATTCGCAAGGACATTGAACATAAGTTTCCACATGTTCTCTGTCTTGTATTGCAGGATGTTGCGTATATATTCTGCGAGCGTAATAAGATATTCTTTCGCGATTTCCGGGGAATACGAGAGAAATCATTTGAAAAAATCGAAACTATCTTAGCTTTATGAATAAATTATTACTATTATTGTGAAAAATATATATAACATCCGTAATGTCTGCAATACATTAATTAAACCAGATTTGATTATCGATCGAGAGAATTACGTAGCTGATATATATAATTCAAAGATACTACATATACCTTGCGTGAGCGTATCTTCTAAATTAATAACGCACACTTCAGCGGGCTGAAAACATAATTAAAAAGTATCTTTGGACTTTCTGCAAGTTTTCAACACAGGAAATCTATATCTCGCCAAAAGGGGAAAGGTAATCTCCGAAGATCGCGCGAACATAAATGCCGACGACGTTTCTCTGAAAGATCGTCGATTGGTTCCTTTAGCGCCCGGGGCGAACCCATCTCAAATATTCTGACGTGTGGCGTCTCGGGGCCGGTGCCCTTACGGAGCGCGGAGAAATCACGGGAGAGGCATGTTTTGGCAAGTGATTGTGGGTGGTAAAACGTACTCGCGCGTTTCTCTCCCATCCGTATAATGCGTCCAAGCGCGTGCACGTTGCTTCATATTTCCGGTGCCGTTAATTCGGCTCGCGGCGACCCCGGCGAGTACGGACGACGCTACAAGTCGTTCTCGAGGAGCAAGAGAGATTCCCAGCTCTCTCTCATCTCTTTGTTCTCTCCTTGGCAAGCGTCTCGCGTCGAGACGGCGAAGGAACGTGCGTACGCGCGTCTCACGCTCGGGACCACCCGGGCGATCGCTTCATTACGTAAATTCGCCACCACTCGCGTCCTCCGCGTCTTTGCGTGCACGCGCCTCCTCGTTCGCCTCCTCGTGCGATATGAGGTAATGGTGCAAAAGCGATTTCGCGTGAAACATCGAATAAACTTCCTCGTCTGAGGATTCGACGAAGCGATCGATCGTTCTCGATCAATAGAACATAAGTATGCATGCATTAATGTTAATTTTTTCCTCTACTCGAACATAATTATTTAATATTCAATATTACTGGCTATCCGTCATTGATCCTCGAATATAAAAAAAGAACGAAATCTTATTGTTTAAGTTTGATAGTACTTTATTTTTGAAGGAAATTTTATTCGGGATTTAATTGCATTTAAATATATGTTGGAAACCAGCTTAAAAAACGCGACATCAAATTTATGTAAAGATACATTCAGATTTATTCTCTTTTTTGCGGGTTTTTAAATCGTACTATATGCATATGGTTTTCGAAAAAAAATTCTGAATCATCGTCAAAATATATATTACATTTCTGATCGTAAATTCTGTGGTAAATTTTATCTTTGATAAATTTCTGCAATTAACTGAAATCATTTCGAAATGGAGATATATAGTTG
The DNA here is from genome assembly GCF_003227725.1 of Camponotus floridanus. Classification (NCBI taxonomy): domain Eukaryota; kingdom Metazoa; phylum Arthropoda; class Insecta; order Hymenoptera; family Formicidae; genus Camponotus; species Camponotus floridanus. Next base: position 1,963,416 of record NW_020229214.1, read on the forward strand.
CATATTTAAAATTGAATGCATTTAAAAGGTATATGCTTTATATGATGACAAATTGCGCACTTGGAAGAGATGGAATGACCGTGAAAACAGGCGTGTACCGAGTGTTGCTATAACCGTGCGCCTTCCGTGCGCGACTCTGATTGAGAAACAGTCAGTCGGAGTGTTTGCGCAGTACTTCTACGATATCTTCGGTGTTCCGGGATCTGTTCTGGGAGTATAGCCATACAAACATCGGATAACCGTTCATCTACCTACCTACGACCACGCGGTCCATGCATTAAACATTCTCAAACACGATCTCACGTCCAGCGATAGGCCACCTTCGCTGGTCCAGGTGTACTTGTGTAAAAACACAATTCGCGGTCGTGAATTTCGACGAATGCGAAACAAGATGCTCATTTCTTTGTAATTAAACGTGTCGCATTCTTCTTCTCTTCAAGGATTCTCTCTACTTTTTCTGCGTGTCGTGCGTATATTGCCATACCTGAATAATAAAGCGCTTAATATTTACAAATAAATGAAATATGCTGTGTAAAAATGCAAAGAGAAATATAGATATACTTGTGTAAATTCGTTGATTGCATTTCGTTGTTAATGTCAATGTCTTTACATCTGTCAAAGAAATAAATTAGTGATTTTACAATTAAAAATTACTAACCAATTGAACATCGCTTCATAATAATTTATAGAGGCATTTTAATAAAATTTATAAATAACCGCATTTAAATAAATTTAATGACGATACTAGTTGGAGCTTTCTTCTTTCGTCTTTTCTTTTAAATGTAGGGCAACGGAAGGAAGATTGATGCGAAATATAGACATGAATAAAAATAAGAGAAAACGAATTTATGAGCGGAAGAAAGGGCAGCCAAAACTGCGCTTGGAACGGTAGGAGCTCTAGGTCAACTCTGACCATAAGATGACCACATACTTCATTTCCAAGAAACTTGATCAGAAACATTTTCAAAATATCGAACTTTAATTCAAATTCAGAAATATATTGAATTCCCTTATTTGATCGAGACATATTAAATTTATAGGCAGAGTACTGTATATCACAAATAGAAAGACGCGCCAAATCGCTTACTCTTAAACATTTTCCGCAAGGTGTAATTCTAGTCATTCTGGGCACATATTGTCTTCTATATTCTGTTGGATATTGTGTCGCTCTTGTGCGTCTCACTCTATACGTTCCAGGAGCAACAGTCGATTCTGGAACATAACTAGGCTGTGCCGCGCTTCTCAATCGTTCTAAAGTTTCTCTTGCCAGCTCTAGAAAAATAAAATAATATTGGACGAGTTATCGAGACATTTGAATATAACGTGCATAAATCGTAACGCAGTTGATGCAACTTACGTCCCAAATCTTCTTCATCGTCAAAATCCTCGACGTCTGACACAGCGTCGACTAAGTAGAAAAATTTGATTAGATAATTAGAATTAGATAATTATCTTACAGTTCTATATTCTAATAATTATTTTATAGTTTTTTTGTATTAAATAATTTGAAGCATATATAAATTTGCAGCAACTTTGTAATCCAGAATAAAGATAAGCATATAATTAGCAATATGCATAAAAATCTTATTTTAGACTAATTTTTTAGATTTGATTTACTTAATCATATTTCGCATTATACATATATCTTACATGCTTATATTTATACGATGAATCATAGTGTGCTATTGTCTGATTATACCCGAGTTTTGTGCTTACAATCGATTCGTCGTGGAACAATGGCCACTCCAGCTGTGAGATCTATTCCACGTGGACCTCTCGTAGGGATTCGTGGAATAGTACGTGAATAATCTCGTGGGGTTCTCCGTGATGGAGTCGATATGTATTCTGGTGCAATATCTCCCTCATGATATCGTGTCGACGTACGCCATTCTTCTGGTGGTGATCTGAAGTTTATAAGATTTCCAATATATCCTCAATAAATCAGATAATCTTTCACTTTGATCGTAGAAATGTTGATAATTTAGGTTATATACGTCTCAAGATCGGAAAATGCAGTATAATATTCTTCTGTAGCAGGATTACTCCGATCGCAAGTACACATAGCTACTTATCCGCGATTTTCAACAAACATGTATTTTATAATTTTGAAAATATTGCCAAAAAAATTTTTTTACATAATTTAAAGAATTACGTCAATTATAGGCTTACATGATAGCGCATGTCGATCAATGACACTATCGATTGCCTTTCTCATCATTCTTCACGGTATAAAAACAACGCGTGTTGTGTACTTTTATATACACACGTGTCTACATATTTTTATAAACCATAAAATTTAAGTAAAAAAAAATTTGCGTTTTGAGATTATTAATAATACATAGCAGAATGAAAGAAATAAAGAGGCAAAAAATTCTCATTATGTCATGATTGTACAGGAAAAATAAATTAAAAATTAAAAGATTTCACGTCAAGATATGCACAAGTCAAATAAAACTGCTATTTACCTATGTTGACGTGAAGTACGAATCGCTATAGGCACAAAGCTATTTGACTAGTTGTCTTCGACTCGATTAAACATCCATGATTCTTTTTTTTACGTTTTCTCTTTTATATTTCGATCATCTTTTGGCCAGACGAAATCTATCGTAAAAAATCCTTCGCCTAACGGAAGTTTTATATGTCCTCGCGGATGACAATCAGGGCCTGTCTGCATCCTGAAAAAACTCGTAAGCGCCATGGTGTATTTATTTATCATCATCTCGTTGGACAGCAACTGTAACGTGATATCTATTTAGATTTTTAAATAGCGGGCGACGATGAAATTTTTAGATAGCGCGATTGTGTTACGCAATCGCATCGCCCTCACGCGTGGACACGGCCCGATCGTGATCTCACGGTAAAGTTACGTACACGCACGCACGCATGTACGCACGCACGCACGCAAACGAGCACGTAGTACGGTGGGCGCGTGCGAAGGACCACACACCGTGCGATATTCAAATGAACGCCGCTTACGACCGACAATCGCGCTACCATAAATGTCATTTCGCGGTTTCACGGGCGCTTCACTTTATTCCAGTCGAATGCCTCCGACGCGTCCGTCACACGTGATTTTCATGGTTTATGTAAAACCGGCCGGAGTTATCGGCAACATAATCTCGATATACGCTCTATAGTTAATTAGCGACGAAGTCGCTTAGACTTGAGAAGATTGTAAGACCCCGTGTTCCATTAACACCTTGGTTATGGATACCATGTGATTTCCAGTAGGCGCTATTAATTGCCATAAAAGTTGCGCATACTTATATGTAACGTTATTTATAAATCTGAAATTATTCAAAATATATTATATATTTTATAAATAATATATAATTTATTTAATAATATATAATATATTTAATATTTTATAAATAATATATAATATATTTATAATATATATATAAATAATATATATGTAATATATAATATATTTTATTAAATATATTATAATCGCGCGACGCATATTATAAAAATAAATTTTTAAGTAATTTATAAGTTGGTAAACTTTTGGAAAAAATAAAAAAATTAACAATTAAATTGAACGGTTATCTAAAAACTTGCATAATGAGTTTAAAGTATGAAAATTGTTCTATCATAATATCTCTCTTCATATCAGTATTTGCATTAAATAATAAGAGTGCATTATGGACAATTTTTTTTAATCATAAAAGATTGGAAAGTATATTAAAAACATAAGTAAATTAAAAACGCACAAAATTATATAATATTATGAATTATATGAATTATATGAATTATATGATTATACGTCACGAGACGGAATTACATTATTAGCTGAAGTATTTTCAGTAACTGAATTAATCAATTTTGTTAGTCAACATCGGAATGAGATAAATGATATTTCGCGACATTGAATATAAAGATAAACATGCGATTTATACATATATAGATATATGTGTATGTATACGCAATGAAACCTATGCATTTATAGTGGGTAACGCAGTAAAATATTCTTGGAGTGGAGTTTGTCACTGATGGATGACTGGTTTTATAAATATTGATATGGCCATTCATCTCACATAGCGGGTCAGATCTTTTGATTTTGATTTTCCGAAGAGGACGGCATAGAAAATATGGTCATCGCGCTGATGACGCTGATGATGATGATGATGATGATCATCATCATCATCATCATCAGCATCATCGTGCTGGAGCTGGTTTTCGATATTGGGTTTTTCGAGGGGAATTTCTACAGGGTGGAGTGCGAAACGCCGTGTTCAACGACACCTCCGCGTTCGCCTCGAATCTGTAATTCAAATCCGAAAGTCAAATTAATTTAACACTCGTCATTTTTCACGTTTCGGCGCCGCACCGCGGCACGCGGAGCCCCGGCAGCTATCTTTCAATATTTCATCTCGGAGAAGGCCGTGCCCACTCCGCCTTCATCCCCCGTGATAGATGCATTTCTCCGTGATTGTGCTGTCACGTTTTTGAAACGAGGAAGACGCGCCACGAATATTTCAAGTATTATAAATGCGCGACCGTGTGAGCGAATGACAGTCGACATTGTGCGTTACTCTGCTACCGATACGTATTTAAAAGATATATTTTATTTTTTACATTGACCTTGTAGACGATGTACTGCAAACTACGAGCCGTAAATGTAAGTTTCTCTTATCACGTGCGTTAATTATGATGTACTGTTGTAAAAATAAATTTTTCGTCAGATTATTAAGATTATTATGACATTTGTATACTTGTGTGTGTGACAACTCTAACAATAAGAATACAGTTTACGATTCGATCTTAGTGCGTTCACACATCTCCTCCCTCCTCCCTCAAACGAGATGATGCTCCTATTTCAAGAGTCATTATGAGTTAACAGGCATCGCAGGTTATAAATACTTCTCACCTCGTAACCCATCGGTATTGAACGGTGGTCGAGACCAGTCGGCAAGTCGTGAATGAGTTAGTGCTTATAATCGCGTTAGTCTAATCGGTGGTATAGGGAGTCCGTTTCGGAGTTGAAAGGGACCAAAGGCACTAAAACGGTCCTATTAAGCTCTATAGACCGCTACAATTGGGCCACCCAATCCCCGTACAATGATGAACATAGTAACTTTTTGGAGAAGTTTATCGCGTAGCCGCGCTCACGATTGAAAAGATTTTATGCTTGTCACCACTATTCTCATATCCATGGAAACTAAATGTTAACACATTTATCAAACTTATCCGAAGAAGAGTATTCTACGTATTACATATAACAATATCTCCCACAGATTATTAATTAATTCTAAAATATATACATATGAAATTTGACAAATTTTTGATAGCAATGAATTGCCTTCTCTTTCTTTTCACATAGTAACATATTTAATTATTATTTTAAATATCGATAAAATATTTTTAAAAAATTATAATTGTTGCATACATATAAATAATAAAATATATATAATAAAAATATTATATATAATCTTATATATTTTTAATATAATATTTAACACATCAATATTACATGTTGACATCAACGTGACATGGAATGTCACATTAGTAATGTTTCCGGAATTCTTCTAGGAACGCAAGAAGAATATGTGTATAATGTGTGTATTTCTGTAAATCGAGTATTTACCGAATCAAAATAGAGGCTTAATTCATTAATAAATTTGTTCCCATCTCTCCTGTTCTTGTTCTCGAGGACGGTGATGAAGGAGAGCCGACGTGATGCATGGCTGCACCTCGTAAACTATTATATAAGCGCCACTCTATCTCTCTGAATCTGCGAAGTTTCGAAGAGATCCCTTTCTCTTGTCTCTCCATTTCTCCTTGCCTTTTATCCCATAGATCACAAAGAAGCCGCCTCAGTAAGTTCACAGTAAAGTTTATAGGAGACAAAAGGGGAAATGTGTTGCCCGTTGAAAAATCGCCGCCGCTGCAGCTATTATTAATTCACGTCAGGGACGCGTGAGCGCCGTGTTTTCATGACATAATTCGGAATCGATTTAACTTCTTAGCGCCCTTACGTGACGCATAAAAGATTCGTACTCGCTGCACTCGCCCGTAAGTCAGGATGTGCAACGTCCCGGCTCTTAAGTCTCATTACCATACCCCTTCGTTTGCCGCTCGGCTTCTGCATACCTATTACATACACTTATTACACCGCCGGTTTACTCGACCGGTTACCAGCACCTGAATATTTATTTAGCCGATTACTTTTTTCATCGGCTCCATGGAAATTCGATCGCCGTCGCGCTGGCTGCTTCGTAAAATTATAGACAGCAAATAAAGAGAAAATAAAAAATTTCTGTCTCCTCAAAGGCGGCGTTATTATTATGCATGTTTGTAACATTTATATATCAGGTATATTTAAGATGTTAATTATATTATTTAATCAAGATAAAAATAATTATTCTTCCACGTAAATAATTAAGTAGGAAGAATGTTAATGCTCGTTAGTAATAAGTTGTTCTACAAACTGATTATTATTACAAAAATACATGTAAAACGCTGTTAAATATACATGTTATGCCAATGATACTTATTTTTTTATAGGAAAGTTTTTTAGCTGGCTCCGGTCACGTAATATTATATAAATTTAAATTGATTGTTGAAAAGTAGATTCTCTCATCTCGTAATATCTTTTTGGAAAATAAAATTATAAAAAAAATAAAGATTAATGTACAGCTGTTGCTTTGTTAAAAGTAAAAATTTTTGCTCTCTTTCCTTGCAGATTCTTTAAAGTGATGGACGATTTCATGGCAACATGCGGCGAAGGTGAGTTTGCATTACATAAAAAATATTATATATTCGCCGACTCTTTATTATAAATTATATACAAGTTTCTATCTTTCTAACAAAGTTTTCTGATTCTGCGATTAAAATCACTTTCTCACATCTAGCAGAATCTTGTACAAGTATATAATGCTTTATACATTGATCGAGAATAATTACATCACTGATTGTGAGATATCTGATGAAAATTGCAAGACTCTGATCGGCGCCAACTAAAATGTATAATAAATCAGGTTTAACAATACACTTAGAATAGTTTGTAAAAAATTTTGTTTAACAATTCTTTAAAAAAAAAAAACAACACGAATATTCGTGTTTTCGACGAGAAAGAATTGATAAAAATCGTCGTATGTATCCTCGCTCGAATGAAACTGTTGATCACGACTGTACGAGTGTATCCCTTTCTAATTTACTCCCTCGATTACGGTTCGATCGTGTTGTACGTTGCGAGAACGAATGTAGAATAGCCGGTGGTTGTTTTATTGGCGCGATTGCACGATATTCGCCCGGCTTCTGTGCTTCGGATGAGAAGAACGATTCGACAAGGACGACGACAACAGGGACGATCCCGACGAATCCGATCAGAATTCGAGGACGCCCACGCATGTGAAATACACATACCGAGACATTGTTAATTATCTGCCGCCGTTTATCAACCAGTAGAGAAGAAAGTTCCCCCGAGCGTTTCTTTTTCTCCTCCTACTCTCGTTTCTCTTTCTTCACATTCACGTCGTCGCTTTCTTCCTTTTATCCTCTTCTTTGCGTATCTGTTTCTGTTCTTTCATTTTTTTTTTCATGCCGAACAACCAATCATATCTGTTAGGTTGCATCGGAATTCATTGTACAATTTAAGAAGCAAGGTTTAAGAATCTCTTAGTTTACATTCAACTGTGTGCTTTATATCTTAAATCTACGTATCTAAGATTTAAGATCATTTTTCGACTTTCCACGCTCTCATACACAACAGTTTTCAGGTAATATGAAATAAAAAAGAATTTTTAATGAGGTATTTTTCAGGTTTTTGACACAAAATCTAAAATTCTTGAAATTTTTAAAATTCCTTAGGAACTTTGTAAAATATGAAACGGATGTAATTGTTCCAGATTCTCGCCGATGAAATCGCATGAACGCGTTCCGTTACGTTATCGCGGTTTACAGAGCAATCAGATTTGTACGTGGGAAACTCACGAATCAACTATCTTGAGGTTGGAGGTGGAGTGGTCCATCGAAGAACGAGTCGAGACGCATTCCAAGGCAAAAAGAGCCGCTTCGTTGCCCATTCGTTACCACTTAGCATTTATCAATACCGTATATCCAAAACCTCCAATGCCGAGACGCCAGTTGATCAGTAGAAATGACTCTCGTACAAATCATTTTTATCTCTTCGATAATTTGTTAAATTTCTGATTCATATAAAAATCAAAATTGCGTGTTAGACTTGTTTATCTCAGTGTTTCCTTTAAATTTTTCAAGAGATTTAAATTACACCGAGTTATGTCACAAGAATTATTTCGATATAGATATCTAATTATGTCTTCAAAATTTAAGTCATTGAACTGTTATTGAGCTTTTTTTTATTCGAAAAAATCGAAGTTATATTTTTGTCATGTCGAGCCCGGATTAATATTTACTTTTGTCCAAACAAGTCGCAAAATCCTTCGTTCGCCGAGCATTTCGCGACACGCTCCGTATACGATGCGCGTTTCGACCGAACTTGGAGCGTTCGATTGATTTAAGACGGCAGTAATCGGCGGCCCGAAAAGACTTGCAGTAACATGCCGGCGATATTTTCATGTTTATGTACGCCGGACGTTAACGTCGTTCCTTGGTTTCAGCAGCTCTTACATATATCTCCGACGGGCTTTTAGTTCCTCGCTCTCCTATTAGGAGTGTTCTCGGCAGACGCGACCAGGATCTCGCATCCACCAAGGGCTACTTGAGCCGGCGTACCTTACTCGCGTGTATATCATATTGCCACATTTACCGCATCGCTTCGGGTCACTTCAGTAGCCCGAAAACCAATCTTCACGTTGCACTCAAAGTGGCACGTGCAATTCCGGGTGCATTGTCTTGTCTTTTACTTCTTCGTCGGCGGTATCTTGGGGGCACGGACGAAAACAATATTTGCATGCGACCGCCCACCCTTACCCATCAACATACACGAGCTTGATCTATAATCGACTCCCTGTTTTTCTGTCGTTTTAAACGTGAACTGAAGATATGATAATGATCTCTACCTTGCTCAAACAATTGTTTAGCGAATTTTTTTTACGCTATTTTTTGCACCGCTGTTCTGAGTTTAGAAACTTAATCATATTTTTCTTGTATATGAAAGGAATTTATACAAAGTATCTATAATAATAAAATGTAAGATGTTATCTAAAATCTTTCTTGTGGTATAAAATAATCATATTTAAATTTCATCTTTCCTTAAAAATATTTTTAAATAAGAAAGAATACTCTTGTATAAATTTAACAAATAAAATTTCTTCGATTTCTCCGATACTTAGATTTCGTAAATTTTCGATATTAATTATTTCTGTTGTTAATTTATAGATGAGTATTCTATCTTTATATTATATTATAACATAGATCTGAAAAGACTGTACCTCTGCAAATAATTTTAACAGTAGAAAGCGGGTATCCCGAATTAATCGCGGGCTTATACCTAATTAATGATATTGCTGAGTATACAAGGCTGATTTTCGACCGATGAACATTATTACCGTGGTTGTGCTTCGGCTCCCGTTGAGCAACGTTTGATTTCAACTGTTAAGACGGCAGGGTGCCCTGAGAGACCTTCATAATATCTCTCCGGTCGTTGTAATTTCATACTAATGTATGGACATGTATGTACACATGAGTCAAGTGCGAATTCGTGAGTTTCACGTTTTCAAAATGCCAAAGATTTCCGATAAGCAAAATTCCGCGTGAAAAATTCCTCTACCTCTTTATTTTGTTTAATATCAATACATGTACTTTACGATAAAATATAATTTTATGACAGAAATTTATTTGTGAGAAAAAAAATGATTATATAAATTAAAGACAAATATTTAAGTTATGTAATTTACATAAATTAAATATGAAATACGTAATTCTGTTTTATGAAAATGTCGAGAAGGAATAATATTCAGGAAATGATTGTATTAACGCATATAAAGTAGTTGTATGTCTTCGACAATTTATGCTTGAAAATCGGTTTATATTTGTTAATATAGAGACCACACTGCACCACGGGGGTGCCGGCTCTAGATTCACATTAGATGTCGACGTGTTCTGAGATTCCGCTAAGAGATGTAAGTTTCTGGCGTATGCAAACCTGAGATGACCTCGTGATAGATACATACGTGAAGCGAATTTAATTTATTATTTATATTTATATGTATAAAAACACACACATAGTTGGAATATCGAATTATATCTGTGATTTATATTATTTCTAGTCTTATTTGGATTGTTATTATATTGTAACGTGTGGTATTTTCAATTCACTAAAATCTAGTGAATGTTGGAATATATAAAAAATATCAGTTTTTCTTTTAACTTTCATTTTTATATATTTGTGTATATATACTATATATCTATAAAATATATAGCTTTGGATTATCATATAAGAGTTTAAGTGTAATGAATGTATCACAATATTCATTACACATAAACTCTTGAGATCCTTCAAATTATTCAGTAGCAATTCAACAAAGAAATAGAATGGAATAGCAAAATTTTGCTTCCATCGATTTTCTAGAGAGATTACAATTTTGCTCGTAAAATAAACCTAAATTTAATAAATTTAGAGATAGAAGAGTATCTTTCTCTCTATAATCCTTCTTATATTTCATATTTCTATGGAGCCCTTGAATTTATGTTTTATTTATGTTATTTATATTATAAGCATTCACAATCTCTGTTATTTTCACATCGTTATTTTCTTATATATGATAATTCAAGGACCCTCTTACGAAGAAACAACTTTTACGTTCGAGTCTACTAACATGATGCTTATTCATATACTTTTTTCTGCGATGCTACATGTTAGATCGAAGATAGCTCTGGTCAACAGTTTTATTAGACTGTTTATCATGATTTTTTCACGGAAAATCTTATCGCCTCGCATTTCCAGTCTCCATATATTTGCATTATTGTCCTTCGCGAGTAGTACAGTACGTCTATTCCAGAAAGAGAGGGACGTAACTCGCGCTTGTGTATCGTTACAAGAGATTCACCGATACTCTTCGTTCGGTCAAGCGGCTCGCAGAGGTCAAACGGTGTATCGCATGACCCGCAATGGGCCACTTAATTCACACTGAGAGCCGTAAGGAGGTACGAAGTGCCTCTAAAGTACTTGGTACTTATCCTCCGCTCGTTCGCGTTTCGCTGAAAGCGAGAAGACGCCAAAGTTGAGGGAGATCGTAGAGGGAAGGCGAAAGAAAGAAGAGAATAGGCGGCGGTAGACGCGTTCTTCGATCGTTGCGCCGGTCAACTACTCTTATTAAAATTGCGGCTCTTGCGAAAATGCCGCCGCGATCCAACGGCTGGCTGTAGCCGGAGTCACGAATCGTCGTGAATTCGTCGCAGTTTTTGCCGGTAATTTGCGATAATATTATAATCAGCCCCTTGCTGGGCTCGGAGAGGTGCCGACCCCATGCCCTAGGCCGAATTGATGACCCGTGGAATCGTATGTCTTGCCGCGCGTAGCGGTGCATCCTTATTGCACGCCTTTTTCGTAAGCGAATATCTCGTCGGTTTCTCCGCGTCCTTTTCGCCGCCGTTCGACGTCTCGAAAGTGCTTTCGAGATACCGATCGCGTGTCCCGCCGACTGGATTCTCATCCGCGTCGCCGCATAATTACTTTATCGAGATTATGTGTTACTCCATTACTTACGAAATATCTTAAAAAGAGAATACACGCGAGAAACGTCTGCAATAGTCAGATACTTGAATTTATAAATCTGATTTTTTTCTTTTTATAATAATGTATCGAAGCGTAATCATATAATAAGACGTCATTTGTAATAATGCTATGGCTCAAAAACTGAAATTGCTATTTATCAGATTTGGAATTACAAAAATGGTGTAAATGATCTTGTTGCAGGTGAACTTATAGGAATCCATTGCACACACGGAGTGAATCGCACTGGTTATCTAATTTGTAGGTAAGTATTATTTAATTAATATCTCGCTTCTGCTTTTAATCAATTAAATTAAATATTGTATTGTTACTACTTGAGATATTAAACTGTATCTCAAAGTTTTATACTCGAATTTTAAGTATGCCATATACTTGCATAATATGTATCTGATGGGTATTTAAATACTCATTTAGAATCAAAGTTAGAATTTTATACAGCTAATATCATATCGAGGTAATTTATATTGATGACATTTATTTATCATTTATATATAAATATCGGACATTGGAACAATCTGAGAAAAACCATTGAAAGGTGTACGATACTGTCTTTTATAGGTATCTCATTCAACAGCTGGGCTGGATAATTCAAGATTCTTTAAAAGGTATGTTATTTGAAAAACATTACGTTAAATTTAGTTATTATAATATTTTATTATTATTGGACTTTATGGTTGAGTTAATTATAATTTTAATAGACTTTTTAATCACAAATAATTATTATTAAATGTTGAATATGCATTAGTATATATTTGAAAAAGGTATAATATATTATTTAAAATTATATAAATTACTTTATATCAGGTATTAAATTTATTTGCCATATTATTTTATCACTATTGGATTTCATGAATTTCATCTTACAATTCTAATTTTAATCAACCGTTTAATTATGTAAATAATTATTATTAAACGTCAAAAACTCTATCAACAAAAAATTAATTATTTATGAATTATAAGGAAATATTGTTTTACGCATGATGTAAAAAGATATCATGGTTCTACGTACATATGTTCGCCCGCGAATGAAAATAGTATATACATAGTAGGCCATGATTTTACATATGCAAACTAGTCTTTCTTTTACATATGCAAACTAGTCTTTCTCGCAAGTTATATAAATAAATAATAATTAATTTGTCTCCCGCATTATTTAAATCAGATTTTTATAACTTGCTGACTTGTTCTCTTCCATAATAATTTTTCTTGTGTATCGCTACAAGTTTCTCATTCAGAATGATAATTATAGATACCTTGAACATCAAAATAGGTTAGCTGACATGATGACAATCAACAAGCTTATATTTTACATAAAAATATGCGTCGTTCTATTGATAAACTTATTGTCCAAACGAAAATTCTCTTTCTCTGTATTTAGCTTTCGGGGACGCACGCGGATATCCCATCGGACGCGACATTTATCTCACCGCATTGAAAGAGCTTAAATGCAGTGAGAGGATCGATACGAGCAAAGTCGTTTTAAGGTCGGCGAGTCCTACCGCAGTTCCAACCAAGAAGAAAGCACGCTCGTTAAAAAACCGGACAGGTCGACCGATGGGACCGCCAGCGTTCACGATGTCGCGTCGAAGCTTCGCGAACGGTGGTCCATTTTCACCTCAGAGATTCGCGGGTCCACCACCGGGATTCGGACCTATGCCTCCTCCGCTTATGCCCCCCATTCCGCCGCCCATGGGCCCACCGCTTTACGGACCTAGGCCCTTCAGGTATGGACCGCCGCCGATGCGCCCAGCGATGCCGCCGACCCCGCCCGGACCGGGTTTCCCGCATCCTGGTTTCCCGCCACGTATGCCAGGTCTGCCGAGAATGGCGGGTCCACCGCGATTGCCGGTCGGTCCAGCTGCACGGTTACCACCGCCAAAGATGCCACCGCCGCCGCCACCGCCGCCTCTACCTTCCAGAACGGGCAAGCAGCTCCAAGGGCAGAAGAAAAAGCAGCAAATTAGAAACGGTATCATGGAACGCGCAATAAACATTCGCTTAAGGCGAAACGGACCGGCCAGCAGAATCATGCCTAAAGCACACAAAGAACAAGACTTCACCGTGGATACGTTTGAGGAAAATCTGCTTACGAATTCGATTATCACGCAATCACGACGGCAAACGAAGGGACGATTTAATCAAAGCAAGTGACCACGTATTCGCTAGGAGAACGATGATTAAACGTACGATTTTACGTGTAATATTAATGACGTTGATAAGTGTCCGAGAAACTCCGTGGCGAGCAGCAGAGATGCCGCCGTTTGTGACAAGTATGACATCGTACTGCAAATTGTGTGTGATGTGCTATTTTTATTCGATATCAATAATACATAGCTCTTGCTAACATTTTTTATTTTAATTCGTATTTTATATGGGTCATTGATGAGCAACACACTTTGTCGAAAACTTCATGGCGTTTATTTTATGATTTAGACATATACGATTGCATATACATATATGTATAGGCATATATGTATACATGTTTTTTTATAAACATTTCTAAAAAGGCATCTTTAGATCGATATTTTATGGAAAGTTTATAAAATAGAAGTGTATATGTATATGCATATAAATAATGTCATTAATCTTTTAACATATAAATTCATGCGCATAAAAGGGGCATATTCAACATAAAAAAACAATATGTGCGCAAATTGTTAATCAACCATTAATAACCGTATTTACATTTGATTTTTATTTTAATAACTATTAAAAATTACAATTTGCTCTCAATTATTTTAAAATTAATTAGGTTTATTATTTGTTACAAATATTCACTATCATGTGAGATTGCAATCGAAATTCGCCAGATTTTATTTTCTTCTTTATACGCAGTCTTGGTTCAATGGGAAAGTGAAATATTACGTACAAAAAGAGAAACTGTTTATAACTCATTTTTAAATTACTTTTTAATATATCATTAGTTTAATTTTTTATGATCTGACGATGTTAAGAACATACTGTTTAAAATTTTAATATTTTTTTATTCATATTGTACACACAAATTGCAAATCCATAAACATCATTATTTAAGACAACTAGTTGTCTAAAAATCAAAAAATGTAAAAATAGAATGAACTGGAAAAACAGAATAGAACAAACAGTAACTCTATATACAACTTTAAATAAAATGTGTGCATTTAGATATGAGATATGCACTATAATGATTAATGTTACGAAAGTTTCTTTATCTATCCTATTTAGTAAGTTTATCTATCCTATTTGAAAATAAATATAGTCATTTTCACAAACAGATTATTTTTAGAAATACAATTCTAAAAATAATGCTTACAACAAGATCCACTTGTTTAATTTGGAATATTTTAGCAAACAGGAGCAAAAATAAGAAATTGCTAATTTTCTGCTTACAAAACTTTGCTAGATATAAACTGATAAAATTATCACAAGTTGAAGGAAAAGTAATTTGCTAATAAAATTCAGAAATAGTTTTAATTATAGAGAAATTCTCATGCACATTTATATATAATGCATGAAAATTTCGATCTATATAACGAGTTCTTTTGAATCCTAATTTTCATAAAAATTATTTTTTTCTATGAAATACCGAAGAATGCCACATTATTTACATTTTTAATACAAAATAGAGATGGCCGCTAGTAATTTTTCACATGTATGATAAAAAAAAATTTGAATTATAAAATATATTTATAAAGTATTTCCTGAGATTATCTTGACTTGAATTTTAAATTTTTATAATAAATTAATTATTAAGTTAATTTTTTTGTATATTTATAAAAAATAAATTTAAATATATCAAATAGTTCATAAAAATATAAATAAAAATATATTTTTTACTGCGGCATCTGTTACCATTGCAAATTCAAATTTTTATATATTGATAAAAACAGGACTTTTAATCCTTCGATTCTTTTAATATTTCTTAAATAAGTATATATAAAACACATCTTATATATGTATATATTTAATATATCTGTATACATTTTTATTATCTCCATACTTTTTATTTTATCTATCTTCCATTATTAAAATGAAAAATAATTTAGTACTTATCGGCATAATGTGTAACGGTATAATTGTAATATATATATATATATATATATATATATATATATATATATATATATATATATGACACCGATCTGTAAAATATAAATATATTCCAATTAAAACAGAGTCCAAAATGATTTTAAGAAATAATTATGTGCAATTTTTTAAACAAATATTTAATAAAAAGATTATATTTTCGGAAACCATTTGTTAGATAAACTTTTAAAAAATATAAAAATATATATATATATATATATATATATATATATATATATATATATAATTTAATATCTTTACGTAAATACTCTAAGCATTTATAAATTTTGACAATGTTAAAAAAAAATATATATATATATTATTAGAAATAATTTATATTTTAAATAAAATTTGAAATACTTTTTATTATATTACATTGCATTGTGCGTAATATTAAAATAATGTGAAATAGATCACTATCGCAAAGATAAAAAGCGAACGATTAATTTTAATAATAAATAAGTTACAAGAAATACTCACTTAAGAGTTGCTTCGCTGTCACCTAAACCATCCAAATCTCCTTCTTTTTTATTTATTTCTTGTTTCTTTATAACACAAAAGAATCACTCGCGCAAATACGATTAATTACGATTAAGCGCACGATCGTAATTATGTCGATTGAACGTTATACTACGCTCTCAAATTTAATCGTATACGATGCATTCTTTATTACAATGAGGGAATAAGATGAAAATTAGGATTATCAATAAAAAATCGGATAATTACTTTGTTCACGAAATACAACTTTTTGATAATAAATAATATGCTGACAATATAAAATAAGTGAAAATATAGTTTCTGTTGCTTTCATTACTGAACATATTATTACGCTTCGGATTGTATTTCAGCATTATATAAATTATGCGAAATATTTGCTCAATAGCTCTCGCTGTCTCGACATGCTTCTAAATCGTTAATGATAGAAATTAATAATGCTGATTGATAATTTTATTGATTTTAATACGATGTACTATGTGAAAAGACCGAATATGTAACACTTAATACACTTAATGCAATCGTCAAAAAATATTTAATTGCAACAAAAGTTTATGCGGAATATTTTCCATGGAAAGAAATTAATTAAATCATTAAATAGTACCACGACTTTTCTTTATTTGAATTACTTAATTTTATAATTTATATAATACACTATATTTTGTTTACACTTGATTATAAAGTGGCAAATAATTTACCTTGACGAATAATCGTTATCTCTATCTCGCGAGAATTAATTACATTCATAGGTTGAAAATTTTTAATTGTAATGAAAAATGATCGGTTTTCGAAATATAATATAACGACAAAGGGAACGCGATATACTCTTAATATTTTCATTGACGCTGTGAAATATTTAACGCATTACAATATAAATTTTATGCGAAACATTTTATTGACTTTTTTTTTAGATTGACTTTTTTTTTAGATTTTTTTTAGAATTTTTTTAGATGATTTTTTCTATTCGAATATCGTCGTCCGAATGATGAAACATAAACAGTAGCAGATTTTTTTGTCACTTTATATTCAAGTATAAACAAAACATAATAATATACGAATTGGAAGATTAATGATTTAAATAAAGAAATGTCACGTATTTTATATATATTTAACGTTACTATAATATTTAATTACGTATTCATAATTCGTATATAATTAAATTAATTATAATTTAATTAATAATTAATTAAATGATATACAAATTCCAAGAATGAGTAATTCAAATAAAGAAATGTCACGTATGTATACAGATTAACCATTTAATAATAATTAATTTTCTTTTACTCAAATAAAATGTTTCGCATAAAATTTATATTGTAATGCGTTAAATATTTCACAGCGTCAATGAAAATATTAAGAGTTGTGCTATGTTTAGTATTCAAGGCTAAGGCACGTAAACATTGCTCGCTATGTTTACATACCGCGCGGTGGCCTTGTCATTCGCGCGACGAGACTCGAGCAGGACAGCCACGTCACATCGCGCTCCGCGTGTGTCGTCGTATTATAATATAACGTAATCGTTTCCTATTGCAATTAACGATTATCGATCCGGATGATTAATTAATTCTCGCGATTAATGACTCTTGAATGTATCGAGAGAACGGCTATTCATCAAGGCAGGTATTTCACGCGATTTATATTCAGGTTCGAATTGAAACGCAATACACGAATCGCAAGATGGAGTGATCGAAAAGGCGCGATATATCGAGCGTTAATAATATATTCCGCGAGATTTACTCGTTCGAAATATTTTGCGCGTGTAATATTGAATTACGATTGTGTATTTTTAATGTTTTATCGTCTTTTTTAATCTTTGACTCGAATCGTTATCATATCATATGGCATCAAGGTTAAGTTGCCGCTGTCATTCTCAAATTTTGCATTCGTAGACGAAAATGTTGCAAATATATGATGAAAAATTAGATAGAACGTTGAGATACATTTTATGCCATTGTAATTGATCAAAATATATACATATATTGTTGACTATGAACGTTATTATTAATCATTCAAAATCATGTTCCGGTGGCGAAACGTGAATTTGGCTGCATAATTATGGATTCAGTTCACTCCATTCTCTCGAAATGTAGAGTGTGCGTCCTGCTTGAGTAACGTCGAAAGTGTCGTTTAATGTTCTGCACAATCGAGATATTTTATTGATAATTACAATCGTGCGCGCATAATCGTAATTAATTGTATTTTCACAAGTGAGTGTTTTTGTGAGTGCGACAAAGGAACAACAAAGGATACGAGAAAAGGAGGTTAGGTGCCATCGGTAGTAACCATTGAGTGAGTATTTCGCAATTTATTATTTATTATTAAAATTAATTGTTCGTTTTTTATCTCCATGATGATAAGATCGTGATAATTCATTTTGCGTTATCTGTAATATAATACATAAAAATTAATTTAGATTTTACTTTAAAATGTTTTATAAGAAAATATTTATTTTATTTACACACATACACAATCAGATATTTAATATTAAAATTTAATATTAATAATTAATATTTAATATTAATAATTAATAAATTTAATATTTTATATTGTTAAGATTTATAAGTAGATTATCTATATAAAAATTAGATTTTTATTATATTTCTTAAAGGTTCGTAACTAAAATAATATTTTTCAAAAATTTAAAATCAAAATAAAAATTTGCTAATTTTACTACTTAATAACTTTCAAAAATTATATATAATCTTTGTTATAAGAATTTGTTTAAGAGATGAAAAAAATAATTATGCATAGTTATTACTTTTTAAACTATTAATTATTTTGTACATTATATATAATCTGGATATACTTGTGTATTTTACAGATACAACACAATATACTAGAATTCCGCATCATATCGGTGAGTGATAATTATTATATATATATATATATTATATATAAATCGTTTTAAATCTGTTAGTGGGGGAATTACTTGCTGCTTACTAGCACGAATGTGCGATAAATATTTTATAAGGATACTGAGTGGTAAAGTAGCTCGATAATTTGATGTCGCTGCTAAGATTACATAGGCAGGTACGCACGTGCCACCAATGTAATTGAACGTACGCTTGGAAGATTGGGACGAGCCATGACTGGTCGTGCGCATCGTGTATCTCGTTCCAAGATATTAAAGTGATTCAATATTCGGACCGGAGTCAGGGGTCACGTGTGTAGGAGGGACACGTCTCGCGCGCGGCTGACCATATATCACGAACTGCCGTTGGCGTGCGTGGAATAATTCCACGAGAAATTGCACGCGTCACACACGAGTAACGCCTTAGAGCTTGAGAATTTTACCCGGCGGCCTTAAAAGTGAGACTTGATAGAAAAGACATAAATTAAGTGCGCTTGTGTATATTTAATTGGCCTTCCTCTCGATCATAGATGCACGTGTTATATTTGTAGTGACAGATAGTGCATTTTGGCGTATTGTCGAAAATCATTA
The DNA here is from genome assembly GCF_003227725.1 of Camponotus floridanus. NCBI lineage: Eukaryota > Metazoa > Arthropoda > Insecta > Hymenoptera > Formicidae > Camponotus > Camponotus floridanus. The sequence goes on from NW_020229214.1 coordinate 1,983,077, forward strand.
GGGAAGACAGAAAACGGAATGTCTTGTATCTTAATTGATATATATTGATAAATATAATTTTTAGGTAATGACATATGTATTTTGATAAATAATACATAATCTCTCCCTTTTTCTCTCTCTAATAAATAAAGAAATTAACGAATTCGAACTTGTTAACATATTTGACATATCCGAATATTATTAAAAAGATTAGAACGTGTTGCATGATTTTAATACACTCATAATATTTCAAGATGATCACGGAAATAAAAAAGTTAATAATAAAAACTCAAATTTAATTGTAAGATATATTTCTCCAAGTTGTATCGGTTAAAATAAATCACGCGCGCGGATCACGATTATTTTAATTAAAATTATACTTCCTTTTTTTATTCTTGTTTATTTGTATTCGAAATAATAGAATAAAATACAACCCGTAAATTATTAGCTTTCATCATAGTCAAACCAGTACCATGAGTTAATTTTAATGCAGGCACGCTTTAAATGTAAATGTAAAGAAATAACAAGAGGGAGAGACGAGAGGAAAGGGGAAGGGAACGATGATGACGACGATGAAAAGAGGTCGTCGTGGATAGAAGGAATTCGAAAACTTTCTCAGAGGTGGAAAGATCGTCGCCCTTCTCGCTACGATCCCTGCTCTCACAGGAGACAATCCGAAAGTAACTTCTGGTGCGGGCTACTGGCGCCACGAGAAACAATCGTCCATCGTGATCGTTCGATGCAACTGCGCACGCGAGACAATTATTTTCCGGCGCCCAATACCTATCTCAGTTAGACATTAGATTTATCGACATATTTTCTCAGTCTTTTGAGAGACTTTATTTACTTTTGTACAACGTCGTCTACCTCGCCCTCGCCTCGTGCTGCTCGCGCGACTACCCGCCTTGTTTCGGGCCCGCGCTGGACGCTGGTCGATCAGATCGGAGGGGGATAGCAGAAGCGGAGTTTAACCGGGAAACAGAGAGATCGGTGTTGGTATAAACTCTATTTTAAGCAGAAGATTCGTGACATGAGAATTGGAAGAATCGGATAAAAAAAGAGGCTTTGAAAGTGGATACGTGTGGAGCAAATTTGTTCCGAATCTAATAATTAAAAATAGCTATGAATTATCTATATCATGATACAAAAAATATATAATTACAGACTTTTCGTTTACGAAGATTTAAGCAAAAATTTGTACATAAACGTAATATAATCGATATAACGTAATATAATCGATTATGATTTAATTAGATAATCGTTAAATAAGTTAAATTGAAATAAGATTTAAAATATTGAGAATTTTTATTACTAGAATCGTAAGCGATGCTCGATTATTGCAAATGAGCAGATTGCATGATCTAACTACCATGTGATTGTCCGATCTTTCAGATGCGTCTCGACTGAACTTCTCAAATAATTCGTAAAAATCTGCAGAGGACAAACAAGTCCATAAAGACCTCTCTGTTTCCTTGCGTTTAGCAAGGAGCTTTCTCTTTTGATCAGTTCTTTTACATTTCATTGAGATGCGATCTATCAGAAACTCTAAAATTATAGCATAACTGATAACATCAATAATGAATCGCAAAATAAAGCAATTAGGAAAAAATAAATCAAAAGAAATTTATAATAATTTATTTTGTGAATCTTTGTTTTTTGATAAGAAAAATTAAAAATTAGTAAAAATTTTTAACTAATCCTATATTCTTTAGAAATAATTAGCTCAAGAATTACTTTAATAAATATCTAAATCGTATAAATAATAAAAAAAATAATATTTATGTATATAAATTTTTATATTAATAAATTGTTCATTATTTCTTAATTATTAAAATACGAATAAAGTAGAAGAAGATATCGATCTTATTTTTCGAGAGAGAGAGATTCATAATTTCGCAGAAAGAATTTCTACGAATTCTTTTAATTCACAAATTTTTTCATAGAGATTGAATACTATAATTCAGTGGCGAAGGGGATCGGCAGAGCGAACTCCCTCTCGTCCGACGTGGTAATTAGTCTCGATTAATTCCTCAAAAATGAGAAGGAACGCGCGCGTGCTATGCGGTAGGTAGATAGGTACAGATCTTTTAAGGTAGAGACCTCGAAGTCGAATAATAGGCTGAGAGCTAATTCACGCACGAGACCTGTGTGAGCTCGAGCTTAGCTTCTCTCTTTCCATCTCTCTCTCGGTGTCCTCTCTCCTACTTCTAGTTCCGTCTCCTCTAGCCCATGTACCACGCTTGATCCGCACGCACATATGTATGCGTGTCTCGTTGGCACGCCAATACGATGCGTGGCAGTGCACTTTAATGCTGCGGCGCGGCCTACTTAGCGGCCGGCTTGATTAACATGGAGTGATTAATAGTCGCTCCCTCCGTTCGTAACCAACCCCAACAGCGGCAGCTTCGGAGATCTAATCGCATGATATTTATTGCCCTGCGCGCGTCGTCCACTTTGGGGCCCACGGCGATTTTGCGAACCCTCTCTCCCTCTCTCTCTTTCTTCCCCTGCTCTCTTCCGCGTCGTACTCGTCCTTTTAATTTATTTTGGTTTTTATTTTCGTTTTCACACACACACACACACACACACACATATCGTTTTACTCGGAGCCGGTCCGCGAGCTTCTCGCCTTTCTTAGTATCGGCCTTCCAACATTGCCTGAATTCCTCCCGGCTCCCGTTTCAGTAATAAAAAGAGGAAGTCGCTATTTAATAGAGCGATTTAAAAATGTTTATTAATTGCAACTTATACAGCAAGTATGATATAAATTGAAAATGACATATATATATAAAATGTTTGATTGCTTCGTAAAGATAAATATTATTTAAGAATATTCTCTCGTATATATTATAAATATAGATACATTTCGATAATTTTAATTGGTTTAATTAGAAAAAATTTGTCCATGTTTTTCGATAAATTCGAGGTAATACGATATTCGGTTTTGCGCGCGAGACATCTAGCTCGTTTATTACCCCTTTACATGTTGCGTCAGCGTTACGTTGGCGCCGCATTCGTCTGCTTAATCTGTAGTCGTGTTTACACAATCTCGACTTCGACGGCTTATTGTTCCGATCAAAATTGACTACCTGTATCAATAACTTTGCATGTCTAAGAGTATCAATTTTCTAAAATTGTTATTAAACAAATATTAATATCAGATAGAATAGGTTTTGAAGAAATATATCAGAAATAAAAATTATGTAAATATAATTATCTTTTTAATTGTTTTTATTATAAATTGAAAAGGTTGTTGCTTTTATTACGTTAATTAACGTATTGTTTAGAGACTGGATACCTAGGTATAAATTTAATATATATTTTTCTGTTGCATTATAAAAAATTATGTGTTACATTTGTATGTAAATATACGCATTTCAAATAATACGTACTTTAAAAATTATATCAAACTACATTACATTATTTTCTATTTATTATTTATAGTAAATAGAAAAATAATTATATAATTAAAAGAATTTATTAAAATAAAAAAGATAATTTATTTACAACTTCTACATAATCTTAAATGGTATAAAATTTGAAGAAAGAATATATAAAACATATAAATAAAATATTTTCCGTGTCAGAAGTTCAGAAATGTTGCAAGTTGCACTGCGATAAATGCTCACGTTTGATTGTAAAGAAACATTAAAAGAAATTTGTATTTTCTTGAATATCTACGCAATACATAATTAATACATTAATCTTTATCTATGTTAGAAAACCGAATATATAAATCGTATAATTTGAACGCGATAAGTCAATGGCTATCCTGGACAATAGCAGTCTCGCGGTCGAGGTATCGGTAGATAGTCATTGTCGCACGTCAATGCGCTCCTTTCCACGATAGCTATTTATACGCCCGTCCCAGACAACGAGCCGATAATTAAGACGATGTGTAATTAGCGATTAACGCGCGTTATTAACAGCGCAAACAGTCTGCCGTTGGCGAATCGGCGCTCCATATGTGGGACTACCGACCCGTAGTATGTGTATAATGGGCGGATACTGCGAAACAGATACGTTTCGATACGTTTCGATACGTGCGTGCGAAAGAAGCATACGTGATTTTTTGCACGGGCCATCGCGTTGGCCTTTTGAAGCATCGCGTCGTCGACATTTGGACATTCGTGGAGGCTCGTTTATGCGATGCAACACGCGTAGCTCACGCATGCGAAATGCACCGTTCGCGAAAATTCATCAAGAACTCGACATATGTGATTAGTGGTAAACGGAATTTTTTCACGTTGACTGTATCATTTTTGAAGGAAACTTGTCATTTGGTAAGCACTTTATTTTTTCAAGTTGAAAGGTTTATATCGCTAGGTATTAAGACGACGAGCGATGAGAAATAAAGCTTTTATATAAAATGTTATATCTAATATATATATTTTTATTATAGTAATATAAAAATATAATCATATTTAAGCGTTTAAATTTATTTGCATCTACGTGGATATATCTACAGCCAATATTTTTTAATATCCAATTAAGTGATGCTTTTACCAACCATCCAGTTTAAATGACAATTAAGGAATGATAATCTTAGTAGTGTAGAATATATGATAATATCGCATGTAGTTATCATTCCTGATTTGAGATCCTGTTAACCGTGAATTAAACTAATATTGGCGCAAACTAATTTGTATTATATAAATCTTAGCAATAAATATTCGTCTATCTATCTCAGCGGGAATGATCAAAGGTACATGTCTCGTGTAAGTACGAAGAAGCGATAGTCACAATTGTGATCGAGAGAAGAGGCGACATTGTCTCGATGGTCCCGATACTCGCCTCCCACGACATTGTTGGACGGCCTTATTATCCTCGAGCCCTTTGATCGATATGGACAGATATCGATAACGGTGCGATGTTTATCGTGCGGGTAGGTTCGGATAAACGCGTATGGTGTAATGTTACACAAAGAGCGTGATGCATGGCCAATAATGGTGTCAGTGTATGGAACGGGGAAAGAGAAAGGGTGAAGAGAAGACCTTGTCTCTTCGTAGGTGTAGCCTCAAAAGGACTACGAAGAAAGTTCATGCGTTTGTACGCATGAACTCACACAACGTTAAAATTTGTAGACTCTTCGGAACTGATATAATCATATACTAGTAAGATCCACACATACGTGATACAATTATAAATTTATTATTATAAAATTATTATAAAAAATTTCAATATATATTTTGTATTAAAAAAAACGAAAGATTTTTATAGATGACGCAAACGTTCGAAATATTGAATATTTTTTTCATTTAGTATCATTCAGTATTTTTATATTTATGTATACAATTGATGCTATATTTATATTCATTAAATTATAGCAAATATTATAAATTTATCATAAATTTTCTCTCACGTCATACTTAATCGATTAATTTTTTAAAGGAATGTCATTTTGTATTATATACCAAATTATGATTTTCGTTTTAAAATCGAAACAATTCGATAAAGATTGCTAACTTTATATTCATAGTTTTATCTATAAACTGAAAATAATGGTAAAAAGAAAATTTTATATTTTAATATAATTAATTTAAGTAATTATAATACCTTCGCAAGCGATATAAAAATATAAATTAATATTATTAACAACTATTATATTCTGCACAAATATATCTTGAGATACAGTTGGAAATATAAATCGCTTTGCCAAAATATATTTTGTCAAGGAGATTAATAGAAAAGAAGCGTTTTGCTTTTCTTTCGATCAACCTGCGAACAAGAAGTTAAGAACGACAGAGAGAATAGGAGAAGAGGATGTAGGTGGAAGTGTTGCGGGATGGAAGAGATGCATCGCAGGTTTGGTGTCGCCGGTACACGTACGTCGATATCAGATCCGCCGAAACAAGCGGCGGCTGGCCGAACGCGAATTGAAATCAATTCCTCGGCGCCAAAAGAGTAGCGGCCGATGGCAATGAGATACGATCCTGCCTCACGCACACGCGTGGAATGCCGCATTAACGGCCGGAACTGTTATCGACGTCTCTATTAGGGAGCTCTGTCGATGAGGGGAATTCACCTACCACTTCGACCAGCACTGTCGGTTCCGTTTCCGAATTTAATATTTCGCATCATCAATACGGAATTCGTCGCGCCAACTTCGATCCGATAATCGATACGCGTTTATCTGGAGGCGGCGACCGAACGGATGAAGAATTTGCTTTCCGTTGCGAGACTCGCTGGAAATTGTCGCGACACGTAGAAATCATAGGAATCATTCGATTTATTTAGTTATGCTTTATTTTTACCTCGTAAAAGATAAAAATTAAAAAGGAATCGAATGAGGAATTTATTAATATTTTTTGGCTAATATTACTTAATATTTTTGAGTAAGATAAGCTCAATCTATTAAAAATCATCACCAACCATTAATTCAATCAAGAAAAAATAAGGTCCATAAAATGCGCGATACGTTTAATACACGTTAATTGGCGAGGAAGCGATCTCTCGATCGGTTGACAGGTGCGGCGTATCAGAGAGCTCCCATTCGGGGAAAGAGAAACGAAGTGGCAGGCGAGAGAGGATAATAACTTAGGTAGCCTGCGGCATCGGATGATTAATAAATCAGGTATGCCGTTGAGAGAACAGTTTAACCTCTGACCCTCGACGCGATGCATCGCGCTCCTTTTCATTTTTCCTCGTGCCCCATCTATTCGCATCTGCTCTCACGCGGCGCGTGAATCCTCTTCGCGAGGGCCAAAACGGGCCTCTTCGTGTTGAGCACGGGTTTGTTTCGCGGCGCTTCTCTCTGCGCTCACGACGTTACAGATACGCATAGCTAATGGCCCGTTCCCACAAGCCTTGACTCTGAATGTTAATTGTTGCTTAAATTTATGACAGTCCGTCCTTCTCCTCTTTTTCTTTCCCGATCCCTTCGGTCTTCTCTCCCGTCGACCGACTCTCCATTCCACCCTATTCGAGCCGAATAATCACGGGGATCGCTATCCATTGCGAATGACGAGGCCGCGAACAAGCTCGATGATTAGCGATTCGGGAATTGTTACGAAGTGCGTATAACAAGTATAACAAGTATTACCATCTGTCCTGTTATCGCCGTCGTGGAACTTTGAACTTGTACTGCGCTGGAATTCGCGATAACACCGACAACTGTGACCAATGTGTGATTGCAGAATGATGTTTACAAGGCCTAATTAAAGCGGCACTATTGAATCGATATCGCTTACACGAACATGATAGAGGTAGATATTTTACTATATAAAGAGTGGCTAATATATTTTTAAATTTATTGGGAATAAAATTATATTATAACAAAGAAAAGAAGGAGAAAAGCTGAAAAGCGTAAAGAGAAAACAATGATTCTTAGAGACTAAAAATGCATGCTATATTGGAAATTATTGTCTGATTTAATCAATATTTCTGTTAAAAAGGTCAATCAATTGTTTATTGAAATATCGCGCGTTTATTGTTCCGGAAAACGTCGTGTATGTGTTGATCGTTGTGCGCACAGTAGGTCAGATTTTTCATTTAGAAATGTCGTGGGAGTTTATATTACGTTTCTCTTGCGTAAGCTTTCGCATATTTGCGCAATATCATTGAAATATTTGTGAAGCGCTTTGAATTTCTGGATATAAGTCATTAAACCAATGATGTTTCTCTATGAAACTATCGCCGTTTGTTATGTAGAACATAACATACGACATTTTATTGAACAAACAGTACTAGGATTTATAACGTTGGCCGATTTTCTACGGACCATTGGTTTATTATTTCCGCGGTAACGAGAATTGAGAGAAAAAATCCGGTTTCGAGTGAAGTATAATACTATCAAATAAGTCGTAAAAGTATAACATCAAAATAATTTGCATATTCATACTATTCTTAATACATGAATATAGAACTATTTTATTATATTACAACGAAACATTCGATTACAAAAATTGTTATTATTATTAAAATTATAATATTATTAGGTGCTAAATTATAATTTTTATTAATTGAATTATTGAAAAGCATTTGATTTTAAAAGAACATTACGTTTCCTCTCGAAGAGACGTAACCTTCGACAGATTTTTTTTTCAAACAAGCGCTCGCAGAGTAATCCGGATATCCGGATAGAGTAGGACACTTCTCGGGTTCCCGTCCGTGTTTCTTCGTCGCTGTCGGACTTTCGAAAGGAGGTAATAAAGGGAGATATAAGATTTATCAGAATGAAAGAGCGTATTAGGTGCGTGATATGCCGAGCGGATGACTTAGAAATTCCTCACTGACAAGCAAAATAGGTCAGATGTGATGCACTTAATAAAGGCGGATAAAGGGCAGCGGACCCACGATTATCATATGAATCGTCGGTACACGTCCTCCGAAAAGAAACAGCGCGCGTAGTCGCGTAGGATTCGTTCGCGCACGGCTATTGTGTGTGGTCTTGGACATGTGCGCGCGCCTGTCATCAGCTGTCAGCGGCAGCCAGCTTGACGAGCCATCGCTCACCACGCTGTCAACGGGTTTCCACGCACACGCACTGGCACGACGACCGCATGCGCCAGCGTGCGCGTGCGTTTACGCACGTTCCACGCAACCGGTTTCACGGCCGAGCCGCGACATCCTACGGAGGCTCCGTTTTGCGCGTCGCGTCGCACCGCTTTATCGCTTCCCGCTAATTTAATTCCGGACTCGATCCTCCGGATAGGCAAATTAGGCGGCTAGGAATTGAGAGATCCTCTGGTCGGGTCGATATCTTAATCTTGCTACAAGAAAGCGCGCAAAGAATGACACATTCTTTATTCCCCGTTAAGTGACATATCTTTCGTTCGGTTATTTAAATATCGCAAGCTATCAGCAATATTTCTTTCTTCAGTTTGTTTTTTAGAAAATAATTATCTTTATCGCGACATCCAAAGATACTCGAAAATACGTTTAAATATAGTACTGATTCAGTGTGAATACATTTTTCCATTAGCTGCAATCTTGCTTGCTTTAAGACAGGACTTCTTGCTCATGTTTAAAATCAGAAAGCCGAAATGAATGTGCCAAATTACCTTGACATCAATTACGCGTTGCATTCTCGTCAAAAGAGAAAACTATTATTGAATTACGCCGCGTTAATTTAATTATCCGCTTCGATAGCAATGTTAATTGTATCTCCCGATACTCGCCATTGATCTTCGCTTCGCGAAGAGAGACTACATTGAATCGCGTACGCTAACAATCCCAGCGAGAAATAAAGAAATACCAGCGGCGAGGCTATAAATATTCGATGGCGAATGTGCGCGGCGAAAGGGTTAAAGTCGCTGCAACCGCTCGCGAGGCGAGCGAGACCGTAATTTGACACAGACTTGCACACAACGACGGCCGATGTTCGTCGACGATCGTTTAACGGATTGGTCGGCACAAGATGCGGTTACCGATTTCCTGGACGAGCTCGTTTCCGTCCCTTCGAACACGCTGAATGTCCTCGAGATGCTTCGAACGAGACGGCGTAGTAATGTCATTATTAACGTCGGCGGATTTTACGACGCGTTAATTTGCGCCATCCCATCTCTCTTTCTCCCTCTCGAATCGACACGTCAACATTAAGCTCGTTTAATTGGAAAAGGAATCGCGCGATTACGCGGTACCGAAGCAAATCGTTGCATCGTAAACAAATGCCCGAAGTTCGGTGCGTGCTTCGAAAAGCGAAGAACCGGTCTTTTGGAGAATCGAAAATTCCACCTGTCGGCTTTATATATACTCGCGAATAGTCTGCACCTTTCATCTTTAATACGTGTTGCTCCGCTTCAGAATCTATATCTGTTTCTGGCGATTGTGATGCTCGCAGACTCGTAAGTACTGCAAATGAATTGCCGAAGGATCCCTCGTATCGAACGATGAATAAGACGGTACACACCCTCTTATATGTGCCAAGAGGGATGCGATACTGAGAAATCGGCTTAGGTAGAACAATAGAGTTAACGCACAGTTGCGAAAGAGGAAGATACGCCTCCGCTTGGCGGAGTTAATGTTTGCTCGAATCTTTATAAAGTAATATATCCCCTCCGAGTACACATCTCGGACGAATTTTAATAAGAATATGTAATCATGCACATATACAATAGAAAATTATTAAATTCTTGTAAAATATTCGTGCAATTTAAAGCAGCATTAAAAGTAGATATCGACTAATTGCGTTAAATATCTTTATTGAGCATTAAATATCGTAGTTTGATTTATGTCATTTTAATAAAATATAATTTGAAATATAATATAATTAAAATATAATTTGAAATTTAATATAATTTGAAAGATATTAAGAGATGAACAATTAATTGCTTGAGAAGAAATTAAGAAATAATATATTAGAATTTGTAAGTAATTTTTAATATCGTTATTAGAATTTTTTCCTGTCAATAAATCGTGTTTCTATAAAAAAAATAATCGATTATTTATGCCAGTACTATGATACTTGTATATTGTGTTAAAGAAACATTTGACTTGAAATACAACCGGTGATATGTATTTGACACGTCATATGGAATTTGAGTATGTGAGATTTTTACGTAAGAATTGCTATACGTGTGTAGCCGCAGACGCCGGGTTTTGCCAAAAATAACGCTCATTGATTTAACGTTTTGAATGAACGAGCTCGCGACGGAGAATGAGACAGCAAGCCCGTTGAGAAGGAGGCGCAGTTATGTACGACGAGAAAGAGAGAGAATGGCACAATATCCAAGAACATGGAGACTCCTTTTTCTCTTGGGATACGTTTCACAACGTATAGATATACGTTGTAGAATAGATGGCGAACGAATAGAGTTATGCTTCGCGTTACGCCGCCTACGTACCGCGGTAATATCACCCTCGGCTTTCTCGCATCCGATTTTGACCATAAATATTCGGAATATTCTGCCAGACCGCAACGACCGATAGAGCCAGCTTCAAGCTTTATTATTCGTTCGCCTGTACGCGAAATAGCTCTGTGTATAGCTTTAATCGACAATAGATGCTTCGCTCGGCTAGATCTCTCTCCGTATCGTTATTTGCCAGAGGTGAACGCTAAATAAAGATTTTCGCGCAATGTCCCATGATCGTAGATAACTTTACGAATAAAGGCGAAGCCAACGCGCTTTTATTTTCTCGCGTCTTTCGCGTCGTGTTGACGCCACCGTCTGAGGTTTGACGATCGTTGCGCATCGCGATGATGGATTGCATTCCCCTTTTATTGCTCATTTGCACATAAAGAGTCTTTCGTCTCTGTAATTCGCGATGAATAACTTTGACATTGACGCCGGTTTCGGCCAGATAGCGGAATCTGTGTCTAGAGGCGAGTGCAAAGTTAAAGAATTTAATAAAACCCGGCTATTGTTTGCTTTTCTGCTGTGCCGCGATCGTTCGTTTGTAAAGCTCGCACTTGACATTCCATCTGGAATACAACGGTTAGAAATGCCGTGGCGTAATCATCTTGAAAATGACGCCGTTGCGTTGCTGTCGTACCGTGACGACGTTATATAGGATTTTTCAAATATGATTTTATACCTCGCGCTTTAACTTCTTGCAAAAAATAATCTAATCTATTTATAATTTTTTAATAAATAAGTAAAAATTTTAATATATAAAAATGGTTCATATGTGATACAAATCCAATAAAAAAAGGAACCAAAGACATAGGTAATGATGTGTGATAGTAATAATATATTTATGATAGAAACTTTGTAAAGTTGTTTCACTTACATACAATAAGAAGCGCAAAAATATATGGTTAAAGTGTTCTGTCGACGACGTTTCGACTTTTCCCTGGGTCCTTTTCAAAATCAAATAATATTATGTTTTTTCTTATTTTCAAATATGAGTTTATATCTCGCGCTTTATTTTCTTGTAAAAATAATCTATGATTTTTTAATAAATAAGTAAAAATTTTAATATGTAAAAATGGTTCAAATGATACAAATCCAATAAGAAATAAAAGAAGGTTAGAAACCAAAGACACAAGTAATGATGCGTGATAGTAATAATATATTATGATAGAAACTTTATAAAGTTGTTTCACTTACATACAATAAGAAGCGCAAAAGTATGTATTTAAAGTGTCGACGTTTCTCTATCCTGGGTCCTTTTCAAAATCAAATAATATTATGTTTTTCTTACTGAAAGAAAGAATCTTTCTTTTATTATATTATTCATTTTATTATTTTATTAGTTGGTTTAAATAATATTATATTTTTCGTATTTGACTTTGAAAAGGATCTAGAGCAGGGTCGAAACGTCTTCAACAGAACACTTTAAATATATTACATATATTTTTATATATGTTCGGTTCCTAGTCTTCTTTTACTTCTTATTGGATTTCTTAATAATTTAATATGACCTTGATCGAAAAAATGTTAAAAAAAGAGATAAAATATTAATTTTAAGTATCGATTTTTTTCGTCACAATTAGTCTTATGATCGAATACGCGTTCCATTGAAATATTCGAAACAAAAATGTATTCAACAAGATATACATAACGTTAAACAAATTAAGTCTTTTATTCTGAAATAGCACTTGAAACGTGCTGTACAATCACTGTTATTATTTGCAGCTACATGCCTCTTACGCCGTACGTGCGTGAGGCAAACGCAGAACCCCATGCGTCTCCGAGTTTATTTTATGCTTACTACGGTTGTGGGCCTGTGCCTCAACTCCCTGCCTCTCCTCCCGCGTTATTCCTATACCTCTCTTTGCCGCCCGGCATAATGAAACGGTAATTTCTCGTCGCACGTGGCTGATTCCTTTACGAAGACGACGTTAGTAGTGCTTCTAGAGAGCATCGTTTAAACCGCCGAGAAAGTGCGCGACGCGTTTAGTGACTGACATTAAATATTTTTTTATTTATTACTTTTTATTTATTACTTGTTAACATAATTAATTAGTTACTGATATACATTTGTGTTGATGCTCATATGATTATGTGATAAACTTGTGAGACATAAATACGTAGCAAGTGTCACGTGGGGACTTTGCATTAACATTAAATAACTTTGAAGATCAATTTTACATTTATTTCGACCATTTTGTCATTTCATCGATTTAATAAAGTGACATGAAAATTATCATAATTGTCGGTATATCTCACGTTTGCTACTTTACGTCGCATACGCGGGATATGCAATAAATGCGTCGACGAAAATGATATCGATCAGTGACATTTACCGCGGTCCAAGGTTAAAAGGCCATCGCAAAAATGCCAATATCGGCGAAGGAAGCATTAACGAGAAACGGCGAATTAATCGCAGACGAGAGAGCTAGCACAGCGCGGTATCTTGCTCGTGAAATTTCCTTTTATATTTTTCGGCGTTCGAAGTTAATGGGAGCTTGGGATACAGGGACACCGTTGACGTCATTGAGTGCTACGCTCACCACTACAACGCTAATCGGACCGCATCTCGCGATGCACTACGACGACTTTTCTCGAGTTTAGTCGATAGCTTCGCCAACAGCATGAAAACAGGGAACGGGAAATTAGCTGCGGTTTCTAATTTCTACTCGACACACGTTACGGACCATCGAGGATGTCGATAGTGCGCGTAGGTCGAAATGCTGACGAAATCTATATTGCATCCGCAACGATAACGCGAAGAGCTTGGCGCACAGAGACAGATCGAGGTCCTTCGCGAAATAGCATTAAGACAACGTAAACTCTGCGTCGGCTACATAAATTAAAAATTTCTCGTAACCAAATATTTTATTGTCACGCGAAAATAGAATCTACACTCCTACGACTAGTACGCTATTTGTTTCGCCTGTCTCATCGAGCTCGCAATTTTATCCGCGACGCGACGCTTTATTATGCCCTTGAGACTGCATCGCACCGATATTACGCGATTCGCCAACAATTATCGATCGCGATCGACGGATAATCGAACGCGTCGAACGATGGCCGATAATAAATATGTGTACGCAGGCTGTGACGTGGCGGTTAATAGCGGCGGCTCTGTTATGGCAGTGATACGACGATTTTGTTTTTCCGCCGAAACGGGACGATTGTGGAAATGGATTTTTGCGTGGTCGCGTCCTAGACTAGCGTCTACTTACGTGGGTAGATATAGAGTCAGCAACGCCCACGTCGTCGCCGCCGGGCTGCTGCCGGCAAGGGGTGGCTGCCGCTGCCGCCGTTGCGCGAAAATGTCAGACTGGCCGACTGATACGTTACACCCACGCGCCAAAAAGTGGGGCAAAGTCGATTCATTCATCCACTGATTCATAAGTGTGGGCGTAAGAGCGTAAGGGTTGCCGCTGACGCGGTCCCGCGGTCTTTTCTCTTTTTCTCTCCCTCTCTTTGTGTACAACGGAGATCCTTCCCCCTATCATGGATAGGATAAAACGTTAAGACTCCTTCGGGATGTCCCCTCACCCGCGTCCACCACCGTCAATGTTTCCCGCGACTTCCTTAGCGAGCTTTCGAGCTCATCCCGACGTATGTCCTCGGGAGTGAAAACGCATCGTGCATCGCAACGAGTTTATTCGCGCGGGAATACAGTCGTGTGTTCAGAGGATTACATCAATTGCTGTGAAAGGAATATGCCAAACTACATGATAGACCGGGGATACAGGATGTCTTTACTCTACGTGTTACTGTATAGGTAAGCGTCTAGACGTGAAAAATTTTGCTTGCAAAAATAAAAGTTCTATGTTTACCGCTTACTTAATGTAAAGCAGGATACGATTGCATCAGCATACGCAATTTTGAAATAAAATAAACATATATAATTTTTAGAATCACTGAAAATATAAAAATCACTATTTGCAATAAAAGAGATTTCGTAAATATTAATACTTGTGAATTAATTTAAATAAATTTAAAAATACTTTTTTTTGAATTTTCATTTTACAAAATTAATTGTCTTGGCGTGAGATTTCATTTTATATGAGCGTCCTTTGTGGTTTAATTTACATTGTATAATTATGTAAAATTTACTTTTAAGGTGATACTATCTTTGACTATATTATTGGCTCATGGTATGCTCGCATACTATGAAATAAAACCCGCGTCGATATGTCTGGAAAGAATTTCTTGTCTGACGTAAATCCTCCACACGTGGCGATATACATATATATGTATGCTTCCTTATAACTCTTCGTATTAAAGTAAACATACACGATTTTTACGAATAATACAAATGATTTTTATCAAGATCAATAATAACAATTTATCGAAATGCTAATCATCATAATTCTATAAAATTATAGACAGACATTATTAGTTTTTTAGTTTGCTAACTATCTATGCGCTTTTTGTTCTAAAAAATTCATTCGTCACATCAATTGTTAGCGTTTTAAATTTTGCGACCGTTAGTATTGTATGTCGATGATTGACGATACAAAAGAACCAGTCATAGCTAGAATCCTATAAACTGGGATTTTCCATGTATAATTAAACGGTTATTTAAGCCAAAAAATCTAGAAATCTCAAAATCACAGAGTAATTCAAGTGAATATTATCAGCACATCGATTTTTACAAAATTATGAATATTTATCTCTTCTCTCAAGCTTCCACCTACCAACTTCGTCACCTTTAAAATTCGAATCATCCGGATATCCTATACAATTCTAAACACAATACACCGTCTGCTATTTCTGGCTGTATGCCATTGCCGATAACCTTTTGCATTGTCGAGCCGATGATGGGAATATCGCGATAGGAATATCGTCTGCAGAATAACATCAGTACCCGCCGTCTGTCGCTGGCGATTCGTGAAATTGGTCGAATCTCGATGGTCTTTCGGCAATGCTGAAGGTCAGAGGTCACTCGAGGAAGGTCATGGTATAGTGGTTATCGGATACTGAGCATTATGAAGATAAACTTGTCAGTAAATGTTTGAAGATTATATTTGTGATCTCTTATTATCTGTTCTATAATATCCGTCCTGACAAGAGTTACATTCACAGAGAATAAAAATTATCAACATGCATCGTTGTAAATTTAAAAAATATGAGAACACGATTAGTAGAGATTTAAATTCCAAAGGAAAATAGTACTAGAGTTAAAATGAACATGTGATTTGAAAAAAATAGAATTTCGCTAAATAAACCATGCATCATACGAATTTTGCGGATGCTTAAAAGTGCTGTATGTCAACAAATCGGTATTTTGCATAAAATTCGAAAAACAGGGGATGCTAGAATTCATCATGATCCTCTTTTACGTCGTTATTCGTACGGCCTAAATCTTCCAGGAAGAACAAGATGGGTGAGACACGAATGAACCGCTCGCCCACGCTTTTCTTTTCGTAGTTTTTGTTCTCAACTGGCGCCCTCGCAAAATTAGAATTCGACGGCCAGAAATAGAATGCTGATCACAATAGTGTGGCTCGGCCAAAAATAAGAAAAATTGACGAAGAGAGTTTCGTCTGCTCTTGAATATATCGCGCGTTCTTCACGCAAAACGAACCGCAATTTAATAAAAAAGAAATGCGATCACAGAGAGATATAAGTATAATTCTACGACGAATTTTATTGATTTACAACGTATATTCAAACTCACATATAAATTTATATACACAAATATATTATTTTTATTGATTCTATGTATGAATTTTTTGAGGTATCAAATATTTAATGATACTTTTTTTATAATGATATAAAGTACATTTTTTTGCTAATATATATAATTATTTTATTATTAATTAATAATTTAATAATTTTATTATTAATTAATTCTTTAGAAGCGTGGAGCTCTAAATAACTCGTTATCGGAAAAATAAATACAAGCAGCAAGGAAATTTGCGATAGCAAAATAAATTTAAAAGGAATTTAATTTTATTGTCCATACAATTTTAATAAAATAATAATTCTTGTTGATAAAAAATTTTATTTGAGAAGCCTACTGCAGCAACTGCGTTAGATAATGTATTTATAATACATATGCTGTTGTATTGCCTATAAAATACATTACATATTTTCTTATCAGTTTTTCTCATTTTTGTCATAGTCATAAACGCGAGACAATTGAAATGATATGTCATGTTATGTCATGTTTCAGGCTTCATATATTGAGCCATAAAATTCCTCAAAATTTAATCAATATTCGAACATATCAATCAACCCGTAAATCATTCGCAGCGCTTGTAAATATTCACTTCGAGGAATAACTCAACAATGTAACATACAATTTTGATCGGAGGTGCGAGACCGTGCATCGTGTGTGGTCCCCACTCGATCCAGTTTATCCACTAAATCATCTGCCTTGCCATCCATTTTCATAGTTTATGTGGTGGGCAGTGACTGTTTATTACACAATCGATAAATAAAAGTCACAACCCGATAACAGATAATATTAAGAACATCCAATATGATATTTTTATTGTTATTAGATGATTGAAATAATGAAATTTATTTGATTGCAAAATTGTAAAATTATAGATTTGATTTGTTGCCGTCACGACTCCTTCCCGATATATAATAGTTAGTAATTTAAAAGTCGTCCGTTAAAAATAGGAATAAACCAATGAACAAATAAACTATGCCGCTGGCATTACATGTTGTTTCTGCAAATACCACTGTCAAGTTGAAGACGTAAATCAAATGCGATATTCGCGTACAGGTATCATCATAAATAACTCTAACGTGATGCGCGCGTATATAAGCGTATAAGGGAACGTGGGGCTTGCATTCTTTCGACTAACTCCTGTAAACTTTGTGGCACAGTGACCCGTACATATCTACAGATACACGTGCAGAATATGGTATCTTTTTTCCGTGGAAACTAAAGACGGATTCGGCCAATCCCTTAAACCTATCGAGTTTACTTGAAAC
This sequence comes from Camponotus floridanus, assembly GCF_003227725.1. Taxonomy (NCBI): domain Eukaryota; kingdom Metazoa; phylum Arthropoda; class Insecta; order Hymenoptera; family Formicidae; genus Camponotus; species Camponotus floridanus. Next base: position 2,000,788 of record NW_020229214.1, read on the forward strand.
ATACATTGGGTCGTCTTGCGGATCTTGACCCACGATATCGGCAATCGAGTTTGGCGATTGCCCAAATCGATCTGCTGATACGGAGAGTCCGCCAGCGAGCCGCAGGCATAGAAAGAATGTTAACCGAGAAAAATGAACGATTATATAATTGCAAGTTTGCGTTATCGGACAATGATTCATAGAGATATATTTGCACAGTTTCATGAATTTCAATAATAAAGTAATCCACTAGTGCGTACTAACATCAGAGATATAAATATTAATTGCACATTATTGATAAAAAGAGAAAGTCGAAATTCCATCATTATCAAAATGATCAACAATGTTTACTTTTATTTCCTTCATCTTTCGAGATTAATTTGATCGCGCGTACGTTGGCCCTATTTTTACTGTTTCAAGTTCCAGCGAAGCTTTTCGCTGCCGAAGTGTTGGATCATCGCAAGTTGTAAAACTACAAGACGACACCGAAGGCGCATCCCGCGGCGATGCACGCGTGAGATATGTAACGCGATAATGTAACGCGATAATATGAGTTTCGGAGTAATTGTTTACGCGTGCCAAGTGAGTTATTTGGCACATGGCCACACGGGGGGTAACGGTGACGGCACCCACGTGGTCGGCCGACTGCCCGCGGATTTTTGCCCTCTCTTGCTTCCCGCTATTCTTCGGTGGTTTTTCCTTGTTCGTTCCGCGCTCTTGCGCGATTTGCGTGCACGCAACGCACACGCAACGAAGAAAGTTCTCCGAAGTGACACGAAGGGTGGCTTTTTGCTGCGCCCCTTTGCTTTTATGGCTCTATTGCGCGGAAATATTACTACTCTCACCAAGCGAAGGGATGAAAAAAGCAAACCATATCATTTCCATTAGACAATGTTTTATAGCGATGTAATTTACAGATTTTGCATCGATATGTTATCAAAGCTGCATGATAGCAATATATTAATATTTTGTAACATTGCATGACAATTAATACCGTTATTAATATTTTTATTCTAATGAAATACAGAAAAAATGTTGAGTACAATTTTATTGTCGTGCCCAGGCATTTTATATTCTTTCGCTTTTTCAATTCATAAACGTAAACGTTATCAAATTTATACATAACTCTCAGTAAATACTCGCGGGATATCCATTATATAAGAACAAAATTAGCGATCGTTTAAATGAAACTTGCTTTCTGTTTTTATTACATTTTTACGGATCAAATAGCACAACAATCGCATTAGTGATAGAACGAGTCGAAAACGTCTTCTTTCTCAAACTCGTTATCGCGCATGATGCAAGACGGTAACAAAGTCGCGATTCTAGAATGCCGTTGTCGGAATTTCGTCTCATCCCTCGGTATCGGACGCGATCGAATCCAAGTCATTCCGAAATATCGAGGAAAGGAAGAAGGACAGAGATGGAAAGGAAGGAGAAGAAGAGATATTGTCGGTAGATACCTCATCCGTGCAAAAGTCGGAGTCGTCCTTCGGATGGCGACGACGTCGACGTCGACGACGACGACGACGACGACGACGACGACGACGACAACGACGACGACGATGACGACGACGACGACGACGACGACGACGACGACGACGACGACGACGACGACGATGTCGGTGGCGACGGCGGCGACGCTGGCGGCAGTAGTGGTGGCAGTGTTGCAAGTGGGGGCACGAAATAAGGGTAGTTTGCGGGGGCGGAGGCGGTGGTTCGTCAGTTTCCGGGTTGTTCCGGAGTGAGTGAGGGCGTCGTGGGTCGCCACGGGGGGTCGGGCGGGCAGGAGTCGCGGGCCACGACACGACGAGGCGTCGCGACGTCAGTAGAGCGCCGCGCTATCGACCACCGCCACGAGACACCGTCGTCGTCGTCGTTGTCGTCGTCATCATCTTCGTCATCATTGTCGTCATCGTCATCGTCGTCTTCCAACGTCGTCCTCCGATACTTTCCTAGTTTCTTCACGGGACGCGGCAGTTCATTTTATCGGCAATTCGCGGCGCGAAAGAAGCGATTGCGCGCAGAAGAAGCGGTGTCCCGAACGAGGAAAAATACGAAGAGGAGGAAGAAGAAGAGACAAGGGGGAAAGTTATACTGGCGTGAAACTCGAGGAGATCGCGAGATTGTGAGATACCGCGAAATCGTGAAGTACCGCGGAATCGTGAGGTCGGTTCAGTTTTTGGTGAGGATCCCAACACCGGACGCCACGAGGATCGTACGACGGCACGGCGCACGCACGCGTGTAATTCGCACGCGTGACCGTCGCGAGATAACTGCGTCAGGATCGTGCGAAAACGTTGCGTGCGTGCGTGGATACATATTCGAAGCTTCGTCGTCTGAGTACTACGAGCCACCCCGTGTGAGACCCAATGACTGTCCATCCAGGGACCACGGGACACACATGTTCGTTATAAGGTCAGTGTACGAGCCGCGCTGTCTGCCTTGCTGTCCCCTCTCCCCGTAACGCGCTTTTTTTCTTTTTTTTCGACGAAGGAAGATCGCGAGAGAATCGCGAAGGAGTTTCAAACCGTGCAAAAAAAATTCACGAGTCGTTTACGTTTTGGAATTCATTGTCAGTATTATGGATAAATTTGCATAAATGGGAGCTCGTCGCGAAATTTTGTTCGCGTACAAAGTTTCAACTTCGCCAAAAAATTACGTAGAGATGATATTCTCGGAGAAGTCTCTCATGGCCGAGGAAAAATAACGCGGAAATTCGCTCGTTCTCCTTCGTGCGTGATAATATTCTGGCGAATTTATGGTGGCTTTTACAAACGCGGACTCATTCCAGCTGACCTTTAGAATTTCCGAATAAGTGCGTTCAGGCGAACGAATATGTCGATAAGCGGACGCGTCTCAACCGCCCCCGCGATCGCTTCGAATTTTCGCAATTTGCGAAGAGGAAATCGCAGAAGAGACATCGCGCGCGCAGATTTATCGTGTCCGGTTTCGTTTCGCTGAAATTCGCCTGAAATCGCGACGATGAAATCCATTCTAATCGTGACGCAACCGTCTCCTTTTCGCGTTCCATTTCGAGTCGGCGACGAGAAAAGAGCGAAAATTTGTTCATGATTAGACGACACGATCACTTGGCCCAAGACTAGATTAAAGAGATAGATTCATTTCCTTCTTTGCTCTATTCTCGGATGTTTCGCGTATCTTCCTTCCACATATTTTGGCAATCTCTTTACTTTCCGCGCAACTAGCTGCTCGAATTGTTAACGAGTCGCGAGAAATGCACGGCATTTACGGCGCGGAGATATTGCTTGACCTCCTATTTAGCTCAAGCTGCATAGAGAAATTGTACGGATGCATTAATGCAATTGAACATACTGTTCGAGCGCCGAAAATACGAAAAATAAATGCGAGCTTCGAGGTAGGTCACTCGGGGACATTGATTGAAGAGCAGATATATCAAAGAGACTAATTGTAAATGACACGATACATATGTACATTTAATTCCTCTGGTATTTTCACTTTAAATCGCTATGTATGCGATGTAACGGGACATTATTGGCATGGTAATTCTGGAATAAAGGAATTTTAGAATTTTAAATTCTATTGATATTCCATTTTGTAAAACTGATTGTATTGTGTGTTTTCCAAGCACATTTCGTAATGTTATCTGTGTTTGCTTTTACATAATTTAAGCTTCCCGAAATAAACTCAAATTTGAAAAAACGAAGTGTGCAAAAATAACATCTAATTTTTAGTATCTTAAATATATTATTCGCGTACACATTTATATTACATGCATATATAATATGCATCATCAGATTTACTATATATCACACAATAAAATAAATAGCTTTAAAATTATTACGTAACATAGTACAATAGTATAGTTACATATCATAGTTATAAATCTTATCATGTTTTCGAACAACTCGTGTTATCCTTTTTTGTACTAATTATATCTTTGCTAGATACAGAAAGACATATACAATAGTCATGATTTACCGCTAATGAAGGAGAATTTCTGGTCCAATTTAATTAACTCATAATTAATTAAATTACATGCTTTATGTTTAAGTGAAATATGCAAGTCTTCTGTAAAAAATTTATACCAAGCATTAGGCTATATAGGGTATAATTTGTGCGTGTATTATTCGGTATGTCGTCGGTGAATTTTGTCCAGGACCGCCGGAAGGATCTCGAACCCCTCGCGATTCGCATTCGTACTCGCAGTGATGGTCCTTACGCCTCGCGGGGTCTTGTCAAAAGCGAAACCCTCCGCGATATTTCCGCGTCAACTACGTCCTCGCTTGCCCCTACATATAGTGTTCCCTGACACAGTACAAAGGTCCGTAACTGAACTCGACATTGCGTGAGGGGACGATTTCCAAAGGAATTTGCGATTAACGCGTCATCGCCCCATTGCGCATCAATCTGCTTCCGTTTGTCGACCCGCGGGCGATTCTTGCGTTCGGTAGTGGTGGAAACAAACATCCGTACCCCACGGGCTGTCTGCGATTTCTTCCGGTCGTGTGTCTTCCCGAGAAAATGGCGCCGGATCGATCGAGTTTATCGCGATCTCTCTAGAAACTGAGTTATAATTCAACGTTTCGTTTTTCGAAGATTTTTTTTCAGTGCTGATTCACTTGCTTCGTAAAATATCAAGCAGAGTTAGTTTGCAATGATTTTAACGAAATTACTTTTTAAAGATTTTAATGTATTACAACAAGACGTCAACTTTGTTTTGCGAATTATTATATAAAATTTAATTATATAAAATTTTTTTTATTAAATTTTTATTAAATTGTCCTGATTTTGATACAAATATTCAAACACATTTTTATTTGACCTTTAATTGTTTGTGTAAATCGAGGGAATGTAGTGAAGGGAAGTGACAATTTCGAAGAAATAAAGATAAATAATTGAGATAGTATAACAAATTTTCAAGTTTTTCAGCAATTATTTCCTAGAATTGTTAGTATAACAAAAAAAGATGAAAATAAGATTGTAGAAAAAAAATAAAAGAAGATTTTCTACATTTTTCTTTCGTGAATTAAAAATTCGTTGATCATCGTTTTACTCCAGTGTTAATGAAAATTGATAAAAAATATACTTTTACTCCGATTGAAAGCTGAAGTTAAATTAAACGGATGCCGAACCTGCCAAACTTGAAAGGATGCCAATGCTTACGGTCTCTGGGTTAGCGAACTGGGATATATACCTTGGCCCTCGCGTATATTACAGGGTCGAACTAGTTTAGCGAGTTGGATGCGGCCGAAAGCGCGCGAGGGAGGTGAACCTTTCATCGCGTTGAATTTCAAATCCACGTATCCCACGGGAGGAATTGGCGCCGTTCCAATCGCGATTCGACGCTTACCTGCTCGTACTTCTTCATCCGTTCTTTTTTGTCATGACTAGGCAATGGACAAAAACGGATCGTGAAGCTTTGCTGATTGAATTAGAAAAGCATGCGTGATACGTTTCTATTGTAAATTTCCATCTATGAATATAATTTAGCTTTGGTAAGTTAAAAACGGAAACTGTCGAAGGGAAGATAGAGAAAATAAAGATAGTTTCTCGTGATGAAATAACTTAAAAGATTAATATCTTATTTCTATTGTCGACTCCGGTTTCCAGATTCACATTGTGAATTATGAGCCGCTTTATTTTCGTTGGCGGCGAGAGTCTTAGCGCGATGGGGTTTCGAGAGGCCGGCCGGCGCAGAAGTGCCGGGAGCCTTGACTCAGTCACCCTGAAGTTTCAAGTGTCACCGCGTCCGTGCCTCCGCATACGATTCACCGCTTATCGCAAATGGCGTGGCTCTCGTGCGTGCGGATACGCCATATTCTCGCGTACCGAGAGAGAGACAGGTTGTATTGTCGCCATGGCTATTGTCGCCATGGTGGTACAGACCTTACTTACTCCACCTACCGCCGTAAATACCCGATACGGCCGCGTATAAAGGCCGCTTGCCGAAATGTTGGGTGTTGTTGCGGCACCCCGGCTGACAAGGTGCATGTTTTTTACGGAGATTGACGTTTACGGGACATGGTCGTACATTATTTATTCGCAGTGCCGGAGTAAGCGCAAATATATGCGTGGCTCCTCAAGGCGGTGGATTTGACCCTAGTTTAGCGAGGTTTACGCTCGCGCTGGGAATAATTTGCATAAAACGGCCGGCCGACGCAACTCGCGGAACGATCGCGAATGAATTTACGCATTTCCTTACGATCCGCGTGCCCGCGACTATTAATGGCACGAAATGCTTTCGTACTGACTCTCGCGCATTCGGACCTCAATTAAAGATCTCGAACAAACGGCATCGCAAACGGCGTCGCGTGGAATTTACTTCGGCGTAAATAAGCACACGCCGTTCCGGACCGTAAAAACTTGGTACCTTGTTTTCCGCGGATATTTTATCGGCAATAATATAACGAAATAGTAATAGAGGGAAAACGGCGTTGCCCGATTATGGGCTGCTGTTGCGAGAGACCCTACAGCTCCTACGCGCTTCCCCATCGCATGGGAATCCCCCTTATTGATTTTTACAACACGCGTCTCGTCGTAAAAATCGACAAGGAATGTAAAATAATATGACGTTCACGCCTTGCGTGCGAACGCAGTGCTTGACGTTGGTGAATTCACCGAATTTAAATTTAATCTCGCCAGTCAGAATTACAATCCACGAAGCAAATATGGCAGGACGCCTCCGTGGATCTTGCAATCGATTTCGGTGCAACTAATATTTTTATAGGTGAAAAATATATTTCGAAACCTTATAAAATTGACACACGATATCAGTCTAAAAATAAACTGCGGAAAGATATAAATTGTTTAAATAATATTTTTTCTCATTTGACGTGCATGTGTCGAGAGAAATATTAATTGAATATATGTATATAACAAATATCGACAAAAAACAAATGCCCACTTATCTTTCTCATTATGACGATATTATGAGATTTCATAAAATATCGTAATTCCCTATCGATGAATTTAACTATTAATTGATAATTAGTAATCTAAAAAATTTTTTCTTATATCATAGATTAATAAGTTAACGCAATAAGATTCAAGGTATTGATTTTACAAATCAAGGTTGTTATCCCAGATATCGCAGCTTATTGATAGCGGCGATCGATGAATATGAATGTATCGCGCGAGTTTACTCCAGTTAGAAAATTCCCCTATATATCATCGCCGCGAATGGTGCCTCTACTGTTATGTCGCGCGCGAGAAACTTTGCGAAAAATTCGCACCGAAATTGACAAACGTTATTGTACTCGCGCACGTATAATTCGTAGAGCGCGTTGAACAGGCCGTCGCCGAATTGCACAACTGCCATTACCATTTTGGTTCCGAAACTTACGACGTCTCACGATTTATATATCGACGATATGCTCGCGCGCCGGTACCTGTTTACGTTGGCGTCGTGGTAGCGTGTTGTAAATCAGATTCCGGCGACGCGTGGTCCAGCGTTATTCGGCTACGTCGCTTCGGAGGTAGGAGGAGGTGGAGGAGGAGGTGGAGGAGAGCCGCAGGTGCCGTTATATGAGAGACGCATTCGCACTTCCTCGGGTAGATATATTCTACTCCGTACTCTCCCTCTTCGATAAAGTCGGTTTATGGGCGCTCATTGAGACGGCTATCATCTTCCGATTGTTGATCCGTGTTCGTCGGAGCTCGTAAAACGATCCTCGTCGCGATCCTCATTCTCCTTTCTCGTCCGGATACTTGTTCCACTATGAAATTGCGCGTCAGAAGTCTGATAATAACCGATAACCTTTCTCTGATGTGGACCAACATCATATGTAATATAGAGCACGTAAAACGGAATAAAGAGTAGCACGTGCCATTTTATAGACTTTTCAACAATATGAACAAAGAATTATAAAAATATGCTATAAAAGTTGGAAAAAATTATTTATGTAAATTTAATTATTTATGATATTCGTCCATCCAGCGATATTATATAATGTTACATATAGAGTAAAAATATCATATAATTAGTATTTTTTAAATAAATTAGATAAAAAAGCTAAACGTTACCAATTTCTGCAAATTATGCATTACATCGTATATTTATATTTTTTGCTTTTAATTTTAATTATCATTTTAATTTTTGGTTCGTCGAATTTAAATACACGAATGTCTTTATTAGCTATAAAATTAATTTAAATATAACAAAGGATTTATTGTAATTGCTTGTTACCCGTTGCATGTCAAAAATTATTTATTAGTTAATTTGCTCTTCTTAATTGAATAATATTTACATTTATGTATGACAGCAAGATAACGCATTGTGTTAGAGATGATGTTGTATGGACTTGCCACCAAGCAATCGCTAATGGCCGTCGAGTAGTAAACACGACGCGGGGTGAGAAAGATGCTTAAAGCCGTGCTCGGAGTCGACAGGGCGAAAATCGACGGATTTACGAAAGCGCCTCAACGCGCATCCTTTTAGTACCAGGATAAAATATCTTCTTCCATAGATATAAATGCCAATACGCGATAAAATTCTAAAGACTAATGCGCGCGTATACGACTACAGATTTCAAAATTCCAACTTTTCGGCTAATAATGGCAATATTATAAAAATACATTATTAAAATATATAGTAGACCTAAAGGAATCAACTTTTATTGAGATGCATTTTCTAAAAGCAATAACTACCTTGTTCTTCGAACTTGGAGAATCTTCAACGAGCCGCGTTGTAGGTAAAAAGAAACTTCTTGGGAGGGTTGCGTTTCCAGATTACAGGCAGTTTTACGCGACTTGGCAGGTAGAGAGCGGCTCGAAGATCGTAGTCTTAAGGGGACTAGACTATAGAGAGGGATTCACAGTGGTGGCAATATAGCGTTAGAAAGTTCGCCTCGGTCGGTGTTTGCTCTAACGCCTTGGCGACTGGTCTGCGGTTATCCAAACGGACGGAAACCCGCTCACAAGAGCACCTGTGGAGCCTGTGGCTCTACTGCTGCTTTTGTTCTTCCAGCCGTTCTCTCCTTCTCGCTCCTCCTCGTGTACGTTGCCGGTGGCCTCCACCGTTCTACCTACCTACCTACCTGTTACTTACGCCTCGCCGGCCGATCACACTTCCCGGGACGCGGATGGGGGTCGTTTTTAAAGGGATTAGCACAATTTTCGACCGCGACGTCGGACGCCCCGAAGCCTCCGGATGATTCGTAACCGTGTGAAAATTACAATACGCGTCATAGTCCTTTCGTCATGCCGAGGCGAAAAAATTACAGGTTCGTCTTTTTTACGTTTTTTCCCGTACCTCGGATTCTACACCCTGGGAATTGCGGAGCAGTATTTCATTGATTCATTCTTTACAGAAATTCTTCAAAATATCCTAGTTTGAATACGTCTAGAGTTAATACCGGATTCGTGATATTTTTGATTTTTATTGACTTTTAGAAAAGTGCGTTTTAATTAAAAACCGAAAGATTTATTAAATTTCGAGGACTTATTAAATTGTAAAGAATTTCGTAAAAAAACAAAGAGCTTATTAAATTTTTAAATGGTAGAGAATTTTATATGGTACAAGAAACGCGATATTGATTTATTTAACATATGTATTTTATTAGGTTGTTCATACTTTTTGTGCATTAAATAAATACATTACATAAATAGCTAGTTGATTCATAAATTGAAGATGTCTATTTCATGTTTTTTCTATGAAAGAAACAGCATAGAAATTTACATAATATTCTACAAATTTATGTCTCGAATTGTCGCACGTGAGCGATATTATTTTCTTTATCAGGAGGTGACATAGGGTCTATTCTTTTTAGCTGCACTGCTGCATTAGTGCAATAAATTAGAAAGAGACAAACATACTTTCTTTCACTTTAACTAATTGCACTAGTGCAGCAGTGTAGCTAAAAAAACAGGCCTATAAATATATTACATGCTTGAGAGAGAAATTAAAACAATCGTAAATTTTAATGAACGAAAGGCAAGACGAGCGCTATACATTATCCTATGTGTCAATCTATGTTTTCTTATGTATCTCTCTTTCTCTTTGATATTTTTAGATAATTAGAAAATTTTCCAAATTTATATGCAGATATTTTATTAGATTGCTATTATTGTATAGTATATTTGGATTATTTAATTAAAATCTAAAACCAGATTTAAAATATTATACAATGACAACTCTGTTTATTAAATAAGAAGGTATCTGTCAAGCTGCAAAAAATGAAATTTATTCTGAAATACGAGAACTTTTTCCAAACTATTTTCGTTTTAGAGCTAGTTTCTTCGCATTCCTTCACGTTCGCCTCGCAATTGTTCATCGTTTATTTACGGGAGGGAGGAGGGGGGGTACTATGAGCACGCTAAAAATACATTTCACGTTTTGTAAAAAACATCTCTCAATTCGGAACAACGACGCTCGTTACGCGGTACTCGTCGTGGTTCACGACGGGAGCTTCGTTCCCTTCGCGGTTGGAAGCCTCCGATATTCCGGATACGAGAAACTTGGTCAAGATCCTTACACAAAGTAGGTCGAGTGCGGGAATCGGTCGACCCGCGCTAATTGAGCGACCATACATGTATATGTGTATATAATATATATACGTACCCATGTATTTTCGGGATTTCGAGCGACGACCTGAAGTCACGGAAATACCGATTCGAGATATCGCATATGATACGACTTTTTGATTTTGACTTCTCAAACTTGCCGTGCAAGAGACGCGGTGATAAATTTGTCCCTCGAGAAAACAACTGGCAGCAACTTGGCTACGTGAGAGCAGCCGTTTTACATCTCTCTTTCTCTCCCTTTATCTTACCATCTCACTCTCGCCCATCGCCATTCTTATGTCGTTGCATTCTCATCTCTCACCCCTCGTGTTCTTTTCGAATTCCCGTTTGCTACGGACCTGAAGACTTCGTAAATGCATCTATGCACATGTATTTTATAGCCAGCTCTTTCGTTCTCCGTTCGGTAGTACGCGTGCCACCATTACCGAGAACGCGCGACAGGGATATTTTTGTAGAATAGATTCTTTTTGAAAATACTTGAAACTTGGACGATTTGTCGTCTGTGCCCGAGTCGAACTCGATAAAACCCCGGTATCCATTGCGTCGCATTCGACTGACTTAGGAAGCGGCGCGCGACTAAAAGATAGTAGAGGGAGTGCAATCGATGCAGGCGCAAGAATCGTGGAAAAAGTCAAGGGAAGAAAGAGCGGGTCGAAGGGAAAAAGGGAAAGGGATTGCGGCGGACGAAAGGATCGCGGTCGAGGGACGAAAATAGAGAGAGCGAGAGCGAGGAGGATAAAAGACGGAGGGACAGTAATGGCGGAGAACTTAATCACATAAAATCCTTAAAGTTCGCCTCGATACGACGCGATGCACTTTGATCGCGAAATTTATGTCCGGGGTGCAACGTACCCGCCATTAAATCCCGTGCTCGTCGGTGCGTGCCGCGGAAAAATTCATCGCGGAGACTCGCGGGCGGGATTCACTTCCACCATTGATCGGCGCGGTAGCTCGAGAGAAGGAGAGAAGTGTTTTCCTCCTTTCTCTCCTCGTCGTAAGAAAATATTATTCTTCCAAGAAAAAGTCGGCGTTCGTCGACGCTGAATTTCAAACTCTCCGCGGTGTCTTTCAGCCTTCGAAGATCTTGCTGCCGAGAGAAGTTCACTAAACTCGCCGTCGACGTGATTTTTTACTCACAATTAGAACTTGGATTCGCAGTTAACATATACACATACGTCACGATCCGACAAATCGATATTCCTCCGCTATTCGTGTTGGATTACGTTTATTTACCATGTGGAATTTTTTTATCGAGATTCCATTAAATGAAACGTTTCAGAGATATTAAATCGTTAAGACGATTTTTGACTCTTGACGGAGTTCGTAATACGATTGCGATCGGATATAAAGTTGTTGGTTAAAGAAAGCTTTTAAGAGGAAGATGGCATTTCGGAAACGAAGCGTCGTCGATGCGTGTTAGAGAATCGAACTGCTTTCTTATAAGAAGCCCATTGACGTTTAGATACAGATAAATCGCGCGAAAAGAGGAAGTTAGCCCAAGGATCTTTACGGTCCGCTGCTAAAGTCAGCAAAGACAATGAAAACATCTCGGTAAATCAGGAGAGACGACCGGTAAGCAGATTAGTAGAGCTTACAAGGCATTACCATGGAGTGAGACGGAAGGAGACAAGCCGCAGTCATCTCAACTTGGGAGCTGGCTGATCCTTCTCTCTGTCTCTCTCTCTCTCTCTTTTCTTCTTTTTCCCTCTTTATCCATTTCCCTCTTTATCCCCTCTTTATCCGAGTTTCTCTCGTCTCTCTTTCCTCTCTTACTCTTTTCGCGTTTCGTTTTCTCTCGCTTTCTATTTCCTCGCTCGACTCCCACTCTGTGCCTTCAGCGGCACTGTACAGATTGCCTCTCATTCTCTCTTGGGAACTGTTCGCGCGGAGTTAACCACCCGTGAAGCGGCACAATATATCTCGGAGATAATTCGCTTGTTAGGGTCGTGCGCCTTTACATTAATCCATCTGCTCGCGGTTTGTCTCGTAACTGCCTCTTTGCACACGGGAACAACAGGTCCTTTTGCGGCATCATGCTTCGAAACGAATAACTGCATCTCAATTTACCGTGCTTAACATGTATTATCTTTATACTTTTTTTCGGCATTTCAACAAACCGGAATTCTTTTCTTCATGCATCGGAGCAATTACTAGAGATTTCACGTGCGGTATTTTTCTTATATGATTTGACTTATACACATTTCCTAATATATGCTATACAAGATATTATTTCGATGAGCAAATGAATAAACTTTCCTTGAAGCAACCGTATAAATGTATCGCGATAATAATATTTCGGCCTCGATTGTGCTCATCGCCCGGTTTGGAATCTGCTTTAACTGTGGAATATATTTTTAGACTGAGACACTCTTCTAAATATAGTGATTTGTGATGTGAAGAAAAAAATTGATATCGTAAAACAAAGAGATGAAATCTCATTTCGCCCAGACTCGCGTTGACAAGTTGGAGAGAAGAGAGAACCGATATAAAGTTGTCATCGTCCATACGATTACAATGCATGCGTCTTGCATCTTGCGACTACAGCTACGTCATCGGGACAAAGATGTCCTTCGTGGCATGTAGGTAACTGGGAACGCGGTGTGCGAGGCACTTGTCGTCATGTCGATGCCCGCGATACCACCGGTTACCTGTCACTCGGCCTCGATTGATCGATTCTCGCTTCTTCACTCGAGAGAACCTCGTCCTCCTCCGCTTGCCCCCTTTCTCCGGGTTCTGCCTAGCCATATCTCGCACGGATGCTTTCTCCTCGTCTTCGACCCTCTTGTTCTCTTTATCATCGTTTCGCTTACACGCGTACGCTTCTCACATCCTACGTAGTCTCACTAATTTGATATACGAACGGCAGAGACTGACTAAAGATGTACCTGATGAATCGATATACCCGAAACCGAACCAACGGGATTGTGGTTCATTGTAACAGCTTGTAACGAGCTATATTCACGGGCTTCTTCGGTCTTACGTTTGAACGGTTACAAATTAATGATACGATGATATTAATTTTTACACGCTTTCTTTTCATAGGATTTTACTCGCTGAAATTGTATAATGTGTTTGAAGAATTAAGAGGATGAATCACTCGAAGAAACGTTTCTAAAAAAAAATATTACATTTTTTACTAATAATTTTTTTAATCGTCTTCCTTATACGAGTACTCATTCCACAAGGCTATTATCGATAATTTATTAGCCGTTATTAGCCAGCTGAAAATTAAAACAGAAATATATAATTATGTCATAACAAGATATAATAATCTTAAAAGCAAAATATGTGAGTTGGATTCAGCTGCAAAATTAGCCACACATGTTGATGATACAGTACACACTTCACATCGCTTAGGAAGTAATCTTAAGCTAGAAAGACTGCTATAATAATATGATCGCGGCCTCTTAAGAAAGATTATTTCGATCAAACATGGTGTTAATTTTAAATTATCGCGTCGTAAAATTCTATAAGTCGACGATACTTATGATGTACGGGACAAAGCCTATTCTAGAATGATTCTAAGTCGCGATAAATACCACGCATCATCTGCCCTTGGGATCGTCATCGAGATCATCCCAAAGCACCTGTGTAATATCGCCGATCGGTGTCGCGCTTACGGAAGCGTAGATACGACAACGCACGAGGATTATCGGGCATTACGATGCGTTACCGGCATGACAGGGCCGTAAACTGACGACGAAGTGAGAGCCGCTTTATGGTGGTCCGTGGAGCAGCGAGCTCCGAGATAATCCCCATGATTGCGCCGGATGTCACGGCGCTAATGCATTAAAATGCTCTTAAATCCGGCGAAGTTGGTAAACGCGCGCGATTGCAGGTTACTGGCGAGGACAGGTAGTCTATTAATTTGTCATAAACGTAGCGCATAGATAATACATGCTACCTGCCGATAATCAAGTAGATTTATAGACCTACCTCTCTTTGCAACTTGCCTTTCCATATTATCACTAAGTGTTTGTTAAACAGGCTGACAATCATAGACACGTCATTATGATTTAGGTCATCAAGTTACCTGTGTATTAGACTTGTCATATTTATTTCCAAATATTGCCTTTAAATTTATATTATAAGTTTTAAGCTTTTAAAAGCAAGGATTGATAACAAAAAAAAATAGAAACGTTACAAAGTATTTCATCTCCATATATGCAGTATTAAAATCTATTAAAATAAAAGGAAAAAATGAAATACAAGATAATCTTATTCTTATGGGATAAAATCTTTTTACATATTTTTTTTATATTTTTTAAATGTTCTTCGTTTACGTGAAATGAAATATTTTACGCAACAGTAAAAATCATTCGTTAAGCATTGCGTAATGATACGGCATGTTGATGTTCAGGGCGCTAAATAAAATAAAATTATCCGGATAGGCGCCTGATGAGCACCGTCTCCGATAAAATGTTTAGAATAAAATTTAAGTCTTGCAAAGAGTCGAAGTCGGCTAATCAGGCGAGCGTGAACCAAAGAGGCTGCCACCAGCCTTGCCAAGACAACTTTTATAATCTGATTGAAGTCTCTCGATGGCTAATGAGCAACGTCCCTGCATTCCGTTCTCACCTTTTCAGGTCCTTTACGCGTGCCATTAAACGTACACGCGTTTCGAAAGTTTGAGGCTTGCCTTTGGTGCTTTTTCTTTTATCATAGTAGATCAACATTGTGATATGAATGCGTATATGAATATTCGTTATGCAGATTAAGATACTTAAACGTCAATAACGTGGAAATTGCGAAAATTCAATATTTTTATGAAGAAAAAAATTACCGTTGCGGATGTTAAGTTTTATCAGCTTTATAATTGCACACAGAAGAATGCAAGATGTGTATACATTCTTAATAACTTTTCAATCTAGAGATTTGTATACATTCTTAATAACTTTTCAATCTAGAGATTTATGTAAGATAGATGCACCATATATTTTCAGAATATCAGAAATCTTTCGTAAATATTTTCGGGAAAAAATTATATATGAAATTAATGTAAATAAAATCAATTTATGTAAAGGTGTCAATCACTAGATATTTCAAAATCGATAAAATTATAAATAAAACATTGTGTTCATTGTGACCTAGACATAATTTTTGTTAAAGATGTAGTATGAGATTATGTTGAGAGAACAGGAATCGCAAATAAACATGAAGAAAAAAAGAGTTACATGAATGAAATGGGAAATAAGGTAAAATATTTTATTAAATAGAAAAGATTCTTTTTGCGAGAGATATTATAAATAGCAATTTTTAACAAAACAATAATTGAGACAGTTTGTATATTTGAATTATGTGCTCTTTAGCTTAAAAAGATAAGAACATAAGATATTCGAATTAACAATTAATTATTTAATTATTTTATAATCTATTTTAAATTTTTATAAGAAAGATACACTATGAAATATAAGTCTTATCGAGACAGACTTTCTCTCTGTATTTTTTATGCATTGAAAAGAGATATCATTCGCTGTTAGAGAGATCTCGTACAATTCTTGACAGAATTACACATCAGTAATGTTCGACACCTATCGATAGTAACAGTACATAACCAGGAGCATTTGCTTTACAATCGCGAAGGTAGAAGCGGTGTAGTAGCATTCGATAAGATCTGCGAGGCGGGAACCGGTACTCCAGTCTCACAAGCTTCATGCGAGAAGAGATAGTCCGTGATCAAAGTCGGTGATTGAACAGCGCGGAGTATCATTCATACGTGTATATGATTCATCGGGTGAGAATTCTAAAGTAATGTAATTCTATCGATAAATGTAATTTTATATCATCCATATCGGGGAAACTCAATGAACCGGAGGAGGGTGTTTCGAAGTGTAAACTACGTACGTTGCCAAGTACGTTGCAAATATTTCTTTGCGAAGATAGGTTACGCCATGTTAACGATACACGTATCAATGATGTTAGTGATAAAATTTACTCGGAACGCTTTAGGTAATGTCTCTGCAAGCGTCATCCAATTATCGATAATAATAACAGTAACATTTATTCAGTGCCACGCACGCTTGACCAATGATGTTTATTATAATCGCATCATCTTTATAACCGTCTCGTGCTAATGGAATTAAGACTGCACTCCTGTCTAGTCCCACTCGATCATCCTGATTTTCTCTCTTATGTTGTTAATATCTCCGACCTTATCTTTCCTCCGCGCGCGGTTATCCTTTACATGCGCGCTAAATTTTGTTCATTATTAAGCAACGCAACAATAATGACGACACGATATCTTTTTATTACTCTACCGTGATAATAGTTTGAGAATTCTTTTTACTTTCGCGATCGTTTAAATAAATTTAATATATTAATAATCAGTAATAATCATTCATAGCAACGCGATTACGCAACTTAACAATCGAATTCCGCGATGAATATAAAAGAAGCTTACATTTAAGATGTAATTATCTGAGATATGTTCCACGTTCATTTCACGCTTGTGTTCGTAGTTGTGTGACAATGGTAACTGAGTTGCCGAGTTCATTCTAGAGAGAAAGAGAGAGGAAAAAGGAGAGAGAGAGAGAGAAAGGGAGATATTTGAATCAACTCTACGCGCTGCGAATGAAATTCAATTAGTAACTTTAACGCATCGGTCTGATTATCAACTCGAAGTAACTTTGAATAGTTGCATTAGCGAGTTGATTTAAGTGAATTTGTTACTTTTGTTTTCACTCGTGCATCATGTGGCGAAACGTGCATTGCATCTTTCGACATATTACATTTCATTGTGATCTTTAATAATTCAAATTTTAATTCCTTCTCATATTTTATTTACTTCGTTTCTTATTTATCAAAGGAACGATATTATTAGATATGCTGTTTATAAATTAAAATTTAATATATTGGAAAATAATTAAATAATATTTCTTATTTTTTGTACACGACTAGAATAGTGTTATACCATATGTAAGCTGTATCGATATTATCGATGTATATTCAAATTAGATTAAATATTCAAGACGGAGGTATTTTCACAAGCGCTAATTACACTGTTTTTAAAAGCTTTATGCCTCCGGATAAGAGTTGAATTTGCCTAGTGGCCGCAGTCTGTTCTTTTTCGGTAACGACTCCTGAACCTAGAGCACGGATCAATGTTTGCGAGGACATCCGACGATTTGTAACAATTACGGGCTGATGCCCGAGAGCAGATAGTAGCCAGTGGTGCGGCAATAACCCTACGTCATCCTGAGCCTCTCTCGGACACGGGCTCGTTGAGCAGGGCGTTGTAGAGACGAGTCGCGCCTCGGGAACGTTCGGTATCCGGTAATCGTGTTAGCGTGTAACGGTGCCACCCTATTCTCGGTCTCTTCTATCACGATCTCCTTCGTTAAAGCTGGCCGTATGCAACCGACTACTGCAGCTACCTATCACGTAATCGTTGAAATTGCTTACGCGGAAATAATATTTTGTAATCAGATCAATCGCGATCGGTCGCGACTCGACGAGCAACAAAGGAGAGTCTCTATGAATGTGACGCGAGGTCATCCTTTTATTATTTTACTATACATATAGAAGGATCATAAAACCACTCGACTACCGGCGAAAAATAATCCCCAAGCTCGTTATCCTTGCTGCCGAACGTAAAGCGGACGCGAAACAATCCCGGGTTCGTTTCTGGCTGGAAAATGACATTTCGCGCGTTTAACGAACAAACATGGGAGAGGAGAAGGACAGGAGAGAAGATGTGAGAATGCGCGACATGAGATCGAGGAAAGAGTAGACACGCGTTTACAAAGTTGTTTCGCGTATTTGTCCGCCAAGTTTTCTGTCTGATTGGACGATAGGTAGCCAAACTGGTCGTACAATCCGACAGACGGGTCTTCGACATGTCCTTCGCGATTCTCTCGATCGTTTTGTCTTTAATCCTTTTCGAGGAAAACGAGGATCCTTCGTCGAATTTGGTGTGGATTGTGCGCGCGACGTCAATGTTCAACGATTTTTCTCTGCGACACGCTCGATAATATTATAAAAGCAATCATGTATTTTCGACTGATAACCGCAACGCGTTAATAACAGGATATTATGATTCGCGATAGATATCCATGACCGAGAGGACCGTTCTTCTCCTCCTATCGCGCCTCCTTCTCAGTTCTCTTCGCCTCTGGCCCTATGTAGGTCTCCTTTTATGTCTCTCGGGAATCTTTTCGGGCAAGAGTGTTTTTTTTAGACGAGAGTGTTTTTTTGGATGCGCGAACATTTTGAGCTGAAAGAAAGAGTGGGAGAGCACTGGATTTCGTGAGTATAATGGGCTGAAACACGAAACGTATGCAAACCTGAAATAATACGACACTCGGGACCTTTCGATGTGAGATCCTCCTTCTCCTCTCCCTCTTGCCAGTTTCTCTCTTCATATCGCGGTCTCAGTGGTATCTTACCCTCTTGCCTTCATCATATTTGCCGCGGGCCTAATTTTAAAAGGTCCGCGCGAAACTTGAAACTTAAGACAATGCCGAAAAAGCCTCCACGGTTTTGCGATCCGAGATAGTCTCGTCTTTTCGTTGTGATTCGGCGACAAATAAATTCATATAAATTCACAGTCTGTTTGTGCGATCAAAAAATATCGAGAGATTTTGTTTCAAGATTTCCGTATATATTTGACTACATTTATATATTTCATATATTTAATCAATTAATTAATATAAAAATTAATATTGTCAAATATCTCATAAGGAGAATGATGTCGGCGGCGTCTAGTTTATCACACAAAGCTGACGTTTGTTCATGAGCTGTGAAATTTAATTCGTAGCCCCGTGCGAGATTCTCATGCCTGCCAGTCGATGGGACATGGGTTATGGGTTAACATACGTGCGTATGTGCACACACATATTATCGTTATCATATGTATCCGTGTCTGTCGTAGGGGTTGCTTGTCTAAAGGGCGACAGGTTGTACCCCAGAGCGACGTCCCGACAGTCGGTTCCTCTCTTTTACAGCACTTCCGAAATTATAAATTAAATCTCATACTCTCTCTTTCGTGAGATTCGGCGCCTCGCGAGAATCACCTACCTCTTTCTACTTTATTTTTTTTTCTTTCGACGGGACCGTGAGATTGCGAATTATATTGTAAATCATTGTAAAGTTGCGATAATAATTATTATATGAAAGTATCTTCTGCTGTTTTTACATTCGATGGAATTTTAATGATTCGTCGAGAGATCGGCGAGTGAGAAGCGATGATGTACTTTATGCATTTATTTATGATAATAATATTCTGCTGATAGAAAGTGAAGTCGGCATCGACGTATAATTGATGATTGCTGGTCGAGCCATTCATATTGACATTAAGGAGATACAATATTCAATTGGATAATCTGTCTCATTATATCAATTTTTCGATCATACTTCGACACCTTGTCCTGTGAGAAACCCTATGGTGGTAGCGCCCTCCAATCAAAGGGAGCCCGAAGTCTAGATAACAGAATGCGAGCCCGATGCCGGGCTAAATGCAAGTTCGAACTCGTGAGAAACTGAACAAGTATCCGTCATCGAGCGGTGATTAATAGAGAGCAGTCGTGATACTGGCTGTCCATAAAGGACTCCCTGGTCCCGTTCCTACATTCTCCCCCTCGTAGGCCTACATGGTGTCCCATAATCGCTTGACAACCTGACGCTCTCTTAGAAACACTCGATGATGAAGCATCGATCATCGAAAGTATTTCAGGCGCGTCTTATATTCACTCTCAGTCGAGTGGCATCTATTTTGGGATCTTGGTCAGAATTGTATATACATACATATATATATATATATATATATATATATATATAAAATTAATTTTCTTGTAATTATTTTTCATATTATAATTATCAATAAAAATATTTAATAAATTATTCTTGACATGAAAATATATATTTCTAATATTTATAATTACTTAGAATTTATCTGAGAAGTTTGCACAAATTGCAATTAACAGCAAATTAATTATTAAAATTAGATAATAATTAAAGAGATTAAATTGAAGAGACTTTAAAATAAATAAATCTTTATTAAATAGTTAGAATTTTTTATATAATTATCGTTATGCAAATATATTGCCAAATTTACTAATCTATTATCTATATATCGATTATTTAATTGAAAAACTTAGTGCAATTTATCTTCACTTTCACGGAGATTGAATAAGACTTGTGTGTATGAGAAAAAATATCGATAGTATTGTGGGTAAATCTCCGATTGACAAATTACTCCGAGACGAATACCAGACAATGACAAGACGAAATCGTAAACTCGTCTTCCATGCTGTAGCTTTTTGTCTTGCCTTTCTTTTCAACTTTTTCTTCTCAATGCGCTCTTAGATACATCGATAATGCATTGCACGAGATGAAAACTTCACAATATATCAGTTAACTGTGAAACAATATTAAATGTGCGCGCGCGTTCTATTATTTATGTAGTATATTAAACGTTTTTTAATTATATCTATGTATATTGAAAAATCTAAATTCTATAAAAGATATAAGTTATTAAAATTAAAATTAAAATATAAAATATTCTTTTCCTTTTTCGAAAAATTTTTCATCTAATAATGCATAAATTAATATTGAAAGCAATTATAGATAATTATTAATGACAGCATTTGTTCGAAATATTAAAATAAAATGCGTAACATTATACGAGAAGATTAAAATAATTAATTAATCAATTACGTGTATAAAATCGATTTATGCAATATAAAATCTGGAAATAAAATTAAATCCTTGAAACTATCCAACTCTGCGCTAACTCAGAATTTACGGTTTTTCTCGTAATAGTAGCCGACATTGCTGTCGAGATGAATGCCCCAGCTTCCTTCATCGCGTATGTGTCTGTGGCATTTGTCCAGAAGATCTTGACCTCTCTCAATTCGACCCTACCGCAGCGGGGTCAAGTTGTCAGCTCACATATCCTCATGGGTATCGATCTCAATCGGCGTTTCATCGGCGCTATCGGCCATCTCGACGAAATTATAGGCCGCAGCCGTAGCCTTAGTGACTCGAGACAATAGTACCCATCACCTGTTTGGCTCTTTCAAAGCGGATCCTCCCACTCATTGGATCGTATCTCTTGTATCGAGTTGAGTCGGCACTTCTTAATTGGTTGGTGTTGACTTAATGTATTTCAATACGTCATAAGCCGATTAAACTAGCATCTCTACACGATTACTATTTTTAGCTTTATGTTTTTGTTATTAATAATTTTTATTACTAATTAAAAGAAGATAATTATTAATACTAATTATCATTCATTAATATTGTTTAATATAATCTAGATTAAAAATTTAAATAATGAAAAAATATGAAGATAACTTAATTTTATTATTAATGATTTACATTACTAATGAGAAGAAAATAATTATTTAATAATTATCATTAATTGATGTTTAACATCTGGATTAAAAACGCGAATAACGAAAAAGCATGAAGATAACTTATGTTAGCTGTAATGGCATAAGATATATATGAGATGAAAAATTATTTTGAAAATTCTCTTAAATAGGCCTTGCTTTATAACTTGCATAGATTTTTTCATTTTACATAAGATATTGTTTCTTTTAAGCGACAAGAAGCATGAAATGTTGTCGAGTACATCTGCTTCAGTAAGCCGATATTGAATATGTATTCTTGTTTGTCACGTCGGCAAGATTGATATCGTAATCATCGCCGAGAGGAAAGTTGGGAGTTGCAAAATAGAACAATTTTGAATCGCATTACATGCGCCTGCCAAGCGACATTCGTCACTATCACGAGGGGGTTGAATCGGAGCAACTATCGAATAGAGATGTGAATTATTTGCCTGTGAAGTCGTAAAAAATACATCTGCGGGGGTCGTATTGGAAAACGTCAAGCTATCCCGCAGCGCTTGGTTTGCAGATAGATGTGCAAATTGTATCCTCGTATATTGTCAAACTTAACACTCCACCCATACATCTATCAAAAATTCCAATACATAGAAATAGATACACTAGATGGATAGAATAATATGTATTATTCATATTTTTGCAATTTTAATATTATACAAAAATTGACGTTTTGCAACCGGATAATTTTTTTCGTCGATTCAGATATGTTTTTAACTGTAACAAGATGCATAAAAAAACATTATATAAGAGTTTATAAGAATAGCGAAGGTTATCGATTCAATCTCTCAAAATGCCAAAGCATTCGGTGCAAGTTGAACTCGTGGCACACTCGTAACTTTTATTGATGTATCAAAAACACCTCTGGAGCGTTGTTCCCATTCGAAATAAGGTGAACGAAAACAGAGTCACGGGAGGAAAAGGGGACGCATTCAGCGAAAAGAGGAACTAACAAAGAGGGATGATTAGGAAGATCAATGAGTGGGACGAAGACGAGGTAATTACGAATGTCTCAGTGGGACATATGTGGGTCCCCCGGGGGCTGATCTGCTCGGCGGGATCCCTGATATACGCCATCGTAAACCCCGTGAAATTGTGCCACAAGTATCGGGCTGATGCCTCCATTAAGACCTGCTGATGTTATTACAGCGAAGCTTGCTCTCCATAATTTTATGTTCTCCTTTTTCTTTCTTCTCGGTATTCTTCTTCTTCACCTTGCCGGATTCCCGAGGAACGTGTCCTAGTTTCCGCTGTATATCGTCGTGTCCCGACAGCGGTGCATCGCGCAGCGCGCGCCCTTTTCTTTTTCATCTCGGAGCGCACATACGTGCGCGCCCGAAATTCCCCCGATTACCCTTTTTACTTTCCCTTTCTATCCTCTACCTATTCTCTCCCGTCGTTTCGCGTCGGGGACCAACCCTTTCACGGTTTAAATTAATTACGCATTCCTGAGAAATGATTACGGTCATGCCTCAACTATGGGGAACAGCTGGCCGCGCGTATAATTTATGGCGAAATATAAAACGATAAAAATTGACGGAATTTTCGTTGATATCCGAATGCTTTACAATGTATTTTATTACGAGTTGTTGAACTAACGATGACGGCTTCCAATTACGAGCGCATTCTTCCGCTTGTTCTTTTAACCGAAAGCTGCATCGCGTCATTAATCACATTTCAACTGCGATAGCCTCGTTAGGCTAATTAATAAAATTTATTTATTCAAATAATATTTTGATTTATATTTAATAGTTGAGTATTATTTGATAATTGCGTCATTTTTTCGATAATATTTTTAATGATTCTTTTTACACGACGCGACAGAATAATTGAATAAGATAATGATTCAAAAGAAGGTTCGGAGAATTTTCACATAGACCGCAAAAGATCAGAAAATGACGATAGGTAATATCTAAATGTGCCAATTAAAACCATGACTTGTGCGAACTTTGACCCTCGATAGATAATCGGATAGAACGGCCGATGCTATGTGACTGTCTAGATGGACTTTTTGAATGAACCTATTAGGTGTCGCTTATGACACGCGCCAAGAGTTCATTACCTGCAATATGCATATACATATATATATCTTGCGTTTTTATGAATTATTTACGTAAAAAATAAATCATTTTCGCGCATTAGAAGTTAATTAATTATCTACAATATCTTCCATATAGAATGATTGACATTTATTTAGATAAAATAATTTAGATAATTGAAATAACTCTCTATGTGACACGCGCACTATGAATTTTTATTGCTAATTAGTTACAGATGACATTTTCAATGTGACAAAAATTAGCGTAGATTTAAATTTGAAATATTTTATTTTCAGTGTGATTGACATAGAATTATGAGTCGTTCGCACAAACTTCCATAACGATAATAATAGTCGTGGGTCCCTTGAGCTACCCTTTTTTTGCGGGGACATTAACACCCTTCGGCATCGGAGGGACTTATACGAAACTGATCCGTCGCGACGCCCCTTTTTTTAAGCTACTTCTTTTTATTAGTCATGTTTTGTACCTCGCAAGCACGTTTCACCACCCCGGTATTCATATGCTAACATAGGGTTGTCCGTGAGCCTCGTTACGTTGTCAATGGTGTTCAAACTTGTCGAGATCTCTTAATGACGCCGTAAAATTCGATAGGACCGTCGCGGTTTGAGCACCACTGACCCGCTAAGCGTATGCCAACAACCCTATAAAAATTCAATCCACGCAGTCTTAAAAATTATAACGCATCGCTAGCCTATACGGGGTCCCATAACGCGCAGACATATGGATACGCGTATATACCTGCCTACCTACCTGCATCGAGCCTGCGGTTCTACCAGACGTTTTGCTTCCTCGTCGTCACCGGTCCTCTTGCGGTCTCGAAGATCGTAAGTGGTTTTGTTGTAGCGCAATTAACGGGAAAACACTTATTTCTTTCTAGTGTTAATTAAATTGAGATCATACAATACATACTTGATGCGAGACAAAAAGAGTCGTATTAGTCTAACTTTGAAGCTATTTTCTTTAATCTGATGAACTTTAATCTTGATTTATTTGCAATAATTATAATAATAGATTTATATTTAACATACAATCAAATATTTTACATAAATATTAAGAGATATGCTATTTAACAAATTTTGATTTATATGGAATGTTTGTTTTATTTCGAAATAATAAACGCTGTATAAAATAATATAAAAAAGCGTGTGACGGACTCAATAGTGGACGTTTTTCGATTCAAATGTCCTTAAATATTAAAATATTTCCAAACACTTGCCTATAGTTTATAGAAATTGAAAATCACACAGATTACATATATAAAATGTCAGTATAAACTGTTTTCTTTCTAATTTTAAATACATATTTAAAAATTGTTTAAGTTACTTTTATCTCAAATATTGCAATATTTTTAAATCTTATTCATAATCATTTCTGGAATTATGATAGAGCAGATATATATGTATTAATTCATATACTTTTTTTATAGAGAAAGAAAGGGTAGTAGTAGATAAATATATTATTTTCTAATATCAATATTTAATTATAACGAAAACAAGTAATTAAAAATTTTTAATTTTTTTTATCAATTACTGATACAAGTAAAATTTTTTACTTTTAGAAACAAGGAGTTAAAAGGGGAAATTAAAGAGAATCGGCAATATTTCTCCGGCGATTCTCGTCTGTTAAGATTTAAATACATGATCCCGGCATTTCTCTTGTGCGAAGCGATTATTATAATTTCGCCACCCTTGTGTTTTACGAAGTACGAGGGCCACGTGCTGTACACTCACGCATCCTCTCGTGATTTACTGCTAATTATCGTCCTGCCCGAATAGCCTTACGCCTTCCCGGTGAGAATCGGCCAGTCAACGACCTCTTAGGCGGCCGGGGACGTGCCGTTTCGCAAAAATCGACAACTCAACGTGCAAGTTTCGCGGCGCGTTACAAGCATCCCGACGTATCCTCGTCGTGTACATCCATAGTCGGTCGTCCTGCCGGTAAAAAGGACCTGGGTCGCAACGAGCAGACCCCATGAGCCTACTAAATTATTGTTCTTGCATCGCGGTGCCAAAATGTTTACAGCCTTAGCACGACGAGGGTATGAGCACCGGGAAGGTGGAGAAGGAGCTGGAGGAGGCAATGCTCAGTCTCGGTTAGTTATGACTGAGCTAAGAAGAGCCGCCTTCTTCGAAGAAAGTCTGTGTGCCTCGTGGCTACCTATCTACCTATATCTCAGATTTTATTCCCCAGCACGATGGCGCGCGCTTCGTATAAGATGAACGCGTTATTGAACCGCGAATAATAAAAGTGAAATGGGTTATGCAATAAAATCAATACCGACCGTATTAATCGATGCTCGGTTCATGCTATGGAGAGACTTATCCCTCAAACATGTTGATTATATTGATTTAATAAATACTATTGCTTTATATGATACAACAATAGTACGTAATGATACGTGAAACTAGATGTGAATAATATTTTAAGATCGTATATTATTTTGATCACAGACAGATTATATCATGTACGTTGCATTTAATAACGTTTAATAATATTATCTATATATTTGGAAATGTTCAAGCAGCGGAAATTACGTGAGAAAAGCTAACAAAGATATTATGATCTCACATTCCTTACCTTATATCATTTCATAGTCTTTGGCATCGTCATTTGATCCTACGACTCTGACGTCTTATCGATTGTAAATTCGTGAGATTACTGTCAGATCTAACCGAGAAAGTACTGAAAAAGTCATTGGTACGGTAACGCTAGCGTATACCCCTATCTATAGTGCGGCGTAGTTTCCTTTATATTGCTTTTCCCACGTTACGAGTAGCGCGCAATAAACATCGTTTGCTCCCATTCGCAGATATGGTAAAGTCATTTTCATATCGCCGCAGTTGCCTCTTATACTCCCCTTCTCTCTTTCTCTCTCTGTAAATTCTCGATATTATAGACAGGCTTACTCGGAGAAAATTCAGCACGTATCGTTGATGTCAGAGGTACGTTATCTGAATTGGAATTCTTCCCGGTTCCCCCTGAACTTTACTTCCTCGTATTTTAATCCCCGATATTCTGCTTGGCAAGGGTTGTTACTCGGTTATTGTGCCTCCAAATTCCACTTGATTTTTTTTCTTCCGTTATATTGCCTTTTATCTCGCATTGCTTACTGGCATAACATACAGAGTGTCCCAAAACTATCGCTAGCGTCTTCAGTTGGATTCTTTGAACAATACGATTTAAAAAAAAAAAAAAAAATTAAATTATATATAAGCTGTCAGATTTTTACATTTAATTTGTAATCATTAAATATCTTTGTATCCTTCAAATAAAAATTCGATTAAAATCGATATTTAAAATTGATGAGGAAATCACTTGTTTCTCTTTGAGTGATAAAAATTTCTAAATTTTGTTTACAACATTCTTTTACATTTAATATTTGACAACGTTAGATAAATTAAAAATACTCGCGTGTTTAGGCGATTGTTTGCATGCACGTAAACGCAGTGAATCGCTGCATGTGATTATTTACTCGAAAGCACACGTATTCATTCTCGTTAAAGACACGCGATCCGGCTTGTCTCTTTTAGAAGGGCAGACAAGAAAAGGAGACTTCGATCCACGTTCAACTGACCCCGCGACCCTGGTCCCTCAGGGAAGAAAGGCGCCGACGCGTCACTAAAAAATAAGCGTCACATACGTATCCGTCGTAGTATATGCACACACGCGCATATATATCTATAAAAAAATCATAAAGTTTCGTGTCGTATATTATACGATATGCTCTCGACCAAGTTTTGAACGTATTGATATTCGGTTTCTTATATCGGTATCATTTTCTAGTACTCGAAGAATCTACGATGCAAAGTTTTTTATACGTTTTTGAGTATATGTACATCGCGTATGGGAGGAAAATTGATAATATTCCTGATGCAGTATCGCACGAGAGTTATGGAAATGGCGATTTAAGCAGAGAAGAAAAATCAAAGAGGAGGAAGATGATCACAGGGTGATTTTATTATAGGCGCCAAAATGTTGAGCCACTATCGGCATCCGTCTTCTTATTACTTGCTCATAACTGCGGTATTTCGGTAATTTATATAGTAATTACGATCGCTCTTTCATGGCTTATTAGCCTGATAATACACCTCCTAAACACCTCCATTATGTCGCAGGTTAAATCCAGATAATCACAATGTTTCAAACACCGCTATAGTTTCGTTCTAATGATCGGTCAGTAGGAGATAAGCGGGAAGCTTAATAGACTTTTTTGGGTTCAAAAAGATTACTTGGTATATTATAACAATTCTTTATGCATGTGCAACGGAAAAGTAATTATCGCAGCTTAAATAAACATAAAAAACAGTTTTTAACATTAAAGTATTCTAGGGAAAATCGTAAGAAGAGTAAATAAAATATTGCAATAATGTTACATTTCAATATGAAAATGACTAATAATAAAATGACAGAGATAGTATTAATTCAAAATAATGAAGAAGAATAAAAATAAAGATTAAACGTATGCCGAAGTCTACTTATATATTTATGCGTCACTATACAATAAAGTAATTTCATTAGCTTGGCTACCTAAAGCAAATAGCACAACTATATTCAAATACGTTTAATCAATTAAATCATTGCTCGATGACAGCAGCGAAGCGCATTTAGCGAATGCATCTCGGAACGCGAAATTTCGACAGTTATTTGGCGCGCACATTAGATACATACGGTTCTATCGAGGTAGTAAAAAAGGGGGAGAGTAGTCCAGAAATACTCCGATTCTACAGCACGATAATTAAATCCTCCCACAACGGGGGATTCACTCGTGCAGTGCTCGATGATATTTTGTGGAATGCGGCTAGGAGGCGCCTCGCGATATCGGCGAAAAAGAGGACTGAGATTGATGGATAGACGATCCTTCCGGATCTCAGGATTTTTGTACATCGGAACAAACTGACGCAAACGAGCGCGCACGAAGTAACTCATTAGCGTTCATTAGCGCGAAAGGATCAAAATTTAAGGAACGAGACCGAACGAGTGTTTTCGCGATGAATGGGTTTGTCAGCGGGCGAAATTTCGGGAAGGGGGAGAGCTCGTAGTCGACGATGCATGCAAATTTTGCTTTCGATCCGATGAACAAAGGCGCACCTTCTGGTTGCTGCGTATTGCAGACTGCATTGAGACTCGTCAGACCAGAAACAATTAAGCTCTGTCAGTTATCTTCCGCGACCACGCGGCTCATCCAGTCGCGCAGTGGTTTTCATCCGATTTCAACGCTCCGATCTAAACGTCAAATCGAGTCTAAAGTTTGAGATCCTATTTTAAGATATACTATGTTCTAAAATACATTGTGTTGTGCTATTAACTTTTATCGTTATCGTT
The DNA here is from genome assembly GCF_003227725.1 of Camponotus floridanus. Taxonomy (NCBI): domain Eukaryota; kingdom Metazoa; phylum Arthropoda; class Insecta; order Hymenoptera; family Formicidae; genus Camponotus; species Camponotus floridanus. Next base: position 2,029,997 of record NW_020229214.1, read on the forward strand.
ATCTTTATCATCGTAAACCATCAATATAGAGTCATTCAGATCATTCAGATATCAGGCAATCAATCGAATGTAAAACTTCTCCAATCATACTTAGCTTAGGATTACGAGTACACACAAAATATATGGTATTGATATATATACATTTATTTATAATGTATTATATTAGAATTATATATTTATTAAATATTTATTTTTAGAGAAGGAAAATATATATCTCTTGTATAATAAAGGAACAAGTAGAACGAGTGTGAGAATAAAACCGTATTTATTGGGTACATTGATCGATATACGACTCGTCCTGCTGCAAGGGACATGGCCACAAAGACCTTAACTCTTTCCGCTTGATATACGCGCGCATTCGTACATATTTATGAGGTTGCCATACAGCATGGAACTCTTTCGCTTACCAAGAACCCTCATAGAAATACTACGGTGTCCTGTCAAACTGTTTACCCTCCAAAGCCTCGCACGTCAACGCCCTCCTGTGATTCCCGAAGCTGCTGATCCTTCCGCCACGGATTAGATCTTCCTGATGCGTGGCAACCCCTGCGACATTCAATAATAAACCGGGGGAGAGAACCCGTTGAGACCAGGGGAGCGAATTGACTTGTCGCAATTATCGTTGCATTCATGTAATTGTATATGACCATGATGCGTAACAACGAGGGAAATTTGCGGTGGCCAATACATTACGCGTTAAGCCACAAAAATTCTCTCAGCAAGCAGAATGATACAAGTAATAATGAATAGTAACCAATTCCAGTTGTAAAATACTATTGTTAATTTTTGATAATTACATTCGCATCCTTGTCTGTCTTTTTGTCGAGGGACAGGTCCAACGTTCGTTCCCAAAAATTCACAGCTGGCGACCGTAGGGAGGATTGATGCGTAATCGAGGCGCGGATGCGTTCGAGGCACCGTGCTCTGGCACCGTGAGGGGAACGAGTGGCGCGTGGCGAGGGCCCGAGGCCGATGCAAACCTCGCGTGCTACAAATTGCTCCGGCTCGGCGAGGTGAGGTACGGCAACCCGTGCGTTCGCACACTCTCGCTCATTTGTTCGCTCGTGCCGCGTACATATAGTAAACGCGCTAGAATCTACATATTTATGCCGTTTACCAACACACGGACGCAGGCTGCTATTATATCCGCGTAACTGTGTAGAAACGGCGCAAAACGCGATGTTACTCTTCCCGTCAGTAAATTTGCCGACCCACCACCCGCTCGCTACTACGTTTCTTTCCCTCGTTTGTCTTCTCGATTATATCCACGACGGACAACAACATCTTTGTTACCGGCCATTTCGCCGCGAGATGAAAAGGAAATCTATCTATCGGTGCGTTATTTTCGATGTACGCATTCTTTTTGCGCTTATAAAGAACGTATCTTGGATCTCGTAATATTTTTCGACAATTCGCGCAAGGTCTGGTTACGCGCGAGAATAATGTCTGCGTTGCGAAATTTGAAAATCTTGTTCCCCGTGTTTCACTCCCGGCAAAAAGAAAACACAGTTTTATGATGCAGCACTTCCGGGGGATAATGTATTATGATTTCACACTGCGCGTTTCGCGCATGCTTTCGATTGCGCGCGTCTCACGTCGCCGGCGATATATCGCCGTTCCATGTCGGTTTTCTGTACGTGTTTCCGCATCGCTTACTTTTACTTCCGGTGCGTCTGCTTTTCTCTCGAAAAGGACACGACACGAGATTCTTCTCGCGGTAGCCTAATGAGTCAAATTGTCGACCCTCGTTCTCCGTCGTCGGATCGTCGCCTCTAAGAAACGCCGACCCCGTCTGACCTCGCGTCCTAAATTAGGCAATTTACGTGGACTGACGTTCGGCGATTCAGCTGTGTTTCACTTTGCAAAACCTGTGCCGACTATTAGTCCGAGGGGGAAGAATGAGGGAACCAAACGCGCGGCACGACCGACGGGTTTTATATTCGTCGCCTCACAGTTCATTGCTTATATTAGGGAATGCAGAAGGGGGCGGCATACACGCTCGCTAATATCTCTCGACGCCCCCCTCGACGGCCCGACAAAAATGGTATTTTCGTACCCACGAGGCACGAAGGGGCGTTTGCGGATTTCTGTACAAGGAGTAATTACAGTTCCCCGGCGTGGTATTTATTTTCGGGGCTAAGCAAGGTGGAAGGAGATTATCGGAACGCGATAATAGGACGAGATTCTCGTTTAATTACGACGCACGGCGTAGGTGTGTCGCAGCGCCGCCTCGTTCCGCGAACTATGGCTCTTAAGATTTTGTTTTTTGTCGCGTGAGGCTTTTTGAGGAGCGGAATCGGGAACTGCTGCGTGTTCCTTCGACATCAGTGAATGTAGACAGACGAATGTCCATCCATTTTTCGCGGCTGCTCCCGCCCCCCGGCGCATAAATTTGTGCTGGCCCTTCGTTAGCGAGGTAATTCTCGTAGAGCAACTACCTTGCAGCAGGGCCCAGCTGAAAGATTTGATTGTTTCTTTGACCTTTGGTCATCGTCGACCGTTTCCCAAGTTATTTTACGTGAAAGAATGCATTCCTGCATCGGTCGACCGTGCAGTTTTTAAATTTTTTGCTGTAATAATAAATTTTGTAAAACACAGTTACTCTATAACTGTATGGATTTAACAAGATTTATTTACATTTTATGTCTAATACTTGAAAAATCCAAATATCTCCGTTTTTAAATAATTTTAATAATATGTGTTTATGCGAAACAGTAGTTAAAAGAATTAAAAAAAACACCATATAATAGAGATGATTATTTTTTATAAATTAGTAACTTGTAATTTATTAAAAATAAAAAATATATATATATATATATATATATATATTTCACAAAAAGAAATATAATTTTCTAGGTTAATATTTTGAACAATATGAATAATTCTATTAAATGCACATAGTTTATATTAGAGCAATAATGTAGATAAAAAGAATCCACTAGTAATTTGAGTAATCCTAGGAATAATCCTAATAAGGACCCAAAATTTCATTAATATAAAATATTAATAGGAGATGGGAGTTTGATTAAAGATTTATTAAAGAAAAGGTAAAATATTTTTATTCATAAATTAATTATTTTTTTGTAAAGATCATGATTTTGTAGAGCAAATTTTAATGAAGATGAATAATAATGAAGAAAAGAGAAAAAGTAGATAAAATATTAATGGAATTGTTAAATTCTTTAGTGGATATTCATATAAGTTTAAAATATATGCAGAGATAATTATTATATGGATGTTTTCAACAAACAAAGTTGTTACTAAAACCCTTACTATAATTTAACGATGCACTTATTCGCTATAAGGGGTCTTGAAGCACTTAGGGAATTTTACGGAATACATTGAGTGTGAATGACCTCGATGGTGCGCTAGAAGCTTTCGGCGATTTGGTTATGCAACGTGTCGTCATTGTCGCTTAGCTCGTTCTATTATCTCGTAACATTATTCGGAAACGTTTCGTAAGAAGTCCATACCTTTCCATAATTTCATCTCCATCGCGAACAGTCAGGAAAGAATGATGCGTATTAATGAACGTGCTTTGTCTCTCGCTTATCCGACACATTATGCGTGATCGCATCGTAAAGTTACGACAATAATGGCTCGTAATCATAGTCTACGCAAGCTGCGATATTCAAATAGATTTGCTTTCAGATGTAAAATTAAAAAATGGAGAAAATAAAAGTATTGCATTTTACTTGAATAAAAAATATTCCATATTAGATTATGATATTATATACGATTAAGCAGGACAATTAGACTAAACGAGTCGCCGATCGATCCCTTATATCGGTATTCTTATAGAGTCACAATCACCGGCTAAACGGTGGTCGAGTTAATCAGCTTACGTCGACGAAATCTCTTCTTTCCTTCCTGTTCTCGCACTTTATCCTGCCTGAATTGTCTGCTTTCAGAATGATTGACAAGTGTGACAAAGATTATACGTTAAAGGGATTCAATATTAATAGGCCTAAGGCTGTCAAAACCATATATGCTATGTATGTGCGTTTATTTTTAGATTATAATAAATATAATAATAAATATGATGCATTATTACGGAAAATTTTTGCTTTTAGTTAAGCTATATGAACAAAACATTTTGTACTAAATAATATTGAAACTATCATATTTTTCAAGAATAAAAAAATCACGAAAATTAAATACATTATTTAATATAAGTTATTTTATTAAATACTTGACAAGTAAATAATAATATTTATTAATCTCTGTTTAAAAATTGAGAAAATAGTATGCAACACTTGTTCTTGGGAAGTTTTTTATTTATCCATTTCGCAGAGTTTTGTCAGGAATCTAAGTCAGCTTTATGTCAGCTCGCGTACGTTTCGAGACATTGTCGAGCGGATTTTGATGCATTACGCACAATGGTAAGCGAAAAGAGCGACGATCGTGTCTTTGCTCTCTTCCCGCGTCTCCTCGGGGTACCGACAGGAAGAGATGAGCAAACGTTAATCCGATTTGTGCGACCAACGGCCATCACACTCCGATATAAGCCGAATAGAATAAAAAAACAAACGTCAAAGCCTTACGATTGTAGGCCTCATTTGAATAGTCATTGAGACATTGTCCCATTGAAGAGAAAAGACGGTGGGGGAAAAGGTATTTTGGATCCTCGGACTGCGAGAATGGCTCAATTTTCAAAGAGAGCGAAAGTGAGCGGTAGGGCTTCGAATGCATCACAATGTACCCCACGCTGCGCCAAAGGATGCAACGACCTCGAAGGGGAGCCTTGCTCCATCTTGTATCATTTGTGTGTGCTCGAGGCTTTAGACTACCTGAATACAATGATTTACTGTGCAACTGTAATCGTTATTAATGCTACATGTTACGAAACGCATAGTCAAAAATATTTATAATTCTATAAACTGGCACTGCTCGCATATTCTGTACGACAATTAATTAAAGATAAAAATGATTAAAGTGTCGATCGTCAAAACTTAAAAATACTCATCGTCTGGAAATGATTCGATCGGTCATTCGTTAGTATATGGTCATTAGTTAATTAGATTTTGCAACTATATATCTCACTCTAATCGATACTAAATCTTTATCTGGCTTATTCTAGTTGAAACAAATTGCGAATCTGATACCGCACCTTCGTTTAGACGATTAAGATACACCGAGCTTCTCTCAGTGTGAGGTCTTTAATACGGTGGCATATTCTCCAATCCGGTTTCGATTACACGCGGTAGTACAATATATATTCTATTTCACGTGTTAAATTTTCTTGAGGCGAAAACCAATAAGAGATTCGAAAACGAAGCATATATTTTAGCATCAAAATAATAATCGCAATAATAATTAGAAGTAAATTAGTTTTTAAAGAATAGTTTTTATAGAATTTATTTTAATAAACTTATCTTGTCTCTATAAAATTTTAATTCGTCCACTAACAGAGTATTGGTTGAATTATAGTAAGCTAACATACTTTTGCGTCGGAAACGTCAGAAAAAAATATATCTTATCTAGCGCAATTCCAGTAATAGCATAATCAATACAGAGAACAGATATTCTAGATAACACGTTAAGTTAGATTCACAATACATCACGTACCGTCAAGCTTTGATCGCATCTTCTGATTCCTGATATACACAAATAGACACTACAAGTGATGGCTCGCGAACATCTAGTTGAGAAAGTTCTGATATACATTAATTAAATTTTAATCAACGATACCATAATTTAACAACAGTTACTATCGATGTCATATTTCTTTGCTTCTTGTCATTACTCTTGTTATGTTCGAAAACGATTCACGCGCATCTCCGTTGGCGTCGCGCCGGTTTACGATCGCGGCCTCTCATCCCTCGTTCCGCACCCTCTTCTTCCTCTTCCCATTTGCATTTTTATATTTATCGCAAACGAATACGACGGCACGTTTGTTTTGTGTCTTGTGCGTCATCGACGAATAGTCGTTCCTTTTGTTTTTGATAAAAAAGATTCTCGCTCGTTGGTTTTCCTCCTTCTTCTTCTTCATTAGCATATCGTGAGAAGCTGATCGAAAAGAAAATTTAAGAACTAAAAAAAAAAAATAATGCAAGTAGCATGTTCTTTTTGTAAGTCCTACATTGTATTGTTTTCAGAAAAAATTCTGTATTGAAAACATATATTTACTTGGAATTGAGTAAATATCAATCGTGATGTCAGATTTTTTATTTTTTTCCAAATTTTTAAATTAAAATTAAAGAATCCAAAAGTTTAAATCGCTTCATTTCATCTATAACAAAAATTCTTTTGACAAATTTAATTAATCTCGCTAATCAAAAAGCACCTCGAGAATCAAATTCCAAAGGAAAAAGATAAAATTATGAAAGAGAAATGAAGAAAAAGGAAAGGAGGACAACTCGAATAGCCAAAACGAAAGTCGAAATGCTAATAGCTGAGTCTTTACGATCATGTTTATTTGGGCACGGAAAATGTCGTAACAAAAATCCTATATGAAGAGTTCGGCAAGAATCGTTTACGTCACTCACTTTGGGGAGTCAATGGACCAGTGGAATCGTTAAAATATTTTAGGACACAAAAACATAAGAAAAAAGACGAAAAACGAATCAGAAAACTAAACAAAACGAAAATGTGATCTTGCACAAAACACAAACAATAATTTTGAAACATCGAGGATAAATCTTTTGACGCATTGACAATTATCTTGAAAAGCATTGATGCTACGACTGTTGTAAAATCTTTTTTTCAATATAACATACTCTAGAATACACTGACGAATGAAAACTCGTTGGAGACAATCGTACGAAAGCATCGGGCGGCGTTCGCGCGCGGGTAAAATTTCGCAAAATCGATCCGATGATGTTAGTGCAACGTACGGGACGTACACAGGATCGTTCACTCCCGAAATTTTTCGCGAGTCGGATTTTCGTCGCGGAGACGATCTTGGGAGAGACACCCGTTAGAAGCAGCGTCGCCGATCGTATTATTCACGGCGGCGACGTGTACATCGCGCGGCCGCGTCGGTGTGCTGCCGAGGTCCCTGCACCCAGGGCGCCGATCGATAATCGATGGAACAAAAAGTTAGAATTTGTTTACAGTTTAGTAACCCAAATCAGGGCGGCGGCCCGCCATCCTCGGCCAACCCCCTCCGATCCCCCCTGTCGGCCGCACCACCACATTGCCGTCGACGTCTCCGATCAACACGAGCCAGCGTTCCTCTTCCGACCAGCGCACCACCATCGCCGGCGAACGTACCTCGTCACGACGCGCATGGTACCAACACCAGCAGAAAGATAGAGAAACAGAGAGAAAGGGAGAGAGAGGGAGAGAGAGAGAAAAGCGGCGCTACCAAAGCGCCAGCGGCAGTTACACAGGCAGAGGCCACCTATACCCAGTTGCCGTCACTGACACGTCGACCGTATACCCACCGCTCGTATCACTTTATTTTTCCCCACTTTTCCCTGCCCCTCCGCGCGCCGTTTCGTTCCGTCAGACGCGTAGTTTGCCGAACTACTTGCCCGTCCTGGCCCCGAATGCATTTGTCAAACGGTGAAACAAATTGGTAGACAGCTCACAAATACTAGCGCGTCGCTCGCTGCCGCGCACTCGTCGACCACGTAAACTGCCTTTGACTAATGTGTTGTTCATCCCCCGACACGGCTCATGTACTCCACATTCGACGAATTTTATAACTCGCGTTTTCCCCTTTCGCTTCTACTCTTGTCGCTCTTCTCTCTCCCTCTCTCCTTCTCTCTATGCGCGATCGCTCTCCTGGCATTACATTTTCGCTCGAAGAAACGATATACTCTTGCGTATATATATGGGGATTAACATCTTGAAGAAAGAGCGGAGATACTTTTTTTACAACGAATGAATTATTTTGCTGTCTTTCGCCTCGCGCCTCATATATATACCCCTCCGTTCTCGGAGTCGCCGTTCACGGAGTGAACGCTCATATTTGATATTGATCTGAAAGAATTTGCTACAGAGAGTCGCGGAGATGCGGAGGGAGCCCTGGGATAGCCGGATGTTTTTGCTTCGAGTCGAATAGTACGATCGTAATAATTCATCCATATGAATTTAGTTCCTGATATTTTTAGACGATGCTGGATATTTTGCTACGCGATCGTTCAATTTTGATAAAAAGGATGCATTTAACGATACCTTTAGAGAAAATAATTACATTGTTTATTTCACCTAGATATACCTCGATCATTCTTTGAGGAAGAATTTGAAAATTTTTGAAGAAAGTTTGGTAGAGCACCACGTGAGAAATGAGTTTGCTCTTTTTCGTTCAAGCACCTCCGTTCGAGAGATCTCGACTGAAATAATATACAGGATGAAAAGAAAGCTAAATATTTCTTCGGGTAAGATATGAGCCAATTTCGTATGTTCATTTTGCGTGTGGGCTCCATTGTACGAATGTCTTCTTTCCCCAACGATTAAGTATCATGACTTTACCACGTTTCTACTCTTTTCAGCAAAAATAACTTTTTCATAACTTATCTGCAAATGTATTATAAAAACTATTTCTCCTTCTAGATGTACAGTTTCTACACATAAAACTTCCAGTCAGTCAAGAGGAAGCATAAACATTATAGTAATAGCTTAGAGTTCCATTTGTATTATGAAATGTCGGAATTGAAAAAAATGAACAAAGCATTGTAATTTTTTAGACAGTAGTATAAAAATCGAGCAAAACGCGGGAAGCGTCATAATGGCAGAGCAATTCACGAGTACATTTCTATCCAGTCGTTATTCCCCGTCCGACGATATTGTATGTATAGTCGTTGAATGTTCATTGCCATTCACGTTTCCTCGAGCAATAAAACGCCATCGCCTTCAAACCTCGCAAAAAAAAAAAGAGAGAAAAAATCTTTTCAAGTGTTCCGGGAATCTGATGTCAATTGATCGCGTAACTGGTCAATATACTCCTCCGCGGGAAAAGGAGAGGGAGGGAAGGAGAGGGAGGAGCGACCGCTCGCCCGCGCCTAGATACGCTCTCTCGAGTAACTAGAATCGATCTGCGAGCCTCGTGGCGAAGCGCAGATACGCGAATGGCTGATGCCTAAGTGTTGGATTTTATGACTTATTGACTCTCGTCCATGTTTACCGGACTCGGTGCGACGGGTATGCGGCGCCAAGCGTCGGGAATGCGGCCACCTTTGCGAGTGAGCGACCGTCGGGCACGACGGATCGATCGATCTCTTTCCCTCCATCCCGCTGTTTTTTGGCTGTTCTCCTTTTTCCCCTTTTTTTTGCACTCAGCTGGATCGTCGTCGATGCAGCGATGACGATCGTTATCGCCGATCGACGTTAATTTCTTGCTTTATCCGCGTCGTGTGCTCGGATGTTAATCCCAATTGCAATGGCATGAATGAGTGATTGCCGCGGAGCATTCCGCGGACTTTAACCCAGCGATCTTATAAGGACCCAGCGATGCTGATGTTACTCTCCGCGCGCGCATAATAAGTTCGCGTATTCGAAAACAACGATATATACCGAAAGTCACGTTACCTCATCGTGATTAACGATCTTTTGAGTATGATTCGTTATAAATGTGAAATGTAGATGATATGAGTGACATTTTTACACATACAATCCGGCATTAACACGATGTTGCCTTTCTCTGGTTATATTCGCGGCGACGAATCCGACGTGCAAATATGATTGCGAGGACGCCGCTTACGAACAACAAATGAGGATTCCGCGTAATCCTCATCCAGCCAACCCGCAAAACGCCATGAAATCTCTCCCGCACAAATATTGAATTTACTTGATAGCGGGCTGCGCCGCTCGGTGATAAAACGCCAACGATGAAAACATGATCGAACGTCTTGTAAACTGGCGCCGGGGAGGGTAGACTCGCATGCATAAGTAATGTACGTCAAGTAAAGATAAGAAAGTAAGAATATATTGTCACGTGCTTTCTCTTCAATAAAACTAATTTTTCATTTTAATTTGCAATAATTAGTGCATATATTCTCTCTCTAGTATCTTTAATCGCTGACAAAAAAATAAAAATTTATATTTATATAAAATTTATTTGATTTATTGATTATATTGATTGATTATATGATTGAGAGAGAGAGAGAGAGAGAGAGAGAGATTTTATATAATTGAATACTCTTCTTGATTAGAGAAAAAAGATAAAAAAGAGAGAACTGAGAAATCTGTTTAATTGAGCTTTCGAAAAATTCGATAGATATATCGCATCGATATTTTTACATAAACTTCCTCTATATAAATGTATATATAGCTCTACACAATTATAAATATCCGTAATATATATATGTATTATCTGTAATATCTTTTACTTTTTATCTAGCGTTATCCGATTGATATCAAATTTTTGCAACAAAGAACTTTTATTCTTTTTAAGTGCGAAAAATTTCCGCGAGAATGAAAAGACTAATTTCCTCGCGAGAGACATCGAGACCTCGTACATTAAGACGCAAAAAGGCGTCTTGGTGTAACATCTAAGGGGGGGACGTATTTATCTGGTATTTATCGAATAGCTACGGGATTAGTCTGTTATTGCGCGCACGAGTTATCTGTCATCAACAAATACAAATGCATTTTTTTTCCTTATGAACACGAAAGAATGGAATGTCGATTGGTGTCACCGGAAGTCTGGTGACCAATGACTGGTCTCATACAACTATTGCGCGTATGCAGGTGTCTGTACGCTGTTATTACGCCACGTGAAAGTATAGAGTCGCCGCAGGAGAATAAATATACGCATATCTTTAATATAGCACACAGCCGTAATTTATTTACGGCTGTGGCTTTTTTTTTGCACTATATATTCGTTCACACAGTGGTATCGAAGCTTTTCTAGAAATTTCACCGGCTTCTTGCTCCGGAAGTCCCATATTACTCATGAATAATGCATAGGAATTTCGCCTAAGAAACGTTTCGCTTAATTGAACGTGCGTTTATATACAAGACTTAGGTTCAATCGCTTAATGCTAGAATAGCTAGAATAACATATTTTATTTAATTATTTTAGTGAATAAATAAGTAAAAAATTTTTATATTTTTAAATGTCAAAAATTGATTCGTAAAATTATCTAAATTTGTAATCAGCTGTAATTTAAAAAACTATCAATATTACGATACACACAATTATTAAAAATAGAAATAAAAATTAATACAATTTAAAAGGAAAAAAAATAAAGATACTTGAAAAATTCTGTATAAATTTTAAAGATTAATAAAAAGGAATATATTAGGATATATTACTTATCGATACGTATATTTACAATTTTGGATCAATTTAATAGCTCTTACATTAAATAGAACGCGCAATTTGATTTCGCATTTCTGGATGACAGTAAGCGAGACCGATTCCGCGAAAATGGAGAAGAATATTTTTCACCAGTGGCCCCGGTACCATGGATGACGACTATCGTGAAGAAGTCGGACAGTGTGCTTATGCAAACACTTTTAACCGAACGTTCCGCGGCCGGTCGTGTCGACTCGCGTCGAGCTGTATCTCTGTGAAGAGAGAACTCCTTTTCCCCAGCCTCTTCGTTGTAGCCTCCTTGTGTTTGTCTACGCTCGTATTTGCCCGACGCATTCCACTGTCGCTCGCGTTGCACCGGCGCAATCAGTAAGCGGCTGTGGCGAATTGCTGCGCTTTGTCGATTATCGTTGTCTCCAAGATTCTTTGTTTTAGTCGTAATCCATGTAATTTTTTCCAACTCGATTAATTTTGCGTAAAAATTATTAAATACCAATAAAATAAATAATTAGGAATAAAAAAATAATATAATACAAATATATTGTCGTATCTTTTTCATAAAGCAGTTATATAATAATATATTACGAAAGGGAGAATCATTCATTCTATTTATATTTACATGCGTATCAGTGTATATGTAGATACTTGTATGGAACATGTGTCAAACTGGATTAAAACAGCGATGAAACACGAGGAAGCTTGTAGTTGACAAAGAGTGCAAAAAATAAAAATCCACTTTTACCAATCACGTAGATCGCAACACGTCGCAAACGCTTGCTGGACATGGTCGCATTGCGTGTGCGTGAATATGCGTGAGAGAATCAATGGGGATGTCCTAAGATTTGTCACTGTCGCGTTTGGCAGCGATAATGTTCGTAAGACGGATCGGTTTCGGTTTGCTGATCCTAACCGTCTATATATTTGATGTCTACATATTTGGTGACAAGATCGAATCTTCACGATACTTTTTAACTGACCGCCAATCGATAACGATACATTCCTTTGCTAATCGCGGACAATTTGGCAAGAAACTCGAGCTTCTTAAATAATTATAACTCATAATTCGAATTTTAATATGTTTCTTCACTTTTATTTCTAATTCAGACAAATTCAAAAATCAATTTGTGTAATTAATTTAATTCATTTACGTAACTGACTATGATATTCACGTTATGCGTGTAAATATGTTATAATGTATTTTAAATTATATTTTAATTATATTTAAATTAGTTTATAGAGCGTATGTTTCTAGAAGAGTCAAAAAAAGAGAGAGAGTATATTTTAGAAATAGATATTTAAGAAAAGCTTTCTATCTATGTAAGAGCCAAATAGATTTTACATAAGATGTATGCTATGTAGAAAGCTTCTATTCGCGTCAGTTTTCTGTACTTTTAACATCTTGAAATAGCTATCGAATATGAGTGACGATTATATTTCTGGTAGCGACTCTTTTCGATATAATGGAGGTCAGGAAAATTGGGGCATTAGAAAACGTAATATCGGCGTGTGTGAATCGTGTATTTATCGATTCGTTGCACAAAGCCCCTATTACACCGCCGCGGTTGACACTACTCTACATCGAGGATTAATTGAGAATAACATCAGCGATAACAGCTTTAATCTTAGCCATGGCCGATATTGGCCAAGTGTTGGTTTATCGACGATATGAAACGGTTGGGTGGCGCTTAACATTACGAGAATCGTTCTACTGAGTATTATTCATTCGCTGAATGGATTTCGAGAAGTCTATCGACGAATGATGAGAAAACTTTATTGCCATTCGAAATAGAATATAATAATCGTATCCCATTTTGCCAAAAAATGCGACCGCACGTTCTGAATATACATTGCGTTATTTTGAAAATATCGAAAAGATTATCAATGATTTCAATAAGAATTGATCAGTATTAATTTTGTGGAATTAATTAATTAGTCTCAAAAATTTGTATAATAATTAATAAGGGATCATCTTAGCAGATTGGAATGGCTTTATCAAAGAATCAAATATTTATCTTCGAAACATTCCAAATCTCATCTATTCCAAATTAAAAATAAGATAGCTGTGAATTAAAAATGTGTCAAGAGCAATGATAATAATCATATAAACGTTGATTTATTTTGTGCATGTATATGTGTATACACATATCTGTACAGTACATCCGGTGACCATAAATCATAAAGAAACTATCGTATAATAGCAGGAAATTAGTACTTTCATTATGTAGAAATCCTTCACGGTTCAGAAGATTCGATTAGTGTTTAATAGTATACAGCTATTTATTGCTATTTATATCTTACGTAGTGTCATCGTTTTAATTTATTTCTATCAACAAATTTATTATTATATGTATTATATGTATATAACAGTAACAGAAAATTTTTAAACTTATATATAAAAATTTATAAGAGAAAGATGTCGTAAAATAATCAATGATACCTGAAATAATCGATGAAATCATTTTTTATCTCATAGGTTCATCTCGATCTTAAAAAATTCCCTGAACGTGTAAAATTCTGAAGAAGCATGATTTTTATTGAAAAAATTGCAATAGTGTCTTGTCATTTTTTTATCTATACAAGAGATTATTTCGATTACTGATCAAACACTACTTATTTTAATGTTTATTTACATTATTATAATGTTTATTTCAATTTTATTTATTAATTAATATAGTTATATATAATAGAAAATTATATCTGTAAACATTTATAAAATGTATTAATCTCAATTAATTGCAAAATTGCGTCATTTGAAAAATTAATCGAAGAATTATTATAAAATTTTATTAAAAATTTTTAACAATTAATTCTTTGAGTCATTCGCAATGTCATCATTTAATTTACGTCATCTAGTTAATAAGATCGTGATGCTCATCAATTAAAAGAGTCTTAGTCTCCTTCTGTCTTTCTCTTATGGTTTACACACACACGTATACACGCACTCACAATACTAAAGTGATAAGTCGGTCTCATGCGAAAGATATCTGACACTTGCGTAAAATGGATTATGCGTATGTGTTAAAGTCTTTCCGTTAACCGCATCTTCACGCAGAGCTTTAATCGTTTCATCGACACGTGGACTTTGGTAACCTTCGCACGACTGACCACGTGGTCGAATGTGATGAATCAAATCAACGCTTGCTCGTAAGAGTGTCGTCGGTCAAACATGTACTTTCTCGATAGTGGCAACGCGTGACAAATGATTGTATAATTCTAATTAATGATTACATACAGCACAAATTGCAAATATTCCGTTTCACAATTAATTGATAATAAAAAAGCGTAAAATATAAGTAATAGTGTGTGAATAAAGAGGAGACATATCTGTTGCATTCATGGTTTCTTGTTATATTTTTTGATATCATAGTTTTTAACAATATTTGCTAATAGATTTCAATATATTTTACAATAATGTATCGTATATAATTTTATATATATAGTTATTAATAAATAATCTTTTTTTTGTATCTAAGCACAGATAGGTATCGCCTGCTGAATTATGCAATTATTGTGTATAAAAAAAGAGATTAATTCTACTTTTATTAATATTCCTTTTTTTAATTAATGAAGATATTTAATTTATTAATATGCATTTAAAATATTTCTATTTTTTAACGGTAAAAGAATTAATCTTTAAACATTGATGATGAATATAATGCGAATATGCGTCATTGATGTTATTTTTAGCAATTCTTCTCACCATTGAATTCCATCGCGCGATATAGATATGATTGCAATGTTTTGAATCATGTCAAGAGAGCGCATACACGATATTTATTTTGATTAATCAAATCGACATCTCTTTCCGGTTTCTTGATACAATCTTGGAAATAATTTCCCATGCTCATACCAAAAGAGAAAGAGAGAGAAGAAAGCAATCACGAATGCATATATTGCGACTGTCATATGGCGTATACGCATAATAAATGCGACACTAGTCCGATACACACCGCACGAGTGTTTCGCTAATCGTACCGTGACACTAACGTAGGACATTCATAGTCAATATATAAAGTACATATGATAACGAAACGGAGGTTAGCGGATATGGAATAAAGCATAATCTTATCGTGATATGCAGGCGTCTCGAATTATTTATATTCTTCAATCAACGACGAAGCTTTCATTATAAATATCAGACTACACGTGCATATCTATGCACGCTCAAATGTACCACATGCCCTTCTCTACGATATAGACTCGTTATAAATATGATTTAAAAGTCGCTGTACAATTTCTTATGTATTATAATTGTTTTATGGCTGATAGACTTTGCTGAAAAATCATATACTATTGCGATTTGAAATGGACACGATTGTGCAAATTTAATCTGAAGTAGTGTATTCATCTTATATCGAAATTCTTAAGCAAAATTTTAATTTTTTAAAGACTATTATATAAATAAAAAACATAATCGCAATTTTTTTTTAATTTAATGCTCTAAATTCGAATCCTTATGAAGATTGCAAAACGATCAGGATTAGTTATTCGAGAGACAATTCTAAATCTTGTGGATATTTCGGGTTTATAGTCTACACTTTGGTGATTGACGAAAGAGTTTAACATGAACGAGAAGATCGTAAATGGAAATCTTGTAGAGTTCGCCGCGCTTTCTGCGAACAGAAAATCCATTCACACGTTCGCGGTCATTTAAACAACAAGAGGACAATCCGCCACTTGTCAAGACGCCGTTCTAACACATCTATATATATACTATATTATCCGTTTGCAGATATTACCTTCGTAAGTTAGAACTTGGTTTTCTTGGCGACGTTCCCGTGACATTTTATGCCATTCGCGCTTATTTTCTACTTTTCGCGGAATTGCTCATCTTTCCTTCATATTCATAGATAGTAAGAAGACAATCTTTAAAGAAAGGCTGCGATAGTGAAAGCGGGAGAGACACACCAGAAATAATTTAAATCAACAATAATATTTCGCTACGTACTTGTCATCTGAATACGATGTTTGTATATAGTATTGTACCGGGATATAAAAATCATGGCTCGCTTCTCGGTTACAAATTTTTGCCTCGCGTGTGTAAGTGACGCTTAAGAATGCGAAAAGCCTGAGCACCACTGTCCGGGCCACACATGCAGTATTATTGTTGCAGAGTGGATCTCTCGTCTCTCACGAGACGCGCTGTTGTTGTAGAGGCGTGAATGTTATTGCAGCGGAAAGTTGTGGTGTCACAAAGCTGCGGTGGGTCCGCGCGGCGTTATGGTCGTCATGCGAATCGCCCAAAAACGCGTCGAATATCGGGGTGAAGGTGTCTCTCTCTCATATTACACCCACTATGGAAAAGACGGGGTATTATCAATCCCGATCGCGCCGCGTAAATTCGCCGTAGGAACATCGTAAGGCGCTACGAAGTAGCTACGGGCCGAGATACAACCGGCCGGGCTGTTAGAGGAGCTCGAGTTTCTGGCCCGGGGCAGTACATAAAAAGAATTATTAAGCACTGAAAACCGCGCCGTTTACCCGTTTCACGTTCTTTTATGTTTATAGCTACGTCTTCATTCGCTTCTCTCATGCGGCTCCATCCAGCCGGCCGAGCGCGCTCTTTCACTAGCTTTGTCCGTTTCTCGGAAGAATAGGGTCGTTCATAGAGACTAAAAGAGCCAAGATTTATTGCACGCTGGAAGATTCAATCATGGGACATGTCGTAAGATATAAAGAAATAGTGTTCATCCGCGTTATATAATCAATAAGAAATTTTTCTTATCGTTCGCGTAGGCTAGTGTGTTGATTAAATTTCTTCTACGTTATATTTTCTAAATTCTAAGGCCCACAATCCAATTAATCCGAGTTTAGTGAATGGACCAATCAGGACCCAGTTTAACGTATTAAACTCGGATTAACTCGGGTTGTGGAACCAGGCCTAAAAGAGGGAAGGAAAATCGGTATATATGTAAAGAAATTAATCGATATATATGTAAAGAAATTAAATAATAAGATTATAGTTATACTAGATTTTAATTAATGAGGCAAGAGGGAGGAAGAATTAATATATATTATATATTTTTTTAAATTTTATATTTTTTAATTTAATTTAATAAAAAAAATAGATAATTTTATATATTTTTTAATTTAATAAAAAATAGATAATTTTTACGGAAAATTAAAAAAAAATATCATATATATTAAGTTTTGGCCTCCCCCCCCCCCTCATTAATTGGAATGTAGTATAACTAGTTTTATTACCTAATTTGCTTACATATATTATACATCTTTTAACTTTTTTTAATTTTATATATTTTTTAAATAGATAATTTTTAAGATTCAGTGCAAAATTTTTTACTTTTAATTTTGTTATCCTTGTTACTTAATGTAACGCTTTATTAAATTAGAGAAAAAGTTACTTAAAACGATAGTATTAAAGTAGAACGAAAATTCGCAAGCAAATTAGTGGAGAAGTCTTGATCGCGAAATTAGGAATAATGCACTGGTCATTAAGTTTTATGAACTTTGTGTAATTTATCGTAGTGTATCTCGCTTCTGTCTGGTTAATTTTATGTCGATTGAGAGTTGGCACGAGAGGATTTTCGTTCCTCGCGAGCGAATGCTACGTCGCTTATTAATTCTCCAGCGACGTTTAAGTCGACGCGAATACGCGTGCGGCGTTGGCAGCGGGAATCCTTGACAAATTTTAAGATTGACGAAGGAATCTCAGGGAGATTGCTGGTAATAATTTGAGGAACCGCGATAGACCACACAGGACCTGGAGGGAGGGAAGGAGTGTATCCTCGGAGGGTCCTGACTTCTGAGATGTAGGTATGTGTACCTTCTGGCACGTTACGGTGAAATAAAACGTCGAGCGTACCTGGCGTGCCTCCATCCACTTCCAGATCCTCTCACGAATCCTGCGAGACACCGGCGACCGTGCGTCGTTACGTTAATGGGACGGGCGCTATTATTTAATTCCACCAAATTGCCAGTCGGTCCACTGAAACGGGCGTAAAACCTTCTAAAAAGCTCCGCTCTCGTACTCCCGAATTCTTTCCGGGAGGAAAGGAAACTCTTAAACAGGCAGAGAAAATCGAACTCGATTAGGTTCTCATCCCCCGTATGCGATCATAATTTATATTTGTTTACAATCCAACGTTTAATTATTAACAATATAACTATTAATTTAATACACGAAACAATGAATATATCGCTAAATTGACAATAAAAATAATAAATCTTGATTTCGTCTTTAATTCATGTAGTTGATCCTGACAATCTCTATGCTCCTTAAGAATACCGCGTCCGCGCATGATTTTCAAAGAACTTCCGATTGAATCATTCTGTCGCCCCGTCAGACTTACTTTCTACGAGGACATACAAAAGGACCAGAGAGACGATCTCACCAGCTGGTAACCTCGTCGCGTCCATCCGGAGAAAGGAGCGAGGAGATCGTTCTCGTCGGTATTGCGCAGCGAACGCGGGAGTTGAGTTACGTCGCGGTGTCGCACGCGAGAGCAAAGGGAACGGGGGAGAGGAGAAAACGTATTAAAAGGGCATAAGAGAGCGGGCCGCGACCGCAAACTGATTAAATGCGGTCTGCGCAGGCCGCGCCGCGGGACTTAATACGAGCCGTCATGTAAGCTACACGGGACCGAAGGAGACCCGTATGACGCGCGCCTACTATACACGACACTCCACGTGGTCTCCGCTTCTCCGCTCCTCGGCCTCTTTGAACCAGTTTCTCTCCCTTCGTGTTTAACGCGCAGCGTTTTGCGGCCGCCGCCAGCGAGTCGGAAAGAAATTGTTTCTCGCATCTATTACCTTATTGAAAACGAACGGTTTCGTAATCCGCGAAAAAAGCACCTTCCCGCCAATCTTATGTAAATGCAGAAATCATTATCACGCGCGATGTATGACAGCTATATAATAATTGTTGCATGTATAGGATTCTTCGTTTCATGCACGTATCTGTATTAATACGTATGCCATTCGTTCGTATCGAAAGTATAGAAGTGTGGCACGCATGTATTATAGTGACATTCTCTTCTTATTATATTAAGAAGTTTTGCAACGCTTTCACATTTCGCGTTATTGCACCGTTAGTTTTTTTGTATTTTTATTAGATAAATGATATGATAAAATATAATATTACAGAATAGATATTTTTTAAATATATTTGTTTATCAATGAGGAGGAAATATGTAAGCTTGAATAGTAATTAAAAGATGTAAATTGCGTTTCAAATACATGTGTGTTTCAAAATAACAATTGAAAATTCTTAATTTTTATGAAGGTACTGTTTCAACCGAGGTGTCTGACGAATATCAAGCGAAGATAAATGTATTAAAGTTAAAACACATGATTGGCACGCAGTCTACAATCTGTGACAGCGATGACTCATAATAACATTTCGTGGATCAGGCACAGTTTGGAAGATAAAGGGCGTTTCGATTATAAAAATATGTCCATCGACAGAAAAATATTCGCACATCATATTCCGGATATATAATTTTACATTATTATGTTTTTTCATTTTTTGCTATCCCTTCATGGAAAATGCATTTAGTCGTGCCTCTTTAATACGACTCTTTACTTTTTTTAAAAGCAACGATTTAAATAAATTTTATACTAATTATGCAAATTTACAGTTGCAAAACACTAGAGATAAAAAATATCACCCGTTGTCTCTAAAAAGAAAATAAAAAGAATATTTCTCTGATATTTCGCTTACAGTTGATGCCGAACGAAATAAGTCGCGATTTGTTACGTTCTAAAACTGGTCGCAGGTAGCAGATTGCCACGAGAGTGACTAATTGGCACGCACAGACTGCAATCTGCAGCCTGGTAAGTTTGTGACAAATAGAGGTAGAGGAAAGCGCAACGTTTGTGACATAACGAACCGCTTAAAATGTTTTCTGTCCACATAAGACTTATCGTATCAATTATTCATCGATGTAATAAATACAACGCGCATTTTAGAACATCGGTGATGTTTATGGATGCAGGCATTATTACATTGGCCGTTTCATCAATCATTGCATCTGCAGTGAAGCGTTTCCATTTTTTACACGAATTATCAGATTGCGAGGTAAGAGAGAAACGACATCGGTCAATGTATTTTGTAGATAAAAGAAAATGAAGTAAAGTGGTTAATAATAACAAGATATCTTATTTTAATCAATATTTAACAAAGAAAATATTAATATTTTATGAAAAATCCACGTTAAATTCGTACGAAAATAATATTATTAATTATATAAAATATTTCTACGTATCAATAATTACAATGTTGAACTCTAGATTCAATCGAGTCCTTTTTTCAGATTTTCCAAAAATACAGACTGATTATTATGCGCACCATAACATAGCTCCGACATGATCGATAAAATGATATGCGAGGCGCATTATTTTTCTGCATAGAAAGCATTACTCGCGATATCATCGTGGTTCGAATTCCATGAGATTATGGCGTTAATTAGCAACGATTAATTGTCGACTACCTGCCAGTGATCTCGTGGAATTCGGGGCGTTTGATCTTTTTTAAGGCACGCGCCATTCATCGCAGTCAAGTCTAATGAAGAGTTCGTGTATGCAGACTCATTCGTTTCGGAGTCGGCTAAAAATAGAAGAAAAGTTAGGAGGAGGAGGGGATATTTCAATCCGTGACCGTGTCATCGGTTACTCAGCGTGGAAGAGTTCGAGGATGTGGGCAGCTCCTGCGAACGATTCGTCATTCGAGCAAATCATAAGTGACGATTATCAATCTAGTTTACATTCGCGCGAGCCTCGTTTTAAATAAGAAGGAACGTTCTTTCGACGCGTCGTGCTTAATCAAGATTTGCTTCGCGAGGGTTTCAAACTTTAACCCGATCAGTTTATCAAAAATTGACACGCGACCACTGTCCTTGATTGATTCCTTGTCAAGCGAAGGCCAAGCAGATATCTGGAAACACTGATCGTGACGCGTATAAACCTGTAGCTTCTATATTCGAGAATTTCACGTCGACTGACACGACGTAATCTTCTCTCAAAAACGTAGACCGTAGAAGAAGGAAGGTATCTTCTCTCAGGGAGATTTCCGCCCCGACCAACGAACAAAGGTCGTATCCCATTGTTCTATGATTTACGCCAGTCTCAGCCTCAGGTATCGAACCAGGTTTCTCTAGTGAATTTTGTCCGTACCACATCATCCGACACTTGTCGCCTTTGATAATTAAGCGAACATCCTGATTCACCTTCGTCTCTCCTTCTTTCTCAATATGCCAATAGATCGTCACCCGCTTCTCTTTCTGTATATATATATATATATATGTGTGTGTGTGTGAAGCGAGTTCCTTTTAGAATGGCTTCTAAAGGATGCAACATATAAGAGGGTAGGTAGCCCACATAGATGGTACAGATTAATTCACATAGGTAGAAGCGCTCTTTGTACAGATCAAATCTACCGACGATCAGGACCGTATACATCGATAGTACACTACTCGGAATTTTCGCTATTATCGGAATGTTAATACTTTCTCGGAATAAACTTGATTTTTGAAAGAAAATATATTTCAATTTTTTACAATAGATTACATATACTTTAATATAATTAAAAGTTTTATTTATTTATTTCTATTAAAATACGGATAACGAAATAAATTTTATTTTATTTTCTTAAGTAGAAAAATCGTTACAAAAGATTTACGTTAAAAAAATGTTGAAGATCTTATTATGCATAAGTTATTTATGTATTATAAGTGCGAAACAAACTTTTATTCTAAACGCATCAAAGGGCCCCTGTTAGCGAGGTACGGTCCTAAAAGGCGCCTATTCTCCAACGCGATGCCTCGTCGATGTTCGATGAATTAGGCCATTTGGAGTAAGATTTGGCGACGCGTAGTCGGAACTTCAGGAAAAGCCGAAAAGGGAACGGTTGACTGAATCTCGTAAAATGTAAAATGACGAGACCCTAATGCTCACTTATCGGTTAATCGTCTAGCGCGAGCGAAACGAATTAAAGTAACAACTTGAAAATTAATTGTCGCCTTTCAAAACGACATTTATCATTGACAGATGATCATTTCGGTCAATATATTGTATACAAAATTAATTCGAATCTAGAAAATATCAATATTTAATGTTTCATAAAATTTACATCACATTGTATATTATTTGATAAACATGTTAATTTTTATAATGTGCAATATCTTTGATATAGAGATATTTTTCAATGAGATAGTCGTTATAAGATATTTTTTTCCTCATCAATTTCTAAGCTTCGATTACAAATTTATTTTAACAAATAAGCTTGAAATGAACTGCAAAGCACAATTATATCGCTCTCCTCCCCGACACTTTAGCACTATCATGAGGTACCCTATTAAAGGTAACGCGTTATACAAAACGTTGTACAATGCGAACATTATCGTCGGCTACACGACGGCGGGCGTCATGTCGGATGTTGAAACCTTGTTGAACACGCATTTAATAGTGCAGCGTAAGCAGAGCGCAGGAACGCGCGCTCGGTTGGCAGTCGATTCCTTGCCTCGCTATCGAGGCGAAACGAGCGAGCCATGCGATGACAACGAGGAGACGATCACGCGCGGTCGCGCGCGCGCGTCAGGAATAATCGGCGCGCGGCTCGGGATTGATAATTAATTATCTCGTTGTGTGTTGGGCCACCGGGCGCTCTCGCGACGATCGCCACGCTCCCGTCATCAGTGCCTCGTTCTCCGCCGCGGAGATGAGCTGCATATCGCGAATTCTTTTTCCTCCCCCTCTCGTCCCATCTCCCCTGGCCTGCCCTCTTGTCCCCGTTCACCGCGGGCCGCTCGCATCTTCGTTCATCTCGTGCGGACGACGGACGACGTGAAATCCGTGCGTGTGTCCCGCGAAAAGGTCCTTGAGCGCCTCGTGAATGGTGCAACACATTCGACATTCATTGAAATATATTAAAATAATCGTGCGGTTGTGAGTCACTTAGAAAAACAAACTCTCTCGCGTGGATTACGCAATCGGACGCTCGTCAACGGACGTACGTACGACGAGTGACAGTGCGACGGAATATACGACACGTGTGTCTCCTGCACCGTAATTTATATACCGCCCGGCCGTCACGAACATCCCGGCGGCGAAATGAAAGTAATAAAAAGAGATAAGTAAATATCGCGTCGCGCGCGCGCGCGCTCCCTCCTCCTCTCCCCCGCCGCGTGCTATCGCGCACTTTCGTTTCGCGGATCGTCCGTCTGTCCGTCTGTCTGTCTCGGTTATAAAGTGACCTTTAAGTTTTATATCGTGCGAGTGTGTTGCGTGATGGTTTAAAAATGCGAGTGTGCGATGGCGGATGCCGAGATGCTGAGGAATCGGCAGGAAGAATATTCGCGAGAGATAGCGAGAGGAGGGGTCTCGAGAAACTTTTGACGAGAAATACTCCGAAAATGTAAACGCGGTAAACGGCAACGGTTTGCGTTCGATGCCGCAATTTATACGGAGGATAGCAATAACAAGCGTCTCTCGAAGCCGTTTTATCAAGAAGATAATAGCCTGCCAAAAATATACTGATAACGGAAACTTGAAAAGTACACTAACTCCCAGATTAGAACATCGAGTTGCGCTTTTCGAATTGGTGGCAGATGGTGTTCAACGGCCACGATAAAGAAATTGAGACTATCGAGATTTCGTCGGAATACGAATGTGCACAAAATTGAAGGAACTTTTCGAGCAACGACATACTCGTATAAAGGTGCGCGCGCGCGCGCGCGTTATCTTTATTATCGTAAAATTTCTTTCCTCTCTCGCGTGACAGATGAATAAAATATCTGGAAATGTACATAGATACGGACGAAAATGTTACGAGCGGTACTTCTCCATCCGCGATATCGTTCCTGCGACGCGGGAAACGCACAGGGACCGTCGCCACGTGTCGCTATGAAATCGCCGCAATCTTTTCACCGGCTCGCCTGGGCGATATAAAACGCGTTTCCATATCACTTCACCGTACAAAAGAGAGTACGGGACGTGCGTAAGGTAAGGTAAGAAAAGTGCGTAAGGTAGAAAAGTAGGGTTACCGAGGCGGGGGGATTGCACGCCGTGAGAGAGAGACAAAAGGAGGAGTAGGGAAAAGAGCGCGCCGAGATGGAGGGGCAGCCTCGTGTACCATACGAGTGGAGGGGTGGCGCGAGAGGGGTGGGGGTACACTCTAGGCGAGCGGCGGCGGCGAGGCAGGCGAGCGGCCAGGTAAGCCGACGAGCCGACACTAGTGGGGCTGACTTGCGCGTCTTCGAGCCGTCGGGATACACGACGAGCGGCACTGTTGTTGTATCTTACCGTCGTGCTACGCGTGTTACGTTGTCGGGTCCGTCGCATTGTCGTCGTCGTAGTCGTTCCGTCGTGGTGTCGCTACGTTGAACGATCCGGATGCATCTTTATCCGCCTGTATCTCGCGGCCTCCTCCGTCCCTTCCTCTCTCTGCGCACGACGAAGGGCGCGATCGCTCCTAAGGGTTGATCGCGCGTCGCGCCGACAAGAGCGCGAGTTTCCTTCCCGCGCGTTTTCCAGAGCACCGTGAAGTTGGCTACGTTCGCCGCCATCCCTGCCTCGACGACAGAACGTTGGCGCGCTTCCAAGCGACTTGACGTACCGGCCACGTTGTCGTCGACCGCCGCTGGTCTCGAGAGCACGCTTTCGTTGCCATTGTTCGTTGTTGATCGTTCCCATTATCGGGGTGATGAACGACAAGTTTCGCACGATCAAGCGGACTCGCTTGAATATGCGCGATTGTGTCTCGCGACGTGCAGCTGCCATTGACGCGATTCGCTCGGTTAACAGCACCGGTGCCTGTGTGTAATACAAGCAGTGCCGCAGACGCGATAGTGACGCGACGGTGAACGCCTGGCTTCGGAGCGGCTCGGAATTTACTCCTGGTATCGATATCGAGGCGTAGTAATTTGTGTAACAACTTTGTGCGCGAACAATCGAGCATCGTCGATCGGGCTCGATCGGAAGAATCGCAAAAGTGAAGCGCGAAGTGAGCCACGAGGAGGGCAAAGAGTGACAAAGAGGGACAGCGGCGTCGTTAGATGCGAGGATTTTAAAAGCAGCTCCCGGAGGCCAGCCCGACGCAATGCGTCGACGCTGCTGACGCAAACGCGCCTGGATGCGTCTCACTCTTAGCACGTGAGTGTGATTTTTTTTTTAATATGAGAAAAACATAATAAGACGAACAGAGTTTGCGCGCGATCGCGTTGCTCCATCATCGGATCGTCGACGAGAGGAGGCTTGCGCGCCTCGCGTATATTTCTCTCGATCGAGTCGCGCGCGAATCGATCGAGTTAAGATGATTCCGAGGGGATCGGACGAAAGGACGATCTCGGCATTCCCGCCACACTACACCGACACTTGAGTCATCCTCCCCCTCGTACATCGAGGATCGTACACGCGCGTGCGTCCAGAAAATCCGCGAGAAAAAAGGAAAATTTATTCCTCTTGTGATTCGTGGCGGTGGGCCTGCGTGCTGGTGCTGCGTGCGGTGTTGTTGTTGTTATTATTGTTATCGGTGGTGGTAGTGGTCGCGCAATTGCGTTCGCGACCGCGACGACGACGACGACGACGACGGTGGGTGAATGATCTTGGCTCCGAGCTGACAAAGGTACTCGTACACGAATACTGGGATGACGTCCGCCTCGGATCACGCGGTTCCTTCACGATCTCGTCAATCCACGTCGTCTAACGCGGAACCAAATGTAAGTTGTTTACACGCGCGGGATCGTGATCGATGCGTATCTCGCGGCGGGCTTGTTTATCAAAGTTCACGTGCGCTTTAGCGAATAAACGAGATGAAAAAACGAGAAAACAGCAAAGCTGGCGAATAATTGAATGAAAGGATTTAATAATCGCATTAAATACACGTAGGCACACGCGCGTGTATGTAACATTTGTGCACATATATATGAGTAATGATGTTGATTGAATATTGATGGTAATATATTTATTATTTGCGTATTTATTAAATTATTCTCATACATATAATGTTAATTTAATGTTTATTTTAAACAAGATAACCTTCTCCCTCTTTACGATTCGCAGCTTATCATTTGTGACGTTACATGCACGTGTTCCTCGAGTAAACTCTTTACTGTAATAATCACAATTCGGTGTTAAGATTTCATTTTGATTAAACATATCGATACGCGAGTTTGTTCGAGATCGATTGAAGTCTCTTCGTGATAATAATATTAATGTATGCAAAAAAAAATAATGCAACCACAACAGATTTTTGTTTGGTCGAAAAACGTGCTTGATTTTAAAATAAAAGTTAGATCCGTAAACGCGCGATGAGTCTGAGAAAATAGTCTAAAAAAAACGTGTTCATTTTGAGACACAAATTTTTCGTGGAATTTTTCAACATCAGACGGTAAAGCGATGAGTGGATCCGAAAAATCGTGTCGATTTTAAAGCGCAGTTATGTTCAAATACGGTAAGAGACAAGTCCTACCTCAGACGGGTACAACGCTTGTATAACGGTATCCGTTGCGAGCGCAGTGTATGCTACTGGAATAGTTTAAGGGAGAAGATCGAAGAGTCTCTCTTCTCTTGCAGGCCCTTCTTCCCTGATGTTATACGTAAAATAAAATAAAAATAGCCATTCTTCCGATAATAATCTGCATTGTAATTATCTCAAGATCTCTTGGAATGAGATTACATTTTAATTTGCATGAGATGCTTAAAGGAGAAAAAATGGAGCTTCCATCTCTTTTAAAGTATCACTTTTAATTTATTTGCACCGTTGCTGAATAACGGTCTCAAACAGCGGTACTCAACCACCCCTTCGTTACATTACCAGTAACCCCTGCAGATGAACGTAATCGACAGGACCTTGACACGATTTGCAGTCGGCAAATGAAAAGCCATACCCTTTCGAGCCAACGGTTGTTCACGTCAGGTAGGGAATTTCACGGTGCTGCATACACATTTGCGGCTTGTGTATGCATTGCATTCAGCATCTTTAGTCTTTTGATCGTTACCTCTTTATTCTAACTCTCTTGCATGTGTCATGATATATTTTATTATAATATAATTATAATATATTAGATATTTCTTTATTATGATTCTCGTGTTTATTAATTAATTGTTTTTGTAAAAATTTAATAGTTATTTGAATATGAATTAAAAATATACAGTTAGATAATATTAATCAATTTAAATAATAATTGCTCTATTACTGCTAATATTTTTCGCGCAGCAAAATTTTTCAGCGATTCTCGACTTTTGTTTTAAATCGCGAAAGAGGTATATATATATATATATATATATATTATATATATATATATATATTAATCTAAACATCTCGCATCTTCACCTAAATATACGAATTAAAAAATATCAGCTGGACTTTCGAATCATTAAGTAGGACACTCCGACTTATCAGAGATCTGCGCGAATAGGTTTCGATTTCATAGGCGACACACTGTCGTAACAAATCGCGTTCTGCTCTCGAGATCGAGACTCTGATCAGTCTAGGAAGACGGCGACCAAGATCGTTTGCTTTTATCGAATAAACACTCGACCATTCGGAATTCCGCCACTTTGACGATTATCAGAAGGCGGCAAAGTTGTCAGCGAGAAAAATCAGACCACACGTCACCGATAACGAGGCATATTTTAGATAAGGAAAACGCGTAATTAAAATATTTTTCGGATGAGCTCCGTGTGATTAGACAATGATACTCGATACTCTATTCATTTTTTTTCTTTACTTTCTTTTTTTTTCTCCCTATTTATGCAAATCACTATATTTTATATTTGATCAATCGTTGCAAACCGATGAAATATTTTTCTGTCAATGACAAATTGATATCAATTGATATCAATTTGTCATTGACAGACAAATTTGAAATATAGTGATTTGCATAAATAGATATCAAATGATGTGTCCGAAATATTCTTCTTTGTCTTGTAAAATCATATTGTAAATTTTTTGCGTCATCGTCACGCAGAACCATTATCCGCATTCCGATTTATTCTGCTGCTGATCCTTATAATTACCGGCACTTTTTCGATATTTCATTCGCATGCGGAACGGTTTAACGTATGTAACGCAGGTCATTATTTTGCGCTGTATGGCACTCAATATCTGAATCGCAGGGAATTATCCCCTGCTTCGACCTGAGTGACAGCATTCGTTACGCCGTATGGTCATGCGCCTTGCGATTCTGGGACCTTTCACGACTCGTTGGCTTTTATCGTATTTTCCAATAATGGATGGGCGACTTTTGTCTGCACGCACCTTACATCCATTGAATAGGTACAATGAATTTTAAATAGATAATCATGATTAATCAGGATAATTGAACTCTTTTACTCACATTTATTTGCGATTTTTTTTAAATTAACAGCCTCGATTTTAATCGGCTACTAATTGCTTTTAATTGCCTACTAATAATTAGCATTAAAATTAGACACATATCTTTTTTATGCAAATATAAAGATAGTTAAATAATAGTGGCGTTTTATCACCACGCGAAAATTAATATTAACGTTTTATGAAAAATCTTTCTTCATGGAAGAGCTCATGAAAGTTCGATCTACGATGCGCAAATATTGTAAATTCGCGACGAAGCGTATGCTAACGTGAATAATAAGCGAACATAGGAAAGATTTTAGCGGGGCTAATGACTGTACATAATGCATTTTGGTACGTAGTTCATTCTTAGACCTTGTTAAAGAAATCGATGGATATTTTATGTGCAATCGTTTCCATCATTTCTTTAATAAAATATCTTTAAGGCATATTTTGCGAGATAAGCATCATATATAACATTTCGACAGCGTATATAAAGATGGATTTTTTTCTACACAAGTGTAGATATTGTGAAATATTTATGTTGTACAGAAAAAGCAAAATTACATTTTGATAATTATGTTACAAATAATTTTTAATCGTTTAATAATTTTTTTTGCATGCGCGAAAATTATTACATCTAATTTATTTAACAAAAAAGAAATATTTAAAGAAAAGATTAAAAACGAGAAAATATCTAAAAATAACGAAAAACTTAGCGAAATATATTTTGATTCGTTGAAATTTGCATTTGTAGAGTCCTTGTATTAATGCGGATTGAAGAACAATTGGTAGAATGTAAAAGTAGAATATTATCCATTTCATTATTATTGCGTGTTG
The DNA here is from genome assembly GCF_003227725.1 of Camponotus floridanus. Lineage (NCBI taxonomy): Eukaryota > Metazoa > Arthropoda > Insecta > Hymenoptera > Formicidae > Camponotus > Camponotus floridanus. The sequence goes on from NW_020229214.1 coordinate 2,059,312, forward strand.
ATTACAATAATATATCGAATAGCATTTATATAGGCGTGGATACAATTCAGTCAGGAAAAAAAAATCGCGGTAATGATATTATCTATCTTGCATCACAATGTTTGATATCGAATATTATTGCGACAGAGTTTCATCGAACAAATAGATATCTATGGATATTCTTCGAACTTTTTACTCATTTAATATTAAAGTCGAATTCGCAGAATGGATTATTTCCAATCAATGTGCGTTACATTACGTTCACACAATAATTAATACTATAATTGATGATTAATTAATGAGTTAGTGATGACTAATTAAGATCGTAATTGATTAATAATCAATTAATAATCAATTAATATTATACATATTTTATGAATAATTAATTTTTTCATTCTGTCTGGTCTATAAAATCGTTTTTCGAATTTTATGAAATTTACTTATTACAAAACTTTTAACAAAATATCATGTTCGATATTATCGTATCCAAATGAGGAACAAATGTTCTAAAGCGTCTAACATAAGTAGGCTAGTTAACGGCTAAGAGAACGAACGTGATTTTCCTAGCAACCCCTTATCGGTAATTTGGTCAATTACTAGGCACGATAACGTGTTAAGTAAAGGCATTCGTTTACAAGCAGAACTGCCCTGCGATTATGGCAGGTGCAACATACAGTACCTTCGATTCGTCCAACTACTTTAAAGCCATAAATGTGCAAGGATATTTATATTGAGACTTCATATATAGCATGCAATCGTATTGCTTTTAATAAAAAGTATCGTTGTTCCTTCGGAATAACAATGTTTATTGTTATAGTTTTACCTGAAAACTTTTTTTCGATTTTTCCCAAGGCATTTTTTCAATTCGAAGTTTAAAATTGTTACATATTAAATTTTTATTCATATTTAGATCTTTTATGTATCTTATATAAAATGTAAAAATACTTAAATATTTTACTTAAATATTTATATTAGACTTCAGTCCACTTTCTTTTATGTTAATACAATAATTTAACCTTGCTATCTTTTGACGATGAAAGTCTTAACCAGCGACTTAACGACGTAGAAATTATCCGCAATCGTGAACTGGTAGGTCCAGCCACACGACAAATACAGTATGAAAGTAATATAACACCCCTCGTACCGTGTGCGTACATAAGTCTGGTACTCTCTCCTACACGCATAAGTATTCATTCTTTCGGTTCGTACGGAGAATTGCTTGGAAGCCTAGCGGAATACATACGTACAAGCCGCTAAGTATAACCTGCGATAACACGTGTTATGACTTGCATCGAAATCGATATTTAAGAGAAATTGCAATCGCAGTCAGCGGCATATGTGAAGCCGCCTTTCTATTCGATAGACAGAAAAATATTTTTATCTATTCGATAGACGAGAAATATTTTTATCTCTCTCTCGCATTGAGGGCATACATTTATCGTATAATCTTTGCAGATACTGACAATTTAAATATTAACAATGATTATAGGCAATGTGTTTTTTTTTAATCGATAGTAAATGTATTTAAAAGAGATCAACTTTTCTGCACAAATTCGAATTTTAGAGATTATTCATTGAGATGATTTTTTGGTCGATCTTAAAGATCCCATACATTATTTATTTTGAGTAATAAAAACCTTGCAGAAAATTAACAGTGTTTGAAAATTAAGATTTTGGCTCGAATGAATTTATGCTAAATAAAAATAATATTAATATTTTTACAAATAAAAATAATATTTTTATTTAGCATAAATTTCTAAAAAAAAATTTGCTAAATATTTTACTTTGTAATCGTACTTTCAAGAGCTACAGACAAATCACGCGTGCCAGTTAATTTGTTCGTGCTTCATGCGTGGTGGTCGGTGCTAGACCCTCCTTGGTCGGATTGAGTTCTAAGCTCGAGGCAAGGATCGCAAGAGCGCCCCTTCCTTCCGTCATGACATGTAGTAGTGGAGGCGACTGAACGCTACCACTGGCTATTAGGTAGCTGCGGGTAAAAGCAATGCGCTGGCTCAGGACATTTCTACGTCCGGTGTACGTTACGGGACATAAGCTGAACGGGTATCAAGTGACGTCTAATCCCTTGGAATTGCGTGTTCTCCCCGTTCTCGCGGAAGGAGAGACGGGAGTTTTGCTTATGGGAACGAGTGTCCCTATATGCTTCTCTCTCGTGAACCACTTGGGCTACCAGGTTATCTGAACGGTATACATATATATTCTACAATATGTACATAAATATATGTAAAGATGCTTCCGCATGTATCCGCAGTATGATTCTATATGAAATCTGTTTATAATTTATAATTAATAAAATAAGGAATTAATTAGAATTATATAAAATAAATGGCAAATATGTGTCTGAAATAATATTTTTAATATATTATATCTAGCATATTTGATATTTAATTGAAAGTGTTATATTATAATTAATAATTTAGAATTAATGAAATAAGAAATCAATTAGATTGATTCAGTAAATAGTAAATATCTGAAATAATATTTTTAATATAAATAAATAATATAAATACATTATATCTAGCATAATATTTAATTGAAAGTGTTATATTATAATTAATAATTTAAAATTAATAAAATAAATTAATTAGAATGAAGATTCAATAAATAGTAAATATCTGAAATAATATTTTTAATATATTATATCTAGCATGATCTTTAATTGAGAGTGTTATATTATAATTAATAATTTAGAATTAATAAAATAAGAAATTAATTAGAATGACGATTTAGTAAATAGTAAATATCTGAAATAATATTTTTAATATAATCTAGTACGATTACTTAATTGAAAGTTATATATAATAATTATAAAAACATCGCGACCTCGTTTTTCCATGAAATATTATAGGAAAATCGATTATTCGCTCGTTAATGTATCTGTTCTAAATGCATTGGAGGATCGATAAGCTTAATATGAATATCGTGAATAATCTCGCTTTTGCCCTTTTTGAATATTTCGTTCCATGAACCTGCTTTTTATTTTACTACCTTCCGAGCGACTTGGTAAATCGATCGCGGTCATGACGTATTTATTCGGGGCATTCAACCGCAATTGAATTTGCAACCGGTGACAAAGTGTTAAGTCCACCATTATCGAAGGAGGAAGTAAATCGCGTGGACCAAAATCCATAAAGTTGTAAGAATGATCGATGATCGTGGCGGAATCGACGCGACGTTCCTTACCTCTTGCGGCAAGTAAAAGTCGACATGCTTCGATTGCGACGCGTTCAATGTGGTTTTCTCGATGCGCAATAATTGTGGCGACTGAATCGTCTCTCCATATGACATATGCCATGTACAAAGTAATAAACGCGACTCACGTTCCGCGCTTTTTTTCTTCATTACTATCTCTCGGCTCGCAAAACTCGATTTAAGAGACAACCATTGATAATCGTTAATCGAGAAAGAACGAATTAAGACCGAGTTATTACGACTTTAATATCATTTTTCTGGGAAATATTCAAGATTCGGCCGCAGAAGAAACGTAGCGTCCATCACGTGCGTATTCATTCATGTAATACACACGTACACTTCTATCTGTTAATACGTGGAACAGATCGCCCGCATATTTCGCTTTTACCCTCGCGAAGTATATGAAGATTAATGAAAATTGCTTTTCAACCTATGGCAGAAAATTTGCGCTCATTGTTCTTCGACGAAGAAACACTTGAAGCCCCGATCGATTATTCTCTGCACGTGTCGTGATATCACTAGGTTTGCGTGTGTACTATATAAGGGACTATATAAAAGGGGGTGTATTATATAAGCCTAACTAAAAAATGTCTACCCTCTTCAGCGAAGAACGTTCTCTATCATTGATTTTTTTTTAATTCCTCTTTTTCAGTTTCTCTAAAAGAATTATATTTTTATATATTTTACATTTTTTAAAATTTATTTTTTATTGCACAAGAAAATTCAATGAATCAACGACTAAAATTTTTCATTTTCACAGGACGTGTTAAAATTACACACGAAAATTATTGCGCCGATAATAAGTTTTATATCAAAATCGCTGCGATACTCTTTTATTAAGTATTCGCGCCGGTTCGTCACGATGGAAGAGACTACTTACATACGCACTTATCGCATCTTCGTATCTAATAAGCTTTGGAAAGTTTGCAACTTATATGGCAATTATGCGAAATTGTCGCTTACATGATAATTTTAATGCGATCACGAACATGCGACGATATCCCGATGTCGAAACGGAGCTACGAGATGAGCGGGTGTCTGAATCAAGAATCCGGTCGGTCAAGAAGACGAGCGATGTAATGAGAATCATTTCGTCGCTCTAATAAATCAACTCTTTCGTTTCGCGTTGCGTGGATGCGCAGGCATGTACGAGGACCTCGGAAACTTAATCGCTCGCACGCGAAGGATGAATAGGGATACTTACGATATCTTGATACTACATCGATCCCATATTACGTGGAAGGTTTAATTATGAAGTTATTTTACATTGATAATTAAAGGGTTTTGTGGTGAATTGAGTATCGATTGGGTAGATAAAAAATATTATGCACTTAATTTTTGATAGGCCTTTTAGTTGAAATTTAATTTGATGCTTTCTTATACATTGATATAAAATTAAAATATTGCACGGGAAATATGGTGATCTTAAATTAGATTTTATATCGAAAAAGAATATTTTTTTATAATAATTTTTGATAAAATTATGGAACGATATATTAGCGGTCCTCGATCAAATTTAAGTATCCTTCCTAAGGAATGAGTCGTGTCGTCTCTAAGAGGGATCGAAGGATCGCTTTGGAGATTCCGAGCTCTTTAATCACACGCTGCCGATCGGCCTTGTCATACGCGTCGCGTAATCATCCGTGCGGTATGCTCGGGTTTTTTTTTTGATCCTTTATGTCTCTGTTCTCGTCCACCTGCTTCGGCGCGTCCGTATCAAGTCGAGCTCATCTCTCGCTGTCTGAAACCAACATAGTAGTGACAAGGCGGGATAAAAGCGACGTGGTTGAGCGTCGTTCGTCACGGACCAAAGTAAATGATGTCAGGCAACGAGGACGTGCATGCACGGTGATTTCCAGTTTGCGTATTATCGAACTGGCATGGACGTCTGCTCGCGCTCGCTTGCGCCAAGTACGAGGACTAAGGATAAGAGGTTCGACGGTTGTAATTACCGGGCGTGGGGCTCCAATTAAAAAGTCAATCAGCCCGTTTCTTGGATGCGGTGATCCGTTAGACAAACGAGAAAGAGAGGGAGAAAGAAAAACATCGTATCGCGATGCGTAAGAATGAAAAATATTCATGGAAATTGTCATTTATCGTGTTATTTACTCTCTAAAAGTGAATCAGCGTATTATCACTGAAAAATAGCAAATAGTCACTGATTACAGTTATAAGTACAGCACTGTAAATCTGTGATATTTTATTGAAAGAATCAGTTAATAATTTTGACTGTTTCAATCAGTAATATTTCTTTCGTTATTGTCAGTAATATTAAACTACAATTCATCTTTCTATCTATTTCATCTAAAATTACAAATTTTATTTACTAAATATTTATTATATTAAAAATTTTATTTTATTTATATGCATATTGAACTTGTTATTTTAAATAGATAACGAACGAATAATTTTCATTAAGCCAGACATTTATTTGTCTGACTTATAAGATCGGTTTAATATCCGATGCCTCTCTATTGAGGTTGTATCAGAAATTAAATTGAAGTAATACTTCTAATTTTATCTGTCGGTCTTTGCAAACTTTATATAATTCTTGACTAAAGCTAAATACGAGAGAGATAGCGATTTTAGCGGTAAATGAACAAACTAGCGATTACTGGTTTTACAGTGAATTTTATTTTAACTGACCATAATCAGTGAGATTTAAGATAAAATAACAAAAAAATAAATTTCCACTGAAAATCAGTAAAATACTCACTGATTCTCAGCGAAATCTTATTTTACTGTTTAAATTAATGATATTTTCACTGATTCACTTTTAGAGAGTAATATTATTATTTTCAATTTTGATATGTATCAATTAAAAAAAATTGTTTTAGTAGTTTAATTAAATAATTCCTTTATATTTGTTATATCAAATATTGCACGCGATAGTTGACTACGTACGCTGCCCTCGCAAAAAAACAATTCTGCTGTTGTAAAATCTAACATTTGCATGGATGATTTATGGCTGCGCCTATAAATTCTTCCGTTGTTTTACTAATTGGCTACGATTAACTGGCCGGGCAATTCGTGATGAGTTTGAATTTCATTTCGGTTCGTCGTAACAACGAGAGTCAGAGTGCTCGTAAAAAGGTTCGTTCTCGGATAGATCGCACATTCTCCGTGAAGCGGGCGATATAAGAAACAGCTGTGTCCTCCAAAACAGCGTAAATCTCTCTCGCTCTCTCTGTCTCTCTTAACTCGCGCCTGCTTCTATTTGGTTGGTATCGTTAATGATCGTGTAAATCACAATGAACGGTCAAGTAGCATGAATAGGACGGAAAGTCCGGATGAATCGACTGCCACCATGCGCGCGGACATCATAAGGGTAGACGACATAGGAATCATCGGCCCCCATATCCTCGTTACCAGGTCTGACGTCACTGGGTCTCTGGAGCTACCTAATGAGTGTCTTGGTGTAGGGGCTTGCTTCGGCGGCAATTAACTTTTCTACCGTGGCTACGTAATGGCACGTCACGGCCGATGACAGGTACGCTGAGAATGAAATAGAGAGGCTGGACGAGTTGAGATTAGCGGTTAATTTGATGACGTTGAACGCTATAAAACCATCATCGCCTTTTTCTCGCCGAAGATGTTTGAGCATTTTATATTTTTAAACAGCATCTATTTCGTAATTGAAAGAATAAGTGGACGAAAATAGGTTGATAGGTTACTGATTTTTTGAAGTTGAATCTATTATGATTTATTATAATACATAAATTATAATTAAAAATTAATATACTATTGAATTAAAATATTATTGAAAAATTAAAACAGAAAACGCGATAAAAATATAGCGAAATTTCAAAAAATAGCTCAAGTTATTAAATATTTTTCATTTATTTGTTTTTTTATTACCAACTTTTTTCACTAGTACGAACTCTTTTCGCTGTAAAACAATCGAATTATACGTGCGGATTGCTAAATGATGATAAATTTAACCAATAACTTTTATCGAACGGCACTTTTCGCAGTTAAAGACCATTCTATTCGCGAGCATCATCCGACCTTAAAGTTCGTTCACGTATTATTCCCGTTCTCTTGCTTCTCTTTATTCGAGGAACACACGGTGGGGACTGTGCCGGTTGGATTATAACAATCTTCCATTATTGAGAGTCCTGTTTACAAATCGAACTCGGCGAGTTGATCGTGCGCGGCCAACCCACCCAGAACTCCCGAAAGAGCGGCGGCCATCGACTTTAGTTTAGAGTATTGCCACCACCGACATCCGCCCCCTCGTATCACCGTCGTCGTGCTTAAACCCCCCTGTCCTCCCGCTAGAATCGGGTCCAGGGAAGACTTCGAGTTTTCCCAAGTTTTCGGGCGCCGCCACCACCACCATCGCCACCACTACCACCGCCGTCACCGGGCAAACTTTATTCCGCTGACTTGTCGTGAGAGCAGCGCGTCTTGTTTTGTCCGCATTTCCACCAGCTCGCCTCTGGTCGGGCATCGAACTCGGTACCCTGTCACGTAACTTCGAAGGGGATGGTGCCGGGTTTGAAAAAGCTAGTCTTTGCAGTTAGGGTAAGAAGAAGGAAGAGGGAGGAATGCCTTGATACACACACACGTTTAGATCTTACGCTCGGACAATTTTATTCGTTCATGTAAATGTTGCCATTACGTACCGTGTTCACCTCGCGAAAGCAACATATGTGTTTCCAGGTCGAAAACATACGTTACGAAAGTCGCCAAGAATGCTAACGCATATAAAGTTCTATTTATAGAATAAGGCCAAATATTTTTACGATATTACGAAAAGATAGTTGAGATAAATGTAACATTAACGGTAATATATATGTTCACTATTCTTCGATTGTAATAAGCTTGCTATTCTTTTTATAAGCACTATACCACACAAACATATTCTATTACAAAAAATATTGTCATATATTTATTTGTGTAAATGTAAAATTTTATGACTCGAGCGTCTAACAAGTATAATAAAGTTACGATACTTCCAAAGCACATAAATGCTTCAATATCCTTCGATATTTTCTACGCACATGTATGCTCATGATTGCGCTATCGCTAGCTATCATAGACGGATAATAAGCATACCAACTTAGATAGGGTTCTTATATGCATTGAGCGCTACTGCATCGAACGTGGTAGCAGTAAAGCCGCTGAATAAAAGGGCGAGGGAGGCGAGGAGGTGTACAATGACTCTCGGACACGCGTCCGCGTCACGAATCGTCTCAGCTTGTAACGCGATACGAGGGCGATAACGGTCTCAATGCGTTATCGTCCCTTCTCGATGGCGTATGCGCGTTGCATCAAGTTATCGTTATGCACACACATCGCGTAGGATCGCTGTCCTCGACATACTATGTGATTAAGACAGGATGATACGTCTAGGAACAAGATGGTTGGGATAGGTCAATGATCGTGAGACTAAATATTTAGATGATCGATGTCGTTGCTCTTTCTTGCATGCATTATCGAGAATCGTATCTTGGCTGAGAGGGAGGTGTATAGTTAGTCTTTTCATAGATTATTTCGTTGAAATATTAACACACTGGAAGAGAGAACTGACTCATTCGATACACTTACATTGCGATGACCCTTTCAAATAAAACGGTTCGTATTAAAAGTATGAAAAATCGTGAAAGTAAATTGGAAAATAATAAAAAATATGCAAATACAATTCATTATAAATTGAAGAGGTAATTGATATGTATTACCTCCGCTTAATTGTTTAATAAAATATTTAATGAATATATTAATGAAAGAATTATATGAAATTTATCACATCAATTTTTTTAGTCAATGTAATCAATAGAAATTATTCGAAATTATCACGAATATTAATGTTAATTTTATATGTTGTATTAGCATACATTCTTTTCTCTAGTGCATAATTCTATTCAAATTATCGTTATGCTATCTTTTAATATATTTTTTGATAGATTATTTAACGTCTGGATATCTCATATAAAATATTGTGTAAAATATATATGAAAATATTACTATATGTACTACATATGAAATTTGTGCATATCTCGCGATTTCTTTGTTATGAAAAGAGAACACTATCAAATATCAACAATTCATCATCATATCCTTTGGATTTTTTATCTCTTGTTTTGAACAATTGAATTGTAACGGATAAGAAAGAGTTTGCCCAAGTTTTATACGTGTTATTCAGCAACCAGTACACTAAACATAGCTTATGTGAGATAAAGTTTTATTTTCTCTCTCTCTCTTTCTCCACATGGAATGAGAATCTACATGTAGTTAACATGGCTTTACATTCTTTAAGACGGATAGAGAGATCGGGACAGAGACCAAACAGTGGCATTTCTGCCGCAGATATCGACTTTTAGTGACGACGACCCCGTAGAGACTCCTGAAAAATTCATGAACTCATGTCTGTTCGATTGTGCCCGGCTCTTCCCACAATTTTCTACTCGTTCCCGAGCGAACGTCTTGTTCCCGATATCGCCTCGACTAATTTTATATAAGACACTATCGAGTAGAGAATTAAAATAATCAAATGTTTCGTAATCATGTACACACATTATGTGCGTGGCCGTGCTGTCTGCTCCATTTTATGAGTCAATGACAAAACAGATATGAAGAAAACATGTAATTTGCATAACCGCTGTTTTAATGCAGCGATAACGTGAACAAATATTACGATCAGAAAATAGATAACGTATAAAATGGCGTGCAATTTGCCGCTAATATTTTGCGAGTGATGACATAATCATTGAATCGCTTTTTTATAACAATTCAGCAATTTTTATGTCATCATTCATAAAATATTTTCATTTAAATTGTAAAATGCATCCTGTACGAAGAAGATATATTGTCGCTGTTTGATTTTCTGTGGAAAATTATATAGTAGACGATATTTCTGATATGTGCCTGGATAAAGCGAATTATACGCCTCCATTTTATTTCCACTTTGTATGAATAGACTATAATACACGGTGGAGGAAACACGTAATGTGCGCGTAAAGTCGGTTTTTCCTCGAAGTTCAGGTATACGCTCTTTGGGGTTGTACAACTTTGCTCTCTGCCTAGTATAAGGTTCGCCTAGTATAACGTAGCTACGATGTGCTTTGGGGACGACGCGATCGAAGTGTCGGGTCTTGGAAACGCGCGGACACTCGACGTGCACGGTCGCCTCTTTCGAGAGTGCTTCATGGCATTCTTCGTGGGAAAACCAAACAAACATCTTCAGTTCACGACGCGGGCGGCCTGGATGTTTAGCCACGGAGTGCCCGGCAAGTATCTACCGCACGTCATTGACATACGTGTAGTATGAACGAGATGCGCGGTGGTTGTGACGACGTTTTGCGTGGCTAGATAGCCGAATCTTGCCGATATATCGTCGAGAATTTGATTAGCTTCCCTTTATAATCGAGTAAAGTAGGATAACGAATAAAATATTGTTACGTAATATTACGTAAGAATATCGTCGTATCTAATCAATACGTTAATAGTTGTATATAATCCAGGAAGAGAAAGGGAAAGGCAACGAAAAAGCCACTGACGCCTGAGTTTATGCTATCTCGAGACAAACATAAAAGTTATTTTACCTTTAATTTTTCCTGCTGTTTGTTTTATCATTAGGCTTGATTTATCATCACGATGAAACGCAAGTAAACGGAAACTGATATAAAAAGAATAATTTTTTAATTTTGCTCAAGTAAGTACATCCGTAAAAAACAATCGTTGAAGTTCAAACACTTTAGATAATGGTCTGTCTGATGTATCGATATCTTGATTGCGTAAATGATTACACTCTTTAAATCTTTAATCGAATCCATTAGGAGAAATTATTCAAAAAATTAATATTAATATTAATATTAATTTTATTACATTGCTGTTTCGATGTACATTTTTTTCTTTACTTTAGATTATCATTTTGATTACCCATTTAGATTACCATTTTATTTTAATTAATTTATTATTACATTATTTAATATATAATTTGCATATGTTTTATGTAAATAGACTTCATTATTTTAATATTTGGATATTATAGGATGGTGTGGCGTGTAAATTCTTGATCAATATGACTTAATTCTTGTCATGGAGTGTAATTTCACTTAGAGTCGTGTATATTACGTTGATAAGGCAGTTAATAATGACGCTCGATCGATGCAAAATTAGCGAAGAGAGCTGGCTAATCGTTTCATTAATAGACGAATGCGTAGGGCAGAAAGTGGAGAGGAGGAAAATAAAACGCTAGGACAAGTTGGCTAGTTAGTTAAGTCGTTGAGTCGGGAAGAGAGAGAAGGAGCGAGTCTTTAAAACGACTTTACACTACCTATAGTAGTCATCTATACGTCTGTACAACGTCGTTATCGAGACCTCCTACGACGAGATCTTCCTCGTAGTAGGCACATACGTGCCCCGACAAATTCGAGGTTGCGTTCGGGGCCTGTTCGCGACCCTGCTGTTTGGCAGGTCTTAAAATCGATCGATTAGGCTTGAGGAGAAAGAGCTCGCGCCCCGAATCACGCCTGATGCGCTGTTATTTCGCGCTCACCGCGATGGCAATTATGCATTCAATCGGAGAATCATTATTTCCGAACCTATATATCAGCGTTGTAATCGGTGATTACGGCATTGCATCGTCGGCAAAAAATTATTACACCAGCGTGGCGGTATAATTTATCATAAACGCCACGCGCGTCGAACGTCGATTAAACTTTAAATATAGTGCTTTGATGGCAGGGTATTGATTCGGATGTGGCGATACATTTTTTATTGTTTCTTTTATATAATCTTAATTTTTTCACACATGTATGGATTAAATAAATTTGTATAATTCGTCGTAACTTTTTTCTTACGATATAATAAATTATCGATTAATAACGCGATTCAGGGTTTGTGGGTCAACGCAACTATACTCTTACACACGTCTCTTTGTGGTAATTGAACTTGTTTGAGAATCGCTAACGCGTGCGACTAATATTTGCACGTCAATTTGTACGTGGTTTCGTGGTCGAGATGCATTTTCGTTCCCCACTTTTGCGGCGTTTTCACGTCGACGTGCGTATGCATCGCGAGCTTATCCGGGGCAGCCCGAAGCTGACAAACCGAGGTTGACGGTTCGAAATGAGTAAAGAGGCAATAAACACGTTGGAGAATATATGACGGCGATTAAATATGTTAATAATGTAACGGTGCATTGTACACCAGTGGCGCTTCCGTAACTCGCAACGTCGTCTATTTTACCATAAGATTTATTATGCTTCTCAGCACGGTTTTTACTTGTAAAATATCAGAGTTACTTGAAGCTATTGTTAATAATATAGAGAACGGAATGTGAGCAACGTATACTTATCATAATAGTGTCGCGAACATAGCGGGTGCACCAATGTTATGGCTGGACAGTTTATAGCCTTAATCTGGGTCAGATACCGTGCCTTTGTTACAAAACAACCCTTTGAATCGTACGTATTATTCTTGTTGAGCTCTCAAAATTAATTGACACAGATGATTGCAAATTTCTTCTTTTTAGAAAAAATTTCCCAAATATCTGCATAATTTATCTAGTAATGTGATTATTGAAAATTAATTATTATCTGGTTTTGAAATTAAAAAATATATAGAGCTATAAATTAAAATATATATTAAAAATATAGAGTTTATAAATTTAAATAAAACTGATAAGAAAAGAGAACGAAAGGAGAAAGAATGACGTTTTAAAATGTAATATAAATGCCTCGAGGTTTAATTTGCAATAAATTATGCTTCTGCATAATCCTTACATTATATATCAACGATATCATTATTATCTGTAATTTATAAATTTAAACTCTTCGAGAGTAAATGCGACTTGATGCATGAATGGCGATACGTTGCAAGGTGACACAGATGTTAATGTATTGCCGATACTCTGTTTACGGTTGCGAATGGATGAGTGTAACTCGATCAATCGACTGCTCGGATTACCGCGTACTCATCTCACTTATATAGTCTCAAAGTAATAAGGTACATGTAAATACAGCATTTTAGACGAATGATACAGAACGAAAGTTAAGTCGATTTCAGGTCTGACAGAAAATTTCATGACACTCGTTACACACGATCATTTATAATCATATGATCAAATGATTCTTGAATCGTTATGTAACCGTAATAACAGTTGTAAGTTTTCTTCATAATACAGTTCTCACTTTAACGTGGATGCTGGCATGTACAATGTCGACATCTTGATTGTCGATAGTGTATCTACAATAATATCCGGTAATCTGTTTCGAACGATGAGTCGGATCGATATACGTTGTATTAATCGTCTCGCGAATGCAAGTGGACGTCCAAAGTGATTATAATTGTCGGATATTTTCTGTTGATCGTACCTTGGCATATCTCATGAGTCGATATTCATCTGGAATGTTAATGCCATCGATTCTTATTCTTTTTGTTTCCTTGGCTGTCAGCGCCGACCGATTTTCGAAACCGCTACACGAGTACGTCGGGACGAAATTATGAAAGTGGCCGTCTCTTTCGAGCGGAAATCAATTTCTTTAATCTCTCGTGTACCGTACCACGTGTACCTTGTACGCTCTCGCGTACCGATCAAGGTATATGAGCAGTTCCATTATCGTAAAGAGCGTCCAACGTCGATATCGTAACTAAGCTCGACGGCAGTTTGTAAAATTTGTCTCAATGCGCTTTCAACGTAATATTAAGTACCGAGCGTAAATCTCGATTAATGATAGCGTGGATAGCGACGACGGTTATTTGCGCAAGAGACGCACTTCTTTCGCGGCGGTTATGCATCTCGATACGTTTTGTCGACCTTGCGGTCGTGTACTCAGATTTCCCGACGAAATCACCGAGCCATTTTTGTCCTTAGCGTCAAGCTGGTTCCCTTGGCAGAGGAACTTAATGTCTCCTTAATGGCTGCGATAAAGCGGAGTTATATACGTTTGGTGCCAGTATAACGTACTACACGTATGCACGGCGGTACATTGGTACGTGTACGTGTGCACGCACATAATGTGCGCTTGATAGCGTCGAAGTAGATTCATCTGCCGACCAAAAGGCAAAGGACGCGGTTGACAATAATTGCCGTTCAAGATAGAGAAGTAATGGTGGATATACGAGCGATTAAATTCCGAATATCAAGGAGCGCTTCCTTGAGGCTTTTCGTTCGAGACTTCTTGGCCTGATTTATTCCTCCCAGCCGCTATCTTTCTTCGATATATCTGCCAAGAGTTTCCATCTATTGATAGGAATAAACATCTCTCGATCTCTCTTTTCTCTGCTTTAAAATTGTAATTTCCCCTTAATCCGAAGAAGAAGAATATTTCTTGTCCACATCAATTATTTATATACTTTATTAATATACTTTATATAAATTTATATACTTTTAGTAGTTACAAATTAAAAATTGCTATATATTTTTTATGATATTTTAATCACTTTTGATAATTGATTGTCAATTCTGCTTAGATACTAAAATATTAATGATAAAAATATCGAATTATGGATTATTGAAAGTTATCTCTTGTAATATTGCATGAGAAAATTGTGCCAGTAAAAAGCGTCTCAAATAATTTGAATTACACATCTACTTTAGATCAAGTATCATTTTTGCGCTAAGAAAATGCTCGATTGAAAAATCAATGCCTTAGACACTTTAGATATAGACAATATCGCGAGATAAGAACCTTTATTTATATTTTATTTTGTTTCGAATTAAACGACTGAGCCAAATTGAGAGAATGATGAATTATTTAATCCATCATTCATAAATTTTATTTGTCGTGCAACGATAATAATATTAATATAGCGATAGAATTTCGATTGCGAGTGTAATCGAAAGGTGTAAGCTATAAGTAGATTATAATACGTATTGCGCTTACACAATAAATAATATATAAAATCCCGTCAAGTCTAAAATGTTATGATTTCATATTTTTTTTTTCGCATGTCTTTAATTGCAAATATCGCATTTATGCATCTGATTTTTGATATAAATAGCTATCTGTAAGAGCTATGAGAGTTTTTCCGAAGTCCACATGATGAGATACACAAACGTACATCGATACATTATCACGAGATTAGATTATAACCAATATAGCATGGCGCCAATGTGTTGGATAGCAAAACTTGAAATTGACACAAGTAAAAAGATAAACGCGAGAGAATTGTATAGCATTTGCAAAGTTATAATCAGCTTGTTTCGTAGAATTTCTCTATACCGCTTTTATATCTTCGTAATCATGTTGAAGATTTATTGGAAGTGATGCGACACTGATTGATACAAAAAATAGTAAATACAGTTTATAATAAAACGCATATTTACATAACACGAAATGCAATAGATAAATATTCTTTTTATTTATTAATCGCTTCGCGCTCTTGATAAAGCTAAGTTTATTGCCTTTGATGATTTAAAAATCGTGCTAAGAATATGTGCTTGCAATTTTTTGTTTATAATTTTCTACCGATATGGAACGGATATAACTCGATTATCTCACAATCAATTGAGAAGCGATAAGTAACTATATAGATTTAGATAACAGATTTAAGCAGATTGCCGACAGATTGTCTTTGAAGATAATATAAAAACAGAATTCTGGAAATCTACCAATTCTACAGAGCACAGAAAGAAGTACGTATTTAACTTTTCTCGCGCGCGACCAACCGTAAAGAAACATTGCATTACATTATATCATTATCATCGCTATTCTTTTAATTCCTATTACATCGAGTTTGGATTTATGGATCTTTCTCAACTAACATTTACTTTCTTTCCAATTGCTTTTTAAATTCTCAGATTTTGTAGCAAAATAGATTGCAAGAAATTACAAAAGATTCTCTTTTAAAAAAGTACTTTTTAATTTTTCTTACACATATTAAACATATTTAATTATTTAATATAAATACGTTTAATTATTTATATAAATATCGATAACAATTGACATGTTTTATGAATAATGCGCAGAGATGCGATCAATATTTTTCTTTACCGCTCCAATTTATAAGAATTAACGAGACGTAGGGGAAACAGCTAGGAAGCGCGTAAAGAATCCTAATAAGTTGGACTGGACAAAAAACGACGGCTTCCTATCGGCGGAGTGCTCTCATGTATAGCCGTCGTCGGACGGCAAATATTTTTGGCGCCAACTCTTTTTCCGCAAAGGCTTGTTAGCATTGCCGAAGGCCTGCGAGGCTGGCCGCGTGCGTGCGTGCCGCATATGATTATTGACCGAAGGCATTATCAGCGAGAGCATACGTATATGAAACGTGGCCGCGGCGCGACTAGCGAGCGACCGATCGGCTCCATTCATGTAGAAGACGCTCAGGCCCGGCCCTCCGGGCTAAGTAATCGGCGACGTCGTTTGCCGGTTACTTTGAAGCGGCACCGATTCATGCCGCCTGCACGCGCGAATAAATTTGTATGTAAATGGACAAGAAGCACACCGAGAGAGAGGGAGCGGGACCGGTCCACAGCAGTCGCCAATCGATGCCGTCAGAATTGCAAGATTCTCTCCGTACGATCTTTTTCAGATTTTTCACGTGTTAAAATTTAAACTGTTTTTTTTTAGAGATGTTTTGTTTGATTACAAGAATTTTGTTTTTAGCGATCAAAAAAAGGAGATATTAAAATTCATTTGTCTAAAGATGTCGCGAAATCGGTGAAAGCTACGCTTGGGACGAATTCCGAATTATTCATCTCGTCGTCCGCAAACTACGGGCGCTGCACAGTTTCTCGAGATAAAAAGTCGGCAGTATGTATTTTCTCTTTGTTATCGTTACCAGTTTGCGATTTTTATCACGAGCGTGATGTCGGTTCACACGTTTGCGACCGCCGTTTTTATCGTTTTATCGCACGATGGTAGATGGTGCGTTTCGCGCGATGGAAATAATAATAGTTGCGATAATAATAATAATATATAATACGACTTTATGACTCGAACAAACGAGATAGCGCGCAAATAGATTACGGATAAAAGCGCATTTGCCCGCACGATACACTTACAGTTTTTTTTTTAATTAATTGTTTTTTTTTATTCTGAAATGATAACAGCCACACATTCTGTAGTAAAATTTTTTAGCTTCCGATTTATTTCCATGGTAAAATTTAAAATCAATTTTGAAATTTCAAAAGCGATTACAAAATTTTTTTTAATGTTCTCAATTTTTGACTCTCTCTCTCTCTCTCTCTCTCTCTCTCTCTCTTTTTATTCAATACTTCATAGTTTATTCGATCGATATCGCTAATAATTCCAATAAGCGATGCTACACCGCTGATGTTAAAAAATCAAATTATTTCTTGATTATGTAATAAACCTTCTCAATTTTCAAGATCTAACGAACTGCTTCGCTCGATGCCTTATTCCGAACTCGTCTTTTTTCGTTGCATTTTTATTGGCTCGTGAAGCGTCGGTAGATCTATCGGCGATTGAGCAACGATTTATAACTTAATCGCCAATCGATTCCCATGGCGCATCGAGTGCTGGTTCCGATTCTCTGAACTTTGTTAAAATCCTAATTATTGTGTGTGCTTAAAATGATTGGTACGATATTGCAAATTTCAGTATTTCTGGATTAATGTGATCGCGAAAACGCGATTTTACATAGTCACCAAACATGTCAAATTAGTTACGCTGGTGATTAATCGATCAGCTGTGCGTTTAACTGATGGGGGAGGCTTGTGAATGTGCGCGTTAAAAAATTATTGATCGTGACTGTTACGCGATAAAGAAATCATCAGCGGGTTCTTTCCATCTTAGAAAATGATAGAATTTTCATCAAACCTATTATCAGCATACGTGTGCAATGATTAAGATTACGTTGACAATTATCAAAGTTTATATTTAGGTATGTAACAATAAAATGTGCAATATCTGGATAATAAATCAGAAATATTCGTAGACGATATAAAGAATAATATTGTTTTATAACTTTGCATACGAATAGTTACAGCTGTGCAAATAATTTTATATGACAGATGTAACATATTATTCGCGCGTTAAGACATAATTGTAGAAAATATTTAAAAACATTAAAAAGATACAGTAATTCTGTGATAAATAATAATAAATATATATATATATATATATATATATATATATATATATAATATATATAATATGATAATGAATGCGTGGAAATAATAATTAGAAGATAATGAAATTTACTGTAACAATTACAGAAATCATTTAATATTTTAGAATTGAAAAAACCGTATAAGTAAAAAGTATTTTTATCAAATTTTCAAAATATAGTTGAAATGCCGATTATTATAAACAACCGACAATGGCAGAATTTCGTAAGCAATTGTAGTATTTCGAAAGTCCTACACGTCCAAATTTTATCGCATGGCCCTTGGAGAAAACCGATCGAAACAGAGGGAGAGTCGCATTCCATTCGGTACAAGCCGCCAAGTACAAGTGCTCCGCAAACAAGGTAAATGTATTTATAGAGGGAACGAGACGCGTACGACATCTCTTGCCCGTTCTCTTTGCTTCCCCTCTCGTCGAAGTATAGACTCGCGATCATCGAGTTCAGGATGAACGCGCTGGTCATTCACGGATTCAAGCGGCTATTTGAACTTACGAGGCATACTTTCGCTCTGTTGTCTTTTCTTTCAATTGCGTTTTCTGCGAACTATCGTATTGCTGAATTAGTACGTGGAATTAATTTTAACTGTCGTATGTAATTTTGCTCAAAAAGTCAGCCTTCATTTTCAAAAAAAATTAAAAAAATTATTAAATTGTTTCCCTAAAAAAAAATCCTAGAGGCCTCAATTTTAGAGACGGTTCTGTCATTTAAGACAACTGAATATTCCTTCACAAGTTATAACGATTTTATTCTTAAATTTAATAAAACAATAACAGAAGGTATATAGAATCGAAAGAATGAATTGACTTTTAAATTAGAAACTTGTCCGCTTATTTTTTTCTACTCGTTGCTACTTGCCTACTTTTGCTTTACCTTACTTGGTTGCATTACTAGGAAGCAGTTACTCTTATGCCCAGCCGTTATACTTTTTCTAAATTTCTAACTTTAACTCGATTCACTCGTTACTCGCATTTATAGAGGCCTTTTACTACATCACATCAGCATGAATGGGTTTAAATAATTTTTTCAATCGAGAAGATAAATGCTAAAAAATAAATGTGTGAAATTAATACAGAAGCTTGATGCTTTACCTTAATTGGACATCTTCTTGAAAACGTCCTACGAAATTCCATTGATATAAAGTCATCGTAGAACGATGTTCAGGTTTCGGGATTGCATAATTTTCCCATGAAACATCATATGTCCATCACGCATAGCGCATGCGTATAAACAGTTGTGCACGCGTGTGACACGCGACATGTAGCATGAGAAGAAGTTGCTTCCGTATGCATATACACACATTTCGGACTTTCTCTTAATTTGCATTTCGACATCTGTTTTGCGTTTGCGGCCGATATTTACCATTTTGATTAGAGCGTGAATAATTCTATGCAGATGTATGTATCTCGTAGAGGTATTCCAAACATTTAAAAAAATACATCGATCACATCAACTTCAACGTTGCGACGCACGCGCTAGTAGACTACTTATACACACGTGTATCAATTGTTAAGTAAGTTATTGCCATTCGGAGAAATATAGTCTTGCTTGGTATACCAGTTTATTTTGACAAGATATTAATTCACAAATTATTTGAGTGACACATGGAATAAAAATTATGTATTATATTTACATTTAGTTATACTATAATAGATAAAACATGTCAATATTCGTGCTACGACATAACAAATATAAAAAAAAAATATTTTAATTAAAAATTTTTTATATCCGAAACAATCTTTTTTATCTGTATTAATTTGTAATATATCTGACATAAAGTATCAATATGTTTTGAACGAGTTTATATTGGATTTACTGAAGATCAGTATCGATGTAAGCATTAGTTTGAAAGACCCCATCGCTATCTTTATAGATTAGCGAGTTCTTTGCGATATATCATAATAGTAGAAGAACCAGGGACTGATTATGCGGGTGTCATATATAATACATTTCGTAATAATGTCTCGGTGGATGCACGTTAATTGTTAGCTGTCAGATGAGTGGATACTTTATCCTAAATGCTAATTTATTGCGCTTTTAGAAGATGCTTTAGAATAGCGAACGACTGAGAAAACGTTTCTACTGCGAGTCGTAAATCACGGTGACGTAATTTTGACTGTATATGTGCGTTAGTGTAAATTGACATTGGCTTTGTGCGACTTTAGTGCAATTTATCGAGTTCCACGTTTCAATTTTAATGGAATCGTTGTTAGAAGCATTTCATGAATTTCGATAGCATTGACAAAGATTTGAAATATATCTTTCTAGCACTGCGTAAAAATTAATATATATATAATATAATAATAATAATTAATCTCTGCACGTTATCTTTATTTATATCCTACATAAGCGCTTTGATAATCAATAATATCAAAAGTGTGTTAAAATTCTTATCATCCCAAGCAGAAATTATTATATTTGTTTTTATAATATAATCCACAATGTGCGAATAATATCTTCCAGTCATCGGTCACTTCCATTTTCAGTGCGATAAATCATAAATTATAATAAGCTTCAGTCGCTTTATTCGACAGATGATTCTTTCAGCTGAATTTGAATCAACGATAATCGCATGATCCAAACAATAATAATATTCCTTCACTAAGAAGAAAATACTGCCCTTGAAAATACTGACACTTGACTACGAGAGACTGTACGTCTCTTTTTCAGGGTAGTCGAAGTGTCCCAAATTGGCATCTACAGAATACCCACGCGCGAAGCTATCTCTTCGTGCGTACACGCTTTCTCGCTATTCGCAAGGGCAAAAAGGTGGCCGTCGGTGGTTGCTGACGAGAAGAAAGTGGCGGCGGCTGCGAGCGGGGGGAGAAGGGGGGAAAAGAGTGCAGGACGCAGGCATCGAGAGGAGAAGAGCTCGCGAGATGAGCTGGGCGGAGCGGCGGAGTTGCACTCCGAACAAATAATCTAGAACGTCTCAATCCTGTCAAGCGGCGGACTGTCAGTCGCCTCCTCCTCCTTTACCCTCGTTCCTCTGGACGACGCGACCTCTCCTGCCGGCGATGACCTAGCCGGTTCTGTAACGTTCGTGTCGTGACGTTCGCGAAAGGAGAGGATCGACGAAAGCCCGAAATCGTCGTAAATTATCGTGCCGCGGACATGTGGCGTTTAGCCCGGTGTAATTGATTGCCCGTACCTAGGGGAACCCGAGGGGCCGCGGACCTTCGGGGGATACGCAGCCTCGGGGCATAAATTATAATTGAATTAGCCTGAGTTCTTAATTAGACCGCTGGAGAGAGGACCCCTCGAGCCGCTCTCTCTTTACAACGCCGTGCGCGGCTCCTTTCTCGCCGCATCCTCTCCTCTCGCTCTCTCGTCTCGGCACGTCTCTTCGTTTCTCGCGCTTTGTTCCGTGTCGTCGTCCCTCTGTCTCACCCGCGAGATAATTTACAACGGGGGCGTCGCTATTGCATGTCTGATGCGCGCGCGTCTCTCTCTCTCCGCGTTTTTGTTTCTCTCGGTTCTTTCCACGGCGCCGAGACCGCGGCACGAGGAGAACCCTTTGTGCGAGATGGTCGCCGAGGATATCCGCGCCGCATTGCGCTATTCGATCCCAGGACTCTTGTCCTGGTGGCGGTGGCGACGGTGAATTGCGTCTCGTATGCCATTCTCCGATCGCCCTCCCCGACACACCAAGGTAGAAGGCGGCTGCTGCCGCCGAGGAGATTGCTATTGCGGCTATTGTTTTCCTTCTCGCCGAGAGCCCCGCTCGTTCGTGCTTTACGAGCAGAACTCACTCACGTCGGACTGTTATAAATTACGAGCGATATCTGGGAAAGGGAGAAAGCTAAGGTCGAAGCAAGAAGTTTGGTGACACACTCGTAAGAGAGGCACCGACGGTTAATGAAGAAGAGGGGATCATATATCACGATTCATGGAATTCATTTAAATGAATTAGCATTTTCGAAAAATTAAATTCTGCGGTACAAATTATATGACGAATTAAATTTTAAGAAATTGCTGAGAAATAAGAAAATCGGATTACATTTGTCTCAATTTTTTTATTTTTAAATTCATTTATTTTAAAATTAATTAATTCTATATTTTAAATATATAATGATTTTTAATATTTATATAATATTTTTATAATATTTTTATAACGCAGCTATGAATATATGCTTGTATTTGTGACATATTAAAGATAAAATTATTTGAAAAAAATATGTATGAATTGAGAGCTTGGTGTATTATTACAGGATGAAGAGTGAATCTGGTTGAAAGAGCGCGATTTCCAGCAAGCGAATATTACTGACATGGAGAGATTGCGACTGCGAGCGCACAATCGCGAAGGCATGCAATTAACGCGATATCGATCCGAATCCGCTCGCTCCCGCCAGCAATCTCTTGCTCCCGGCTCGACTTAAAGCTCGATCGTAACTCTAGCTTTTATCGTGGAGATTCGTTTCCGCCGGCGCGTGCAAAACAAACGGCGACGCTTTTGCTGGTACGCGAGGCGCATTCGCAACCCCCGCCTCCCTCCGCGCTCGCTCTTTTCCGCGCTCTCGTAAAAGCGACGTTTATTATCGCGCGTGTCCCGCGATAAGCATCCTGTCCAGACGCCGCTTCTGCTTCGTCCTATTGTTGTCCGAGAGCGCGACGTCGGGACAAGGAACTTCATTCTTACATTTCTGAATCGTTCGTCTGTGCGCGAGGATGAATTCAAAGAACATTATTCTCTCTCAAAGGACTCTTGTGAATTATGCAAACTCTTTGTATCTCACCTTCGTGGATCCCCGGTTAGTAATCTTGCGACTTGGTTAATAGGCGTCGAAAGAAGCGGGATAATATCTGCGCGTGCAAAAAATTAAAGGAAATGATATTTCTCTTCGTTGAAAAGATCAAGATTTCAAAGAGCGGTTTATGTCACTTTTGTGATATAATTCAACATCTTTTCCTGCTCTCGAAATAATCCCGTGAAAACATTTCAAGTCTGTTACGAGGATTGCGGGATCGTTAATCGTGACCGGTGGACACGCGACCGTTGACAATTAATTTCTACATTCAACGAGAGATTGCATCGGCCACACGTAGCGCCAGGCGCGTATAACCGTAGCTAGATACGCCGGCGGATTCTAAAGTCGTACATCTTGTTCCTTCCTTTTTGGCCGGCAAACAGAAGGGAATGGGGGGAGAGGATGAAGCGAGAGGAAGAAGGGTATAAGGGTGCCCCCGCGGTTAAGAATAGCGGGCGGTAGCCGTTCGGGCGATGCAAATTCGAGACCGAAAACACTCGCGATGTATAATTCATCTCGCCCGGCCGGTCCGCCTACGCGCGATATTACGCGTGCTCTCATGACAATGACACAATGTTTGCGGTCGCGCAGGGGATATGTCGTCGCATGCGTGAGTCGTAATCGCGTGCAAAGTGTGGTCAGAGTGCGTCTCTCGCCTCGTGATGCCGAGGAACGGGAATGAAACCTTCGCGAATTGCGCGCGCGCGTCAAGCGAGATTTACCGCTGGCGAGAGATGAATGTTTCGATAGACGCTTTTACAAATTGTCGAATAATCAAGGCGTGAGAATATTCATGTAAGTGGGGGATGAATGCGCGTTTTTGAAAGAATAGTTTGCCCTGGAAAATATCGAATGGAAAAATTGAATGGTTTGAGGATAGTAAACACGTAGAAAAATTATGATTGAATTACATTTTAAACTCTTTTTTAAATTTTATTTTAAAACAATAATCGTGAACTGTAATGGGCGAAGAGAAGGCGAAGCGGAAAGGAGGAGGGGAAAATCGAATGAAGAAGGAGAGAAGATATTTTTTAAGAGCTCGGGGATGATGACCGAATCGCCCCTGGAATCCGGGTGCTGATCGTTGAACCTGAATAAACGGAGCAATCGGCGATACGGCTCGTAAAGCTGTAAAAACAAGAGTATCTCGACTCCTGATATACGTGTAGGTGTTCACGTCGGCGTCGAACGTCATCGTGGACGGTGGATGGCATATGCGCGTTCTCGCAGAAATACGCATACAGAGACGTACGTGACGAACGCGCCGGGGAGAGAAGAAACGTGCGTATGCACCGCGTGAGTGGAAAGACACTTCTGCGCTTTCTCCGACTCTTACGTGACAAAGTTGCGCTATAAAAACGCCCTGACGAACGATACGTTCCGGGATATCCGCTTCGCAGACGAATTTCGTGGAGACGTCCGTCGAGGATTTCTTTATATCTGTTTGCGCGCGCGGCGCCTGACGGATTTACTTTACGTAGAATGGCTAGAATGGAAATTTGTGCCGCGAGTTGAAGAATAGCTTCTTAGTTAATTTCCATTTTACAAAGAAAGATTTTATGGAGGAGAAGCCGTTGGCACACAATGTCTTTTATTAGACAAAAAACTTAGACGAGATATACATCTTTTCCTTTCACAGCTTGTTTGCCATCTTATTTGCAATTAAGATATATTTTAATAAACTTGACAATTTAAATTGTATTATTCATATTTTTCGATCGATCTAATATAAAGTATTTAATTCGGGCGACGAGAGAGAGAGAGAGAGAAAATTGCGCGAAGTATGTCTGACTAGTGCGGACTCTATCTACTTGTACTCGTCCGTCGAGTCCGTTTCGTGTGTAATTCGAAAGGTTCCGCAGCGAGAACTCCGAAAAAAAAGTAAACATTTGCGAAAAAACATCATCGAGGTATGCAGTTGCTTTTCACGAGCACGCGTAAATTTCAGCGAATGCATGCGCGAATGCATAAAGTTTTAGTTAATTAAGTTTGCCAGGCGGACGATACCGGCGATATATTTCTGGCGATACGATTCGCAGACTTACTATTTTTGGTATTCCCACTGGGAAATGTACTTGTTTGCCGCCCATCGAACTACCATACCCGATGATGTTGGTTCCTCTTCCCATATTTGTTGCAATTAACACGATTTCGAGGTTCCTCTTTTATGGCCGAGGGTAGCGGCGCCGTTTATTTCTGGCGTGTAATCGCCGCGTGATTCGATAATATATGCGTAGCGCCGGGTATTTTAGCACTTGTTCCGGAAAGCCCAGTGTAAACAGAACTCGGAATTGACGAGCAGGGGCGTGTGTTGGCCGCTACGGGAAAGAGATACGAGCCTGAATGTCGGCGAGAGCGAGCGATCGGTAAGCGATTCGGCCGCTCTTGGGCGAATGTTCGCTTGTTAATGGTACGGGAGGATCCTGCTAAAGTCGAGATCCCGCTAAAGAGCGGTGTAGAAGCTTGTCGATAAAAAAGAAGCAACGAGAATATTTCCTCGTTTGCCGTCCTCGCGCGCCCTCGAGCTAGTAAAGCTAATTAAGAAATAAGTCGGACCACCAACGTCGCTAGATAATTTGCATCCTGCGCGGTACGAAGATCGAATGACGCGATATGAAATATTACTAATCGCATCGCGTAGATTCCGAGGCACCGTAACATCTTGCGACCGGCTTTTTTAACACGACAGACGGGAATTGGCGGCCTTGCTCAAACATTATTCTTTCGGAAATCAAAAGGAGCTAACAAAATTAATTAAATCCGACATAAAATGAGTAAAGTGATCAAGAAGTGGAAAAAAAAATTATTTTATATAATCGTCTATAAATACACCGAGAGAGAGAGAGAGATCCTTTCTTTCTCTACATTCCATTAGATTACATCTGCACGACACGAAAGATAAACGATATAAAATTTTATTACCTTACGGATTTAATTAAATTTCAACAATCATTTTCTATTTATGATATTGGCACAAAATTACGCTGCGGCGACATATTCAAAACGCCAGGATCAAAATTACCAACACTATGGCATTGAAATTCCGCCATGGCAGACCACCTGATCGCGGTTAGATGATTGTCCGCGAGTATCGGGGTCAATTAGTAGCAATATCGCCGATTGGATACCACGTTCTCGCTAAATATATCTCCGATTGGATATCACTCGGCCATGACAAAGTCCCTCCCGCGAGCGGAGAAACAGCCACGGTACGTCCGCCTCGGACTGGTTCTACTCCTAGAGCAGGAAGGCCCCTTCTTTCTCTCTTTCTCTTTCTCTTTTTCTCGCGCGCGCTTGTTTATGTCTCTTTCATTCTCTACAGTTTGCCGCTATCGCCAATCGGTGCAAATCACTCACTAATTACATCTAAAACAACTCATGCGTATGAGACAGCCGAAGAAAGAGAGTAGGAGACCTTCGCATCTCGTCACCGACGTTACACGCACACATAAACACGCAGACACGGCTAATGGCGCTCGTGCGATTATGCATACTGATGGATTCGCAGGTATATACAGGCGATTGATTTCATCGCTAATTGTATCCAACTGTATTGCTCGTTATCGGAAAAAAGGCGTGTTGGTAAGTGCGCTTCACAGACGGCGTGGTGTAACGTTTATAGCGACGTTTTAATTAGGTCGGCTAATGACTTGAAAGCGGCTCGTTCACGAAGACAATAAGTGTATCGCGAATTTGAAGATTATCGGCAGAACGCGCTGGCGGCTCCGAGTTATTAAACCGGAGCGATTCCGGTCAGTTATTTCACGGCGGCTTAAAATCGTTTCTTAACTTAATACATCTCTAGACCCGCTCTCTCGCCTGCCGAATGCTCTTTTTTGCAGGCATCGATAAGCTCCTATTAACTGTGTAATTATCTACGCTTCGGATAATTAGACTTAAATTAACTTTCTATCATTTAAACCGCTTAAAGAGAATGTTATCGTAAGAGAGAAATTATATATATCGCAACATAATGAAATACTTAGCGATCAAGACGTTGACATATCTTTTTGATACATCTGTTTTAATTTTTTGTCTCTTAGAAAAAGAATATGTGATTATTAAATTAATATTAATATTTTATTAATATTTATTAATATTAATATTTTATTTAATATTAATTTTTTATTTAATATTATTATTAGTATTTATTAATATTAATATTTTATTAGATAACTATAACGTCTATTTTTTTTACATTTTATTTAATATTATTTCTTTTTTATTTTTTAATCAGTTTCTATTAATAAAATTTTGTGATAGATTTGCAATATACGCGTAATAATTTTAGTTATTTTTTTAGATACATTCACGCTTTCTTAACTTGTTTGCGTATCCATCAGTTTGGTTTAATGCCGTAAACGATACTCGTCGGCTAAAAAGATTACCAACAAACATGACGTTGTTCATCATCGGCGATCTTTGAGGATACTTTTGATAAAGATTCGATATCATATCCCTTTTCTAGGGTAAGTAAACATTCGATTGTTCAATGTTGACCACGAGAACGACATATCGGTCTTAGATATCGCGGCGATGTACGTTAAGCCATTGACGTAATACACTTATTTCGGACTCGTGCCGCATGTTTCCATGAAATACCCAAGAACGATTACACGGATTCCATCGCCGACTTTGCAAGTCTTATCTTCCACGTACTCCCACGCTCTCGTTATCAGTGATTCATTGCTTTAGTATTGAGAATATTTCTTCTTATACACAAGCGATCGCGATATTTGCAATTAATTACGATCGAACAATATATTATTACTCACGCAGAATGCATAATTATATTCGCCTAAACTAAATTTTTAATCAGATAAGCAAAATAATTATCTCGCTGCATTATTGCTCGAAAAGTCCAATAGTTTAATTTTTCCATTTTTATTTTATTTTTTTAAATCATGTTTAATTTAGAAATATATAGTTTCATTCCAATGTCTATAACGCAATCTATAGCGCAATTAGGTGACTGATTTCTACATTTCTACTTCTCTAGCTCATGCTATATCTTGGATTATTCCGAGTTGTCTGATCAAGAGCGAAGTTGAATTCTCTACGACCAATGGCCTGACCATTAAACTCGGTCATAAAATTTCCGCGTACGTTCCGTCAACGACTCGATTTAATCTTCCTCCTTGAGAGCACTTTTCCGTTCTCGTGGATGTTGACGGAATTTCGCGCGACATTGACTTATCCCCGCGACGAACGATTCGCTATAAATATAAATTTAATCGGTGGATCGTTGCCCGAATCGATCGAACGCGACGTATACTGTCCCTCCCAGTGGCTCGGGTTGCTGGGAGAGTGCCCTAAAAGTGCGTCTTCGCTCTTGTGTGGATTCATCGACTAACCAAGTTTCGTATGACTAACTCGAACTCCGTTGTGACTCATCCTCCAGTTCGCGAGCGAGAAAGATCCGTCGCAGACGGATTTTGGCAGAGCCATTTTCTCCCAACCTCGTACATTTTCATCTCCGTAATGCAATATTACTGGAAACATTTGTCTTTGTCAATCTGCGATTTTTCGTCCTGATCGTAACGTTCATGTCTTCCGATCGAAATCGTGTCTCTCGATACGATATAGGAGTAGAACCCTTGACTCTTAGGAACGATATTTTTACGATAGTTGCGAATAATAGTGAGTTTTTTCGATCAGCTGTAACGGGAAAAAATGGAAAGCCAAGAGAAGGCACTCGTTTTTCTTCGATCATCAGAACATGCGTCTCTGATAGCGCCGTGGGTTCCGAGAAAAGAAAGATAGAAGGACGCGAAGGAGAAAAGACATGGAGAGAGTTAAGTGACGGTGGGTGGGCGAGATGGTTATTTAAATGCCCATAGGAGCCATTAGAGATTAAGGTCCAACAAATGCCAGTGTGGATGAGCCAAATCGAACGGCGATACGTGTTGCTTTTTGAAACAAAACTTTCTACACTATATTTTTTTCCTTACCTCTCTTTACTCGTGAGACGGCACGCATAGTCAAGTGATTTCGCATGAAACGCGTCGCGAACAATGTATCTACATGTATAATACGTGTCAGCGCATCCTTGACTGTTTCTATTTAAAAATACACAACCGAATTGTGACAATTATGTCCGTAAAATGATATAGACACACGTTCACTCACATATACACTGCTGCGTCTTCATCACTGCTCTCATAGCGATGCTTTGTTACGATGATGAATTCGTCATATGAATCATATTCTCGGTAATATGATAACCGTGACAAAATGATATGCGAATCACTCTTCAGTTTTTGCATCCAATTGGATCATAAAATTAAAAAATTATATATTTTCGTGTAGATACATATAAAAAAATTATTCGTATGTTTTACAATTTGATTTTATTTTAATTATATCGAAATTTGATAATAAAATATTCATAAAATGTATGTATGTATAAAAGTATGTAGGATAATCATATAAAACACGAAATTCGATTAAAATAATTTTATCGTGATTGCTAAAATAATAGTTAATAATAACAAATGATGAGATAAAGCCTTGATATAATGCACGTGAAACCTTTTCGACGCATCTTGATTTATATCGAAATACATTCTCGATTATCGCGATCACCCACATTGAATCGTAGGACACGA
This sequence comes from Camponotus floridanus, assembly GCF_003227725.1. Classification (NCBI taxonomy): domain Eukaryota; kingdom Metazoa; phylum Arthropoda; class Insecta; order Hymenoptera; family Formicidae; genus Camponotus; species Camponotus floridanus. The sequence goes on from NW_020229214.1 coordinate 2,088,899, forward strand.
AAGTATGTGCGACGATAGACACATAGCGGCTCTCCTTTTGAAAGATATCGTCACGTTCGAAATTCCTCGGTCAGACGTCGGTCACAACAAGCATGGTTGAGGAGAGAGTACCATATTGGTTATCGGCGACGAAATGAATTCCTAAAACTCAATTAACCGTGGCCTCTTTAACGGCCAGGACTTAACGAACGCCGAGATGAGACGAGTAATGAATGGTCGTGCAGGATGCGCCGGGTTTCAAACCGGGCCGAGCTATCCGTAGACGTTCATCTGAAACCGATACCCGCCCTAAGAGCATCAAATGTGATCCAACCCTTTTAAGTAGGTCTAAGTAAAACGCTAGGAATGCAAGGGATAGCTTGATGGTACTTCATCGGTGGGGTACGAGATCAATTTCAACGTGAGTCATCGCGAGTTTCTAAATGACACCGTTTCAACAGTCAATGCGTTTTACAATCGTGTAAAGAGCGCCTATCGAATTTTAATTTAAAATAATCTGAAATTATCGAATCAAATTTAATATTAGATTTCGAAGTCTGTTATAAATCATTGACACTTTAACAGCAATAATTTTAGTTACCGAATTATTACTATAATATAAAAAAATTAAACAATTGTGTGCCATTCGAGGGATATAATTTCAGTTAATTAATTAGAAATATTATATCAACATAAAATACATAAAATATTACATGAATAAAATACATAAAATATTACATGGAATATAATATTACTTTATTGTTAATAAAAACTGATATTTTTATCGTTAGAGTTCGTCGCTCATATGCGATTCACGAAAATTAATAGATCATTATGGACGGTTTTTCTTTCGCAGCGATGATATTTGCTCATCTACCTCTTGCTCTCTCGTTCGCTACTCTCTAACCGTTTTTTCTTAGCGGGGAAGAAGGGGAGGAGTGACGAGGAGCGTGTCAGAATGAATGTGACGCCGGCGGAACGTCGCGGCTTTCGAGCAAAAACCACGTCGCGTACTCCTCTCGCGTGGCTCCTCTTCTTGTTTGTGCTCTTCTCTTCTCTCCTTCCTTATACTTCTCTTCTCTCTTTCTTTCTCTCCCTTACACTTGCATCCCGCTCGCCGCACGGTATACTTGACGCACGACAGTCCTCTACGTAACGTTACAGGACGCGTTTAGTCGTTCGTCGTCTCCTTAACCGTTCTCCATAAACGCACGACGTCGACGGCTATCCACCACTTCACGTGGCACCAGCCTGGAGACACGAGTGTGCTCGTGCTAGAATAAAAAAGTCGGACTCGATCAATGAGATAATTTACACTCTGTATCCCTAGCCCCGATCGGCATAGTTTCGGCACCATAGAACGATTCGCGTTATTTCGACTTATTTTTGCAAGTGACGCGACTTAATATTTTACACGTAGATTATAATCAATCTTATTGGTGTGAGGAATTTCTTGTTATCACAAAAGTAAAGAAATTGCATAGAAAATATGTATTTTATATAACTTTATATAACTTTAATTTAATATAATTATCATATTCAAATAATGACACTTCTCGGAGTATGCGAAAATATTTTAGCATTTACTTAATAAGAATGATGAAAAATGAAGATAATAAAAGCAAATGTTTCAATTTTTGTATTATTAACAAAAAGAAGATTATTCATAATGTTAAAGTTTTTTTAGCATAATTAATCAAATTAAATAGTACACATATAACTGTATAAAAATTGAAACAATTTTTCTCGGAAAAATTTAAATGATCAAAATAATGATCTGACGCATCAAACATATGGAAGACAACTGTAACATTGTCTCTGATATAGTAGATGACGATGACAAATTCGATGATAATTCGCGTAATCTCCTGGAACCCAGAAGTAGCGGGATTAGAAGGTATTTTTCATGGAAACGGCGCGAATGACTGGCTCATGTAAATCCGGCAAGAATGATGCGTGAAATTTGATGTGTACGGTCGCGACTATTTCCGATTACTCATTGGTCTTGATTGTTAACGAAACACGGACATGGGTGAGTCCAAATTTACTCTTTGATGTGTGAGAGATTTATTATACACTTGATATTGTCTGGAAAATTTATGATATTGGTTTGCTTCATAATTGAAAAAGATTATAATTGCAAAATTTTCTCTTTAAGAAGGAGAAATAAATGAATATATTTTTTATTTATATTAACCATGATTAGTTGTGAATAAAATAAATTAATATTTTTTGTGAAAATCATTAGAGTTCTTTTTATGATGATGATGACAAGTTGCTATCACAAGCTGCTTCTTTAATGATATTTGCATTGGGGCAAGAAAGATGCAAATGTTTTCTTAGATAGATAAATAGATAAAGATTAAAATAAATATTTGCGAAAACTTTAATGGAATGGGAATAATTAAAATTGAATCAATCATTTTATATATTATAATTATTGCAAAGATCTTTATACTTTTAAGAAACGCATTGATATTTATTTATTATATGTATTAATCAGGAAAAAAAATTTTGTCGCTCAGCAGATGCATCGGTAACATGTTATCGCGGTTACGATGATTGTATATTGTGTCCATTATTATCCGATTAGGTTCAGTCAGTTAGCAGTCGAATTTACGGATTCTAAATCAAATGGTGACCCGCGTGCGTTGATGCTGATCGCGATGCGCTGGCGATGCATTGCCACCATGATTGGTCACGACAATTTACTGTAACCGTCTGGGAATCCATTGACACGCGTGATTTGTCGCAATTTGCTACGGCTATATAGGAAACATTTCGCAGCCAGCTTTTGTGACGCGATGCCAGGTGACTTTTACCTTTGGGGCGTTCGCGTAGATCGGCTCGTGCTGCAAAAGCGCTACAAAGGTAGTAAATCTCGCGGTTATCTTGAATGGAGACGTCGTCGTTTGTCTCCCATAACGCCCCCTCCCAATGCTGGAAACTTGGAGAATGATTTAGCAAATGCCTTTCAGCTCTTTAGCGAATAATTTCGTTTAATAGTAAATTTATATTTTTATGATTGAATATATCAATATATCGAGTACATAATAATTTTGATCGCGAAAGAAAATGATATTATTTGAATTTATCAATTAACGCGGTTTCATAATTTTCATCCTAATTTTCCCTCAGCAATACACATACACACACGTTATAACATAACGATATGTCAAACCGTTCGATAGTAATTCATTTAGCTGGCGACGCAAACAAGTCTCGATATACGAGTCGGGCAGTTTTGTGGACGGTGATCTAGGTGATAGATTAGCTTGCTCATTAAACGACATTGACGATGTGCGTGATCTTCCAGCATGACTCCTCAGGATCGTGGTGTAGTCATGCACGAAATCCGCGTACCCCGCCTAGACGACAGGCGGTGTCCAGCTGAGAGTCATCGGCGTCGGGTCGGTAGCCGTGTTTTTCATCGTCGTGTCGGAGCCTATTCAAGTGTTGGCAGTTTTTCACGCGGCAGGCGACAAATATCCCCACCAAAATCCCCTTTAGATGAGTCCCCACGTGGTCCGGGATGTCGCATCCTCGCCGGCATTCACCGTGCTGATCCCGTCTAAGTCGCGCGTATTCGCGGAGTGATTTTTCGGATCTACTATCGCGAGCGATCGGGTCGTCGTTCCAAGTCAATTATTCCCAACGAGAGAAGTGATTTCGCGCGCCAACGAATCCACCGCAGGGTAATTTAATTTTCCATTCGCGGTTCATAGACAATATCTCGTCAATAGTAGATCGATTGTGATATCCCAAATTAAAATTCGATGCTCTTGTCGGCAATTAATGATGACGCAAAGAGCGAATCGTCGCTTTTATAACGCCTGGGAAATCCCGTTCTCGTAACTGTAGGGATTCGCGTATTACGTCAGCGTTACGATTCACGTTGATATCTACTTAAATCCAGGTTAAACCTCGATTCGAAAGCTCAGACTAGGCTTTGATAGGCTTGTGTGTGACGCGAATTCACTGCTTATAACGTATATAAGCTTGGCTCGAGGATTTTTCGCAAAGTCGATCTTGCTGGGGTACAAGTGTCTTGTGCCATCACGTTAATCGGCACGAAAATCGGCACGATTTTTTTGTTGAATTTCGATGATGATGATGATGTAACGCTGCTTTCGAAATTGGACTTGTTCGCGTCTATCGAGACAAAAGTGCAGTCGAACCGAGTGAAAGTGTCATCGATCTGTCTGAATGTATTCTTCGCGTAACGTATGTATTCGTCGTAGATCGTATATTATCACCGCAACTACAACCGCGAGAATCTGTGACGATGTGTTTAAATCGCTATTGCGGCTAGCTGGTCGTAATTCGTACGGTTTACAATGTATGGATTGAGATGACACGCCGCGAAGCGAAGATTCGCAGCTATGTCTACGATTATCATTAGGTGAGTTATGACGACATATATTTAGGATAGGTAAGAATATCCTAGGATATTCTTTGGATGTTTCGATTTATATTCGGGAATTTCGTTATTTTTATCCTATTACGTATCATGGGATCACCGAAAAAATTGTATTCTTAACTTAAGAATATGCCACTTATCTTTAGAATATATACCACTAAAATAGACGCCAAGAGGATCCTTAAGTTAAGAGGAAAATCTTCTAAAGAGAATCTTCTAAAGAGATTCTTAATACACAAAGAAAAATAGTTTTTTTTATTTAATACATTTTGTTGAAGTCAAATAAGTTTAATTATTGGAAAGTTTTTTCCGCCTAATTTCAAATAATCTTTTAATATTCTGAATCCCAAGGAATCCAGATTAAATAAATTATTTTAAATTCAGCTTGAAATTAAACTGATAAACAGTGATGTCAAAGAGGATACGGCTCACATGCACACAGAGAACCTATGTGTGAGAGCAGCGTCCTCTCTTTCGCACCACTGCTAAAGGAAAAAAATATACTTTAGATCTTACATTAATACAAGTTCTTTATATACATTTCATAATAAATATTGAATACGAGAAAAATTAAGAGTGGTGTCGCCGTAGCAAATGAAGAAACATGTCGCGTACACGAAAATCGAGTTGTGATGTAGAAGTCGCAAATTCTTAATGAATAAGAATATATTCTTATTTATTAAGAACATTTATTAAGAGGACTTATAAAGTATACATTTTAAGAATACAATTTTTTCGGTGATCCGTAGTGAAAAAACTTCAAGAAATTATAGAATTCTATTTTTAAAAATTCTATGTCTCGCGAATATCGTTTATTTTTTTTTGAAGAAAAAAAAATCAGATTTTTTCTTTGTATAATGATATTTTTTTTCACAATCAGCTATTTATAGATATCGGTACAAGACGCAAGTAACGAACATTGACTGGGATGCTGCGTCACGCACCGTGTGACGTGCGCAGACCGTTCTTGCGTGTTGGAATTTTGTCACGGATGGATTTCACGACGTCCCGGAATTTCGCGAATCTCCGGAATTTCATGACGAGACGCGGTCATGTGTGTACCGCCAATCACGCAGGCACGTGAACGCGTGTGTTCACGCGATAGTACGCAGCATCCCGCCTCGTGTACTGATTACGTACACCGATATCGAAACGCGATAATAACTTTTATTAATCAAATGATCGAAATTAACTCCAGCTTTTATTTTATTCGAATCTCTTTAAATTCTAGAGAGATTTATAAATTCGATAATTTTATATAATAATTAAAAGTGGCGATGTAAAAAATTATAAAAATAATTGGAGCAACGAAGAAAAATACTCGATGATCGCGACTAATAGTTTAACGCTATGGAGAATTCTTGGTCTCTTGGGCACTCTTTCCATTTCGATGACACTTATCGTGAAACATTCACGGACATCTCGCTCTCGGACGTTTTCCTTCTTACGTCAGACGTCTCGGGAGATCCGAATGTTTAATGTATCCCCGCGCCTTTCGACGCCGTAGTTACCTTCGTCGCGATACCGCGTGTATTATCGCGTCCGAGGTGATCCACGGCCGTTAATGAAACGACTAGCGAGTAGCTGTCAGCGGGACGTCGATGTGACTAAGTTTGCAATTATGTAAACCGGCATCCCAGCGAGTGGGATACTCGTATATCTCGGTTTAGAGACGGCGATCTTCGTTCGATGTGAAAATTGAAAAATCGATATTGACGCTGCTGACGTAAATTAGATACTTTGGAATGTGGCACATTCTATAAGTGATTCTCGGTATACGAGCGACAAGAATGTCACATCGAACGGCAATAAAATGCGTAAATATGGTTTACTTATCCAAACTTTCTTCGCATATAAATATCATTTATTATTATTGTTATTATTATTATTATTATTTAATTATTATTATTTAATTATTATTTAATTATTATTTTATTATTATTATAATTATTATTTTATTATTATTATTATTATTATATATTTTTCAAAAGTAACAAGAATTTTTAAAAAATTGTAGATATATTTGTTTATCACTATATCGAGAATGGATGATAATTCGGAATGATGATCAATCAAGATACGTGATTAAATTAATTTTCAATTTCCGCTGTGTGGCCCTTATCTTTCGAAGTTCTTTTAAAGAATACTTTACGCGCGCGTAGAGAGGCCCCTTTTGATTTAATAAAGCATAAATCGTTTCTTCACACATCCGGCAGCAAAAATGTCGAATACAGTTGTGTATTTGCAATCGAGTCGCCACACCGCTGCTGCAGTCGCGCCGATGCAATTATACCTCGAAACCTGAGTCGACTGCGTACGTCATATTGTGCTCCACGTTACGACTCGATGTATATAACGCGGGGAGTGCGATGATGAATGCATGGCAAAGACCTAACCCGCGGCAAAATTCTGTATCATGCGTGCTTACCGTGTCTTCCTCCTGACATAGATCTTGCGCAAAATGGAGTAATTATTGCAAAGATCGCACCGATATCCCGTATCCCACAAAGATAATGAATTTAATTTACATCGGCGTTTAATCGTGCATAATCGAAATCTCGTATCGCGATTGGGAGAAAAAAAGGGGAAAATGATGGAAGAGCGATAAAATCCGATAGCTCCGAAATAAACGCGGCGAGAAGATTCCGTCGAACAGAAACGAAATGAAGCGAATATTTTAAGAGGATCGGGGACGCCGAGAGAGAAAGAAAGAGAAAAGGAGAGAATGGCATTCCGCGCAGTGCAACGGGAGTGCATTGAGATGGGTGGGAGTAGGCGGGATGAGGCGAAAGAAAGGTGCATTTCGTCCAGCCCGGCGATACCACGAGTATCGGGGGAGCCAATAATCCAGCCGAATTAAAGCGGACGGATAACGAGAGAGCTCCCATACCGGTGTACGGCCGCGATCGTTGCTCACCTGCGTTCTATAACACGAGATGCATTCGCATTACGTAATCGCTCTTGCGGCGCGGCGGCTTGCCGCACGTAGCTCGCGTGTCTAACTGGGTTATTTACAATCGCTATATTCTTGATTTCTACAATCCTCTCCGATATCTCCTCGCCACACACGTTGATCTTACGTGAGACAATGCGCGTTCTATTACAGCTGAAATCTGTAAAATGTAATAATATATATGTACATAATTATATAAGAAATTAATATATTTACACATTTTCTAAATTTTTTAAATCCTAAATCTAAAGTTATTAATTATATAATTTGCGATAAGTGCAATTAATCTCGTTTATAAAAAGATACTGTTTGAAAATGTTAATTATTTGCTTTATGGATTGTTTACATTAATATCTGTCTGTGTAATTTTAAAGAAATCAAAATATATATTAATATGACTAGTGTAAAAAATGTGTAAATAATTAAATAATAACTAGCTAATTTATAAAAACGCAGGAATTAATTAAAAGGATAATCTGAGGAGAATTTAATATGCGCATAAATTAGAATGAAATTTAAATATGCGGCATAATCTATTGGCAGTAATGTGTTCTTTTCTAACACTGATTATCTCGAGCATTTTCTCTTATCAATCAAATGCATCCTACCTATACTTTCGATATATGCAGTTGGCAATAGTAATGACCGTCCTGCGCGAGTTTACTATATAATCAAGTGAAATTTATTTGCATACGAAATCACTTAGAATCGCTGCAAATTGGAATGTATTCGCGATAAAACAGTCTTATCGCGTATTCCAGTTCATATTCCCGGTCGACATTTTTAACTAATGGATGTATTTTTGTTGTTTCTAGGTTACCACAGCTTGCCGTTTTAGCGAAGATTTTGTGCCTCCTGATGGTGAGTAGCAATTGTATTAATTATTTATAACACCAACAGAAATTGTAGTTTTCTGCGATATATGCATGAATATACAATTTTTTATATTATCTTTATATTAAACTATTAAAAAAAACGTGTAGACGATTATAATATAGACTAGTGGGAGATCTCGAAAAATTTATATCGATTTATAAAAATCGAGAAGAGAAACATATAGTATAGTAGACAAGTACAGAGAGCCCAGAGACTGACGCATTCATCGCGCTATAATTGGTTTGTAATCTTATCTCTGAATGTGTCGGACATTTGTAGCACGAACCAATTACATAAAGGTAATCTGATGATCGGTCGGCCTAGTTTTCGCGAACAGTAACGAGCGGTATGAGGTTCGTATCCGAGAATTCCAGCCGCAATTCCGCCGAAGCCGCAAAATCACCTACTTTGTAGCTCGCGAATATATGCAAAGATATAGTGGGGCAGGCAGTGCAATCTCGCGCGAGGGTGACTAGGTCAGATCTGAGATATCTCGCGCACGCGAAGAAGAGGTCGGGACCTGAGAGGATCGCGTGCTGAAACTCGTGCCAAGTTGACTCGAGTAAATCGGCGATTACGTCGGCCCGCGCCTTACCTGTCATAGATTAATGATCGGGGCGCTTCCACTCCTACGCGTTTACAACACTGACAATTTATATGGCCGAGGCGGCGCTCGCTGCCGGCTTTGAACTCGTCTTAACTCATTGCGGCGTACGTTTAATTCCCCGCTGTGGGCGCCGCGAAGCGCTATAAGTTTTGACGTTGAATTTTTAAGTACTCGCCGTTCATTGCGGTACCGCTAGCTTGCCGTCGCACTTTGATTAACTGCGTACACGATATATCAAGAATTGTTGTTTTTTCTTGAGGATCTCTGTCGTTTCCAATTCTATTTTTCTATTTTTCTAACTTGTAATTTGTTGCATCATGTTTAAATGTATTTTGATCTTTTAAATTTTTAACAATTGAAATGATTTGTCAATTTTGATTAATGCATTTAGAAATGGCTTTGAATGGGAAAACATAAAGCAAGTATTAATTTACAATTTTGTTCGACATAATTTTTGTTATTAATCAAATAATCTCTCAGGCTTGAAGATGGTACTATATAAATTGTTCAGATTTGACTTGTATGGCATTTGTTATTTATTATGTTTTTGAAATTAATGGAGATCTATGTTCGACTTCTCAATACGATAAGAACAATCTACGCGACAGTGCCATCGAGCGCGGAGGCTCGAATCGTATTTAAATAAGATTTATATATCTCTTGGATACCGGTCCCGAGCGGTGCAATAAATGGTTCGCCGATCCAATAAATAATTAAATGGATGGTTGAATCGCGAGCGATAAATTTAGATGTCGCCGGTAACTGTCTGGTAAATAGCGCGACGAGCATATTCGAAAGTATCGCCTTGACGATACGTTCGCTACGTGAGAATTTAATGAATGGCCGATACATAAAATTGCAAAGCTATTCACTGACGATTGTCATTATCCTTCTCGCTTCTCTTTACGATCCGAAAGTCCTGTCGATTAAATGATAATGCGAATATCGCGGTGATGACGCGGAATCAATTAGCGTGTCGAGTTTTTATCGCGATGCACGTAAGGACAAACATGATTACGATGCGCACAGTATTGCGATGCACTTGAATGCATTGAATGCAGAATTTGTGGCATGTGACGCTCGTCACGTCGTAAAAAGTTTCGGCGAATATATATGTATAATCGTTATTTAATTTTGTATATTAAACGATAGACAGAAGAGGCGTGTTATATACAAGCTCTACTTGTCGCTTGAGTTATATACGTGTGTCCGATTGACCATGTCAAAGATATAAAAGGTGGATGTTACAAAATTATGAAACTGCAATAAAATTCCGCGATGTGAATTTAATTGCTCTCTGTAACCGATAAGCGCAACTCGATCATTCGCATGTATGTTTGTTCATTATTGAGCGCTTATTACACGATAGTATTATATGATATTATTACTTAACGGTATTTGCTTGTGATAAATCTTGAAGTGAACAATAACGCTAATTTGAATTTTTAATAATAATCAATTTTTAAAATATTTTATTATTGTTTGATTATAAGGATGTTTACAATTTTACTGTATCATAATTCAAATTATACATATTAACGAGTTTTACAAATGATCCATATAAATGAAAGGACGGACACGCGTCATATAATGTCTTTCTAATGATTGTTCGATAAGTTATTTGTTTTGACGTTTCTTTGACGTTTCTATAACGTATCGCATCGATCATATGCATTGTCGGCGCCACTTTCGATATAAACAAGACGCCGGTCTCGATGACTATTAATGTTTTGCGCGTGTCCGCTCGTTAATTCTCGAGATTTTCATGCATGCTATTTCCGAACACGATGACTTTTCGTCTTCCTCCGACACGGCGCACTTTTATCGCACGTTATTCGCCGAGCGAATCAACGAATGACTCGATGTCATGATATGTGAATCGATCGTAAAAGCGTTCTTCTTAGGCGGCCGTGAAAGAATTTCGGCGTCCTTAACGATTCTCAGGTCGGTCGTTGTTCTGAAAACACGGCACGCGAATTCTTATCTCTCTCCAGCTCGAGATCCTTCTATTTAATCGAGAGAAATCGGTATAACACGCGAAAAATATAAAACGCGATTCTCTAATTTTGATCCGAATTGCTTTCCCTCGCTGTTTCACGATTTCTTGATGATTAACTGCCTTTTATATTTATTTTTTTCCTTTAATATACGATCGTGCTTGCGTATGAATTTTTTCCCGCAGTATTTGAATAATTCATTAAATATCGGAAATAAAAGTACGTTAAAGTAGTATCGTCATAAAACGAGCATGAACGCGAAGATTAATTCTTTTACAAATCGTAAAGTACATTAGATTTGATATTAAAAGTGCTGCGATTCAAAGTACTCGCAATTATGTAATTCATTTTCGCGGAACTCCGTTTGTGATTCATCGAATGATTCGTCGACTTTTTTATGCATTTCATTAAACGGCTTTTCGCGGAACAGAGTATCGGTAAAACAATTTCACGAATGACGTGGCTAAGGAATTTTGAATACACGAGTGGACTCTTGTAATTGCAGGTGGTGATGTGCGGGGCGGTGCCGGCGATGGTGCGCTCCGTGAGTCTCTACTCGACTTGCAGCAGCGGCAATGTTACCGTAATAGGCCGCTCGATCAAAGCCATGAGCCGCAACGATCACAATGATGCACCCTACCGTAAGTAAGACCGCAGTAATTCGCTATGTCTCTTATTGCTAATATCGCATTTAAGCGCGATGAATAAAACATTTTTTTAATCAAGAAAATTATTTTACACATATACGCGTATGTACAATAAACTTTGTTATTCTTATCATAATGTTTTAAATTTGGCGAAAAATCTTTTTGTCTCGAAATCTATTACGTCTTTATAATTTCTGTAACAAGAAGAGATAATTTTATAATAATCCAATTAAGATAAACTTCTTTTTTTCGTGAAGAGATTTTTTCTTTTAATGAGTCTCCGGACTTTAATATTATTAATTAATATTATTTAATATTAATTGATAGTTTTTCTCTTATTTGGAATATAATCTTCCAATTATCTTGAAAGTGAAGGAAATCTTGTTATAAGCGCGTAGTAACGTAATCATCTAGGATGAGTTAATCAAATCCGTTAATTAAATCGATTCCAGTCACCATCTCAGCGTCTCGTTATCGCTCCGATCGATAGTTTCGTGTATAAAAGGAAGATTTTGCGTCTGTAATATCCAGAGACGATGCAACTAAAGAACTTAATTTACTGCGATTCTTATCAATCGACCTCCGTCGAAGACCTTATCTCTCTCTCGTTTTCACTAGCAAATGCCTCCACGGCGGAGAGCTTTTCCGGATGAATCTTTATTTTTGCGAACTAATAACTGCAGTTCTATTTGCGCGAATGGAGCATTGAGTGCACAATCGAGAGAGACGCGAAGAGGGTAAAAGAGGACGGCTCGAGGAGCCTCGATGAATTATGACGTAATTTTGCTTCGTCTCGATTGTTTTCGGCTAGACATTGTTTATCTCTCGCCGTTTGCTCTATCGTGCATCGAACTCTCGCCTTTTCTCCTTTATTTATTGGATCCTTGTCGCAAGCAGACTACAAGGAATTTAGCTTTATTTTTTTTAACGCTAGGAGAGGAGATATTCTCGACAGAACATTTATATATGTGCTTGCTTGTTTTCCACCTGTATTTTATCGCCTTGACATACATTCACCATGATCGCGGCAACGCTTGTTTATGTGTCAAGATGATACATTTACCAGACATTTGTCAGACATTTCGCATATCTTTGGCTGATTCACTTAAATCGAGTGGATCGTTAGCACGGGATTATGATGAATGACGCTTCTCACGTTCGCTTTATATAACTCTCTTGTTTATGATAATCTTGCCGTGACCTTAATGATGATCTCAAATTTAATCTTATCCAATATAGACATAAATATCGATATATTTTGGAGCTCTAAGTTAATAATTTCTAAAGAAAGTGAAAAAGTTTATGCCCTGTAATAGTATATACAGGTATCATGATCATTTTTCGCGTATAACTTTGCATTAAAACAAATTTATTTAAAATTATTAAAATATGAATTATTCATTCATCTTACGGAGCAGGATAATTTTATTTTCAAATTTTATTAATATACGACGCTATTAATATATTAGAAAATTCTATCGTAGCTTAAACTTTTGATCAGCTCCCACATGAGTTCTTTGTGAAAACCGCTCTTCCTACGGTGATTTTTTTTCGGACCCTCGCGAATTTTTTCGCGGGAATTTACGCGCGATATCCCAGATGAGACGAGCGAACCGGGCTGTCCGCCCTACGTGCGGGAGCGAGTACGAGGCGGTTCCTCTCGAGACGATCGCCGTCGAGGTAGGGGACGAAAGGAAGGTTCGAAAGGAGGGAAGAAGGCTCGCTTGTGCAAACAGAGGAGCCAGTTTTCGCGCCGCATGCTGCGCGCCGCGTCTGCACCTCCCCAAGATCCATCACCTTCGCGTATCTCCTTCTCCTCCTTCATCTCCTGCCCCTTTTTACCTCCTCCTGCCTTCTTGCGCGTTTCCCTCTACCTTTTCCCTCCGTGTTACTCTGCTCTCTCACCTCTCACGGCACTCAACTGCCGACAAGTCTCTCCTGACCGGCGATTACTCAAGTCCCTCTCGCGAAGCAGAACGACGTATGTTTTGCTGCACGAGGGATTGAGACACTGTAAGAGCGTCCTTGGTCGTATATCAGGTTTTGACGAAGAATGCGACACGACGAATCTTCGGGAATTTCAAGTCTCCCGAAGTTTCGTTGCCGTGCTAGTTAAATGACAGCTGATATATGACTTTCGATGTTTTCTGTCAAATGGCATAAATCGCCACACTATCTCTATAATTTACTAAATGAGTTATGTAATGGACATATCGTCATGGATGAAAATAATGCAATAATTATCATTTTAATATGTTGATAAACATAAAAAGATTGTGTAAATGTATTGTTTTTTTCTATAAATTACTTTCATTAGATGTAATACCGAGCTGTGATTTAATTGCAATTCATATTATTAGATATATACAAGAAAATATAGAAGCTTTGAATGCGAGAGAAAAAGAGAAACGCAGGAATGATAAGTCATAATTCGAGTGCGTCAGAAATAACACGATAATCACTATCATTTACAATCAAGGTAAATAATAATTATCGACTTTTCGTTACCCCTGCACGTCGAATAAACACAGATACGATCGACGTGACACGCTTATAATTACCATGACGCAATGTACTTACTACAGATTTAACGATCTCCCAAGCGTCCCGTTTGACGTTTAATGCCCGAAAATCGGGCATCCCTCGCGATTGATACCCGCGCGAATTTCGACACGAAAGAGGCAAAGAGGGAAAACGATGGGGATCTGTGTACAAAAGGGAAAGGGGTAGGCACGAAAGCAGAAAATCGGCGCATCAGCAGCACCGACCATCCGGACTGGAATTTAATTATTCGAGTCGCGGCGGACTGTGATTACCGTGTCAGGCCGATAAACCAGGCTCTTCACCTGTCGCACCTTTGATCTCGCGATACCTCGCGTTGCATTCCCATCTGTCTTGATGCGCCGGGTATTCGTCTACTGTACAACGTCCAAGAGTGGACGTTCCCGGTGCGTTCGCATCGGCCAATCGTGCGTTTAGGTGTTAATGACAGGGTCGCTATTATACGCGCGCGCTCATAACGAGTGAGCCGCGTCTCTCCTTCTCCTCCTGCCTTTCCCTTTTGACTTTTTCTTGCGTTTTACACGGTCGGTACCGGCCATCTCTTCCTCGCGCGTTGTATTATAGCTTTCATAACGCCGACGCCGCGAAATTGTAGCGCCCCAGTGGTTCTCGACCTGGCGCATCGTCGTCTCATCGCACGTCAATAGCTGCATCGACACTTTTCGCGTGGAATCGTACGTGCTTGCGGCATTTTTTTCCGTTTCTTTTTTCAACGAGATAATAAAAATTCTGAATTATCCCAATTTCTTGGATTGTTTCATAGCTCAAGCAGGGATAAATCATTTGCGGAGTTTGCCGCGTGATAGAAAAATTCGCAGGTAGTTGCGAACCTGTAACGAGCGGCGAATTGGTTCCTATATCGCGAGGAGCACGTAGAAGTAATATATGGGATCCATTCTTCTCTCCCTCTATCTTGCTCTTTTCCTCTCACGCGCGCAGGCCCATCCTACTAGTTATTATCCGGGGTAATCGTGCCTAAAAGCCGGTGCCCGCTTTTGATTAAAATTGGCTTTTAATTCATTTGGCAGCCTCTAATCTCGCGGCGGCTCCGATCAGAGGGAACCAGAGCGAGGGCGACGTGCCGGTGGGGAGCGAAAGGGAATAGGACGGAGGGAGAGGGAGAGTTGAGGGAGAGAAGACAGAGGTTTGAAGCGAAAAATTTAGTGGCTTCCTCTCTTCATTCTCATACGCGCCGCCGAGCTTGCGAGTGCGCCATGAATAAATTCCAATGTGGCATCTTTCGCCAAGATATATTACGTCGATCGATTGCGGATAGGTCTTGCGAAGGAATGCAGCTCTGCTTCTTGCATGCTCTGAATTTTATATTTTGCGAATAGCGTTCTCTCTCGATAGGCACGTAGGCATTATGAGAAAATATATCATTATGAATCTAATAAATAACTACTTTATATTTATTATTTTTTATAGTTAATATTTTATTCTCTACATGTATATTTTATTTTATCGCTTTAATCCAGTATCAGAGTTTATAAGTTTAATCATAGAGCGTACTCGTATTATTTTTCGAAACGTTTCCTAATTGAAAATAATCTTGAATGTTTTCGCCGATATCAAGATTTCGCTTATTGCGTTCGATTTATCTCCTGAAATTCCGAGAAGAGAATTCATTGGCCGAGGAGAGATCCATCAAATGGAAGATTGAAATCAATGCTCCGTAGACGCCTGTCTCCGCACGTCTGGCAACTTACTAACAAACGCGTCAGCACTCGAATGGCGCGCCGGTCTCACTTCCTTTCTTTGATAACGATAATCATCGTTTCGAGACGGAGCGACAGAGTTTCGCTGCTCGCGATTGCTTCAGTCGCCGACGACGATGTCGATGGCGACGAGGTACCGGAAATGTGAAAGTTCGGTAATGGGTAACTGGAGCGAGCAAATACGTACAGCGGACTTTGTGAGACGCGGTAATGTCGTTGCCATCGGGTTGTTATCATCGTATCTTTTTCCGTCGTTGTACCGCAGATATTGCGCGACGCATATCTAAAATTCCGGTGTCATGAACCGGAAGGAAGAGCGAGTATCGGCTCGTATAGTTTCTGACTTGTTTGCAACCATCGCGATACTTACATTATCATGTAACGCATATTCCGTATTGGCTTGCTAGAGTTTCGTTATGCTCGAATTTTTACAGCTGCATAATTCACGCAGTTGCTCCAATAAGCGTATCAAAGTAGCGCAGTTACATGTTTTGGACTTTTATCGCATTATCGATTGCTTCATAAAATTTGTTACCGATTTATTAATCGATAAACTGATCTCGATTAATAAAGAAAGTATTTAACATATCACTTTTATCGATATTTGCTAAAATAATATTTTTTTTATGATAATAATGAAAATAATTCCAAGGTTTTATTTTTGCTAATTAATTATCGTTTAATCGCGTCCAATCGACGGAAAAGATAAAAGTTTTTTGATTAAATATGTGATTTATTAAAATTATTAAGTATAGTATCTATGTATTATATGTGATGGATAGATTTTTATTCATAAAAATTTATCAATTAACTTTTCAAAAAGCATTTTCAAATAGAAAAATATATGAAATTTTTCTCTCTTAATCATTTTTATTATGCAATATTTTGATTGCTGACGTAGTTTCTTGTATGCGAAGCAATCTATTAAAAAATCCACGTGTGTATATTTATTGTCTATCTAAATTGCAAAATAATTACAAAATATTTTATGATTAAGCAATGAGTTGGAAGTTTTTTCGAAATATATATCTCTCGATTATACCATCTATCAATCGGCGCATTAATATTCAAAGAACTTATCGGTCGCCGCGTTAAAGGGTACATAATCATGTAGATATTTCTCACTTAAACTATCTCGAGCGATAGACAGAAAGGACAATTATTTGTCCTCTTTAACGATACTATCGGAATTGACGCTCCATTACGAGGTAAATCTAATTAATTAGCGTAAGTGGCGCAATTAATTGGCGCAGATTGTAAAAGGCTAGCGAAACAGCAGTTTGAAATTAAGTCTTCTCTGTCGTTTTTATTGTCTACGGCACTCTACGGAAAGCCGTGGAAGCCGGATAAGAGAAAGAGATATAAGCAAGAGGAAGGAAACAGAAAGAGAGAGAGAAAAAATAGACTGAATCGAAGAAGGATTTTACGAGGCAGTTCAAAGACATTCTTGATTTCGATGTTGGAAGGGTATCCGACGAGAACCACTTGAATTTAACGAGGCTCCGGCAAATGGGCCACCCTGCAGATTCACCTTCTTTATTCTCTCTATACTACTGAAGCTCATGCCGCACTACTAACCCATGGACAAACACTCGATTTCAAGATTGCGCCTTCCGTCACAAAGTTTCCGAGAAACGTTGCGATCGGCTGTAGACAAACCTATCAGCGAAAGAACAAAACTTTTGCCCTTCTAGTTTAATTCTCCTCTCATTATGATTCTCTTACGTACCAACATATGTCGGAACGAAATAGATTCTTTAAAGCATTACAAACTACAGATTTTTTATCTTAGTCGAACAGAGTAAATGCCCCTTTACGAAGGATATAAAAATGTATCCGTTACATTCTCGTTTGTGGTAAACGACAGGAATAAGAAAGGAATCGAATTTCCATCTCTTCTGACCCAATTCTGACGTTACAGCAACGTGTGAGCATATTGAATTAGATGTTTCTCGCACTAGAAATGAAAAGGAGAAGGAGGAAAAAAAAAACGTTGCACCTGTACCTGTACCGGTCGGTCCCTCTTTTTTTCCTCCATCCGACAGACAAAGGGTGCCTGCTTCTCACTCGGCAAAATTTCGTAACACCAGGTAGGAAGGGTGGAGGAAAAGAGACACGAAGACGCAGAACGGAGCGAGAAGGAGAGACGGCGCTGGCTACGGTGCAACGTGCACTTCGGGGTCGAGGCACGACAGGATCCGCTAAGTGGCAAAGCACACACCGGACGGTCTGTGCCTCCTTCATTAGCACCAACTAGCCTCGGCGGCGGGCTTAGCCGAGTCTTTTCTTCTTTTCTCGATGCCGAAGAACGCCTTGGTAGAGAGGGGTCCCAGCGTCGTTGTAGGTACAACTCGCGCCATAAACCTCGACGAGGTCTCTTCTCGGAAATATGCCAGCGCGCATACCGAAGCACAAAACGGTTCGCTTTGTGCATCCTGTCGCTTGTCCTCCGAGATCGAAGCTGGTAGGAATTGCAAGGCTTTTCTCAAAGTCCCTCTCGGACTGTCCCGAGTTATTTACAATGCAGATTGCTTTATTCCCGTTATTTTCTCCTCCACGGGGAGAGAATAATTTTGAAAACGATTTTGAAGATCGCGTAATAAACTGTATCGAACTTTTATTTAAATATAATGATTCGCGTTACGAGATGTTTCACGTTTCTTTCTCTTTTCGTGTGTTACAGAGAAACTCACCACACAATCGGAAGATTTCAGTAGGAAGCTGTACATCTTTGCGGAGAAGAGCCAACGATACATTTGCTTCAATAAGCGGTGGAAACTTGTCGGCCTGGTAATTACTCGCCTACCAATTAGTAGCATACTCCATCATCCCGAGTGAGCGAGTAGATTTACACGCACTGGTAAACGCATTGGACTGTTCGTAATTTCGTAAATTTCTATTCATCACTTATATGCGGGGCTGTAATTTAGAAATTGGATTATTAACAGTCCGGTGATTTAAGGCTTCAACGTTTACAACGTGTATTACAAGCCTTAATCTTGCCTGATTCATCGTGCGTTAAATTTACCGCTCAATTTCCTGAATCCGTCTCGCGAGGGGAAGTTTTCGAATAATTGTGTTTACTTTTGTGCGAATGCAATGATTGAAAATCATCGATCTATCATCTATACATTTAATTTTCAATTTCGATCGATTCGCCAAAAAAAAAGTATAATTTTATCGATCCATATTTTTGTTTTTATTTGATTACGCTCTTAGATTCGTATAAACATTTTTTAATCTTTTGCAGTGTTACACTTTATATTATAATAAAAGTGAAAAATTTATGGAATTTATCTTTCGCGAATAAAGTTAGATTAGATAAGAAATTTTGTACGACGGAAAAAAGATATTTAACATGCATCCTTATTATCTCGAAGAGCAAGGGATTGAAAAACAGCGGATAATATATCACGAACCGTCGACTGTTTACTTTCAGCCTAAGAAGCAAAAGGGACCGATGTGCCAGTTTTACGAAGTATACAACGGCTCGTATCTGAGGTACAGGAGCGTGGTCGACGGCTCGCGATACATCGGCTTCAACAAGTATGGCAAGCCGATGAAAAACCCCCACGGCAGACAGGAGTGCTTCAACTTCATCAAGTACAACCCCCACGCCGACATAAACCACCACAACAGCCTAGTGAACGCGGAGATGGGCGGTATGGAGCCGCGGGAGCCGTTCGTCGTCTCGAGGAAGCCATCGCCGGTGATGAGGGCCACGAAGAACTCCCTGTTGCAGGCCGACAGCGCGAGGGAGCACGCGCACACGTCCACGCATCGCCATCGGCATTCGAATCGCTGGAAGATGCGGCAGGACGGAGCGGACTCGGGGCCCCGGAGACGACACGAGAGTCGCCTCCTCGTCGAGGCCAGCAGCAAGTATTGAGCCGCGTGCGAGCTCGCCGATCAAGACTGCCTCCTCCATTACCCCGTGAGAACCTGAGATCAGACTGCCAAATATATATACGCTGGTGGACCGCTCGTGGTCGGGATGTCAGGAGCCCACTTAACGGCGCCTCGTGAGTCGCGACTCGAAGCACCACGTATTCGTTCGAATTCGGTCGGCGAATCGAGAGCGTGGACGCGACCGCTTGCGAGAACCGTGTGCGAGAACGCGCGCATACACACGCACACATACGCACGCCTTATAGCTGCGCCCGTTCAGTTTCCGTTTCCGCCCGGGTGACGTTTCCGCGGCGGGAACGGGCGTCGTCGTCGAGCGTCGTCACTTGACGTAAGATCGAGGGAGACGCGGGACGACCTGGAAGCGCGAGCGCGCGAGTTCCCGCCCGACGAAGCTATCTCGATTTCACGCGGTTAAGTTCGATTTACACTTGCCCCGACTGACCCCTTCAGGCAAGTACGTACCTCGTAACGATAAGAGCGTTTTTTTTTTCTAATCATTGATTCCTCGTGAGTTTGGTTCGCGCGATGAATCGTTCGTTATCTCTCTGTTCTCGTCTCTTTTTTTTATACATTCAATCACTCTCTCTCTCTCTCCTCTCTCTCTCTCTCTCTTTTTCTCGCTCTATCTATTTATCTACCTAGTTATCTATCCTTCTTTCTTTCTTTTCTTAATCTCGTGACGAAGCGTGGCCAATTAGTACATATTTCTTTCACACTCGATGCTGCGCGTCGCGATAAACTGCGATACAGTCATGTAAATTCGTTTGAGCCGTTATTGCCCAATCGATCGTTTGATGCGAATGGAAGAAATTCACGTCGTAGAAACGCAACCGAACGGCTGCTGTGCTTCGAGCGCGGTCACTGGCCCGCGATGGTAGCGCAAAAAGACGCGCGGACGACGCACGCCGATGGACGTGTCTTCCGGACTTGCCCGACAAAGGTATCCGGATATCGTGAAATGTTCAATATACACATTCATATATTTTTTCCGAAATTAAAAAATTAATACAATTATCGTAATCTTAATTTGTTGAAAAATGAAATTGATATAAAAAAATTCGATAAAATGCCCGATATTGGTGCAACTCGATACGAGGAAACCAAGAAACAAATAGACGATTTTGTTTATATTATACTGATGACCCCACTCATTGATTCGGCTCTTTTTCAAATTTATGCGTAAGAGGATCACGATGTCCGGTTGCGGTCGATTCCTTCCCCCGGGAATCAAAGCGGGAACGGATTGTCGGCGCTGGTCCAGCGAAGAAATACTCGTCACATCGCGGATGCTCGTACGTCGTCGTTCTTACGCCCTCCTGCGCAGTTAGAGCTCACGCCGCGCAAGACTCTCTCGCTCGCTGTGCTAATTACGCCGCCTAACGTAGCGTGCGTGCGTGCCTGCCCGCGTGTATGAATAATGTGTGCGTGCCTGCCTGCGTGTTCGCGACGCAGGCCTTACCGCCGCCGACGCACAAACTCATGGTACGATCGATTACGAACGTGCCGAGAGTATATGACGACCGACGACAGTTCTCCGAGTTTCTTCTTCGAATAATTCAAGCTTATATTTTCCCCTCGAGTCGTCGATGTGTTTCACGGCTACGATGAATTTTATATATATCGAGAATATCCTGGAAGATTAATAACGATGTCATTGCGTGGCTTTGAGATACAAGAAACACAATGTTTCAGATGCGGGACATTTGAAGGCTTAATGTAAACAAGGCTCGAAAAGGAGCGTCACGTTTTCAAAAAATATTACTTTTGTATTTATATAAGAGCTCTCTATGCTAATATATTGGCAGCAGGCAAGCTGTACACGTAATTTTTGAGAATTCTTATGAGATACGCAATGAAAGAAAGAAAGAAAGAAAAGATAAAGAGTATATTTCTATAAAATGGCATCGATTGAAAAACTATCGACGTATATTTTCTAAATAATTTCCCACGTGAAATCTATCTCGAGACACTTTTCCTTTCGAGCATTCGGACAACGGCGATCGGTTGGAACTGCATGTTTGTGCGCGAGCATATATTATATTTGTGTGCATTTTGCGTGCATACGTATTTCGCCTCCGGAACGCGTGTGAATGCGTGTAATATATAATGCATTATCGTTAATGAACTTAATCCTTAGAATGCTATCGCAGACTGTATTATTAGGCTAGGTACATGAATATATGACGCGGTGGCGACTCGACGAAGGGAGCCAGGGACGCCGAGTTCTTTTTGCGAGAACGTCTCGTGCGATCTTATTTTTCGCTTCTATTTTCCCGACTGGACGCCGTCCTCGCGCGTCGCGCCGTTTTATCTTCTACAGGCACGAGAAAGGCACCCTGGGCTGATTCCACTTTCGCAGATTCGCCACGTAAGGAGCGCCTGTTCCCTCTCCCCTTGAAAGAAAAAAAAAAGAGATCAATCCCTATATAGGTAGCTTATTTATTGAAATCATGTCTAGGTACTACGAAAGCCGAAACGCCCGAGAGACTCTTCGTTGTCTTGTACGTATATATATATATATATATATATATATATATATATATATATATATATATATATATATGTATGTATATGAAGATATGCGCTGCTCTCTTTTTATCGTTTTCACCGTTGCTCACCGTTGCTATTCCTCTTTTCAGTCTCCTCTCTTTTCTGTCAGTCACATTCCTTAATTATCATTTAACGCAACGTTATTTCGTCACAACCGTGAATCGTTTGATACGATGTCATTAATTATTTGCTCGAGAGCAAATGTTTCATCCTTAATTCTTATTTATACTTTTTTCTTGGAAATCTATTTTTGTATTGTAAATTCTTTTCACGTATGTAAAAAAGTAACCATTGCAAATTTACATTTATACGCACACGCATTTTCATAAATTCTAATAAGGAGTAATATTTCAGTTATACACACATTATCAAGATTTAACTACTTTTTTTGAATAATCAGTTAACTTAAAGACATATATTTTCTTTTCTCCGCATTCCTTCACTCGTTTCGATGGTTAAAACACGCTTTTTACGCAAAGTCTGACAAATACTCAATATTTGATTAATTTAATTGCATATGAGTGGCAGTGCATAGAAAAGCTTATTCCTACGGATGTTTGTATGTGTGTTAAAAAAAAAAAGTAGGGAGCAATACGCACGTAGTGACGCCACGTTTCGTACAACGAATCAAAGATTAAATTTTGCAACGCGTTTCTTAATAAATTAATCATTTATTTCTTCGGAAACAACAATTTTCACATTCCGGCAGCCTTGTTTGCCTCTTTTATCACAGACTGCTTTTAATTGTAACAAAGTATCATACCTTTTGGTGATTCGTTATCGGCACGTGGCGAGTGCAAGCTAAGCACGATAAGATGTCGCGTGTAAACAGAAATTAAATGCCAGCAGCTGATCATGAGAAAGGCATAAAATCCGACGCTTATAATTTAATAACAGTTAACTAATCTAAAAAACATATATGTATTGTATTCTAATATGGGTATTGTAACTCCACCTCTAAAAATTAACCAACTCGTTTTTGTATGTGTAAGCCTAGCGTCACGTAGCGACGTGCAGAGAATCACCGCGGCGTTCACGGCGATGTGTAAAAAAAAAATGATAGAATAATTTTTATGGAGTTTGCGAGTCTCTTCGAAAGCGAGATATGTCACTGACTGTCGTTCTATGTATATATATATTCGTTCGTACATGTATCCGTTCCTATATATATATATGAAGAAGAAAGAAAGCGATTCCCGACCAGCGTCATTCTCGCGATCTCATCGAACTATTCGTAATCGAGTCTCGTTTTGGTATTTTGTAATTTTGAGATTGAGAAGAAATTGCATCGATTTTTTCGTTTAACATTCGCTGGTTTGTACATTCTTACATATTGGCAAGAAAAAAAAATTTTCCTCGGTCTTTAAACTGTGTATTGATACTATACGATGCTGATCGTCTTATCATTCATCTGACTCGATTGCGAGCAGATCATCACGCCTAATCCGAGTCCCTTCCTTTTTTTTACATCCTCACCATATTGACGAACCAGAAAACGGTATGAAACGAACAAAACACGAGAGATGAATCTGACTCTACCCCTCCCTATAGATAGATAGTATACATAACAAATAAAAATAAAAAAAGAAAAAGGTAAAATATAAATATTATATATATATAAATAAAAATATATATATGAAAGATGATGTGTATTGTAAGATATTTAATACCGACTTGTCTTAGGCACACCCGATGACGATCGATAACAATGAAACGATGATAATAATTATTACGATGATTGTTGTATAACGAACGACGACGATGATGATATTCTACACTGTAATTCGCGTTGTAATATAGAGGCCCACCCGTTACCCACTAAATCGATGTATCGATGTACCCCGGCCGTGCTGTGCTCGTGTGCACGCGTCTCGAGGGGATGACCGACCCTAGAGGGAGAGAGAACACTTGCAGGTGCTTCGCACTTTGGACGACGGCCAATTAGCCGAACTGAGATTTTTCTACGAGAAGGACAGGGAGCCACTTTCGTAACTGGCCGACGTTCAACGAGCGTTGCATCCCGGATTGGAGAAATTAGATTCGATTTTGATTGCGCCTTCGCGCTGCTCGGCGTTAATCATCTTGACTGTAGCGCGAAAGACACACACGACATACAAATGCGCGCGCGCGCACATACACACACACACACATACACACGCACACACGTTTTATTTACGATGCGCAACAGTCTATTACGAATGAGCACAGCACGCCCGGCAGCAACTAGCAATAATATAACATTCCAACTTAAATCGCATACGTACTGCGAATTCTAATAATGTGTGCCGCCGTACGAGAGAGAAAAACACTGTCAAATACACGCTCATACACTGCTATTCGTCGTATTTATTATCACACCGACTTCTTATCCCTCTAATGGCTGTAATCCTTAGTTCGCATGCAAAACGATAGCATGAAGGAATGGTAGCTAAACCAGTCTCCAGAGAGCGATAAAGTAACGGACATACGATTTGGTCCAACGAGTTATGCAAACTGCAGAAATGTTTGCGAAAAAATGAAGACGGGTTTGTCTTACCCGCGTGACGTAATTGATCTCTCGTTTCTCTCCTCGAAGTAAAGTAATAATAATAAAGTTTAAGACTCTGTAATGATAGCCGTTAAATAATTTGTTTCTCTTTATAAGGGAGGGAAAAGCATCTCGCTATGCATTTATTTCTAATAATTTTGTAAATGGCACGTTTCACAGATATAAACTCCAAATTTGTATAATAATGTGGCAGACATTATTATTGTAGATTCTTTCATGACAGCGTTAAAAAAGGGGGATATTCCAGCGTCGTGAAAGAAATTCAACTTCACAGGGAGCGCCGAATTTTTACCGGATTTGTGAGGCTCTCAATATACTTATCCATCCACTCGAGCCGTCTCGAGACGGAAAGCTAAAATCAAACACATCAAACACGTTTTGACGGCGGCGGCAACACGATCCGCCTGAGAGGTTCTCTATTTGCAGCGATGGTTGAGAAAGAATCAGGATTTTCTACACACTTACCTAGAAGGGGGAGGAAGGAGGGAAAGAGAAGAAGACGTAAAAAGGAAAATATGTTCATGAATCTCGTCTGTCCAAATCTCGAGCTACTCCCCAATAAATCTCGCGCTATCTTTCATTCAAGTTTGTTTAACTTAACATCGGCCCGTGAAACTGTTGTGTGTTGCACCCTCCTTATCCTTACACAAAGTCTACCGTTTCGTTCTCCTCCCTGCCGAATCTCTCGCGTACTCCTTTTCCTTCCTTCGCCCCTCTATATCAACGTACATTCACGCGTCACCGGGTAGGCAATGTCCTATGGTGCGTAAGTTCCCGCATCTAGATCCCAAGATTATCTTCCTGAGCTTGATGTAGCTTTCCTGCTCCCCTATCGGAAACTCTATCTTACCGGATAATGCCCGCAATCCGCTTTCGTAGCGGATGTGGCGGATTGGTGTCCCAAGATTTCACACGAAATGCACAGACCAGTCGACGGTACGGTAAATAAATAATTTAAAATCTGCATTATGAGATTCATGCGACTAAATGTGATTATTTATTTTTTGGCCATTTGAGAGTCAATTTTTGTCTCTACTTATTGTTTTATTCGCTTAGCCGATTATATATGTCAATATTAATACTTTTAAATTATCATCAATAATCTTCAAGTGGAGAGGTATTGTGTATCTCTTAAATATCCTGCACATTATTTTAGCAATTATTATTTATAATAATCATGTTTATTTAACTCGAACGTAGAATGAATTTATTTACTTTAGAAACTCTTTCAGACGTTTAATAAACTAAAAATATATGCGATATTTTTTGTCAGTCTAGACTTATCCGCGGTTTCGGAATGCAGTATTTTTTATAATATTTATGACGTGAAAACGAGTCAAAGATGAGCATCGTGGATTCACAAATACGGCGAAGAGACGACGTGCCGTTGGCGGTATGCCCGCCGCGAGAAGAGGGTCCAGCGCGCAGCCTCCAATTAAGATCTCTCAATTAGCGTATCTTATCGCGCACTTGCTTATCTGGCCGGCCTGTCTTGGACAGGTTCCCGCGCGTTTCTTCCAGTAGGTACGGCGCGTTTCTCCGCTCCCTGGACCAGTCCCTGGATCGGTCGGTCTATTTCCCGGCCGTTGCTTCACCTGCTTGCTGCACGCGTGCGTTTTGTGGCCCGCAGCGATGCCGCCCTCGTTAAATCGAGTACCGTCGCGCCGGGAGAATATTAAGTCAGCGATCATTAAAAGAGATCCTATCCAAGATCCTCCTGCTCAGCCGCTACCAGCTGCGATCCCTACCATTTCGTAAGAGATTTCACGCGAGAGCCAGATACGCCGCTTGCGCTCTCGGACGTATCTTCGCAATTAGACGCGCGTGTACGCTTAATTATCCTGCGTGTCGAGCGTTTATTAGACTTGGAAACGGTTATTCCTAGTCGAATTAACAGACGCATTAACTCTTGATACGTATAACTTGACACATTATTAGTTAGTCGTTACGGGATGCAACGTGTCGCTTCTAATATCCGAACACATAAATGCAATAATTATTACATAAGCATAATCGTTGTCTATCTATAATCTATTTAAAAAAAGATAATATCGAATGTTATCTTTAAGTATTTATCGCGTGATGTATTGTATAATGGAAATTTATTAGAAATTTACAATAGCATGGATGTATTGTTCGATTTTTTATTCTATTGAGTATCGACATTCGCTTCTAATATCCAAACACATAAATGCAATAATTATAACATAAGCATAATTATTGTCTATCTATAATCTATTTAAAAAAAGATAATATCGAATGTTATCTTTAAGTATTTATCGCGTGATGTATAATGGAAATTTATTAGAAATTTACAATAGCATGGATGTATTGTTCGATTTTTTGCTCTATTGAGTATCGACATTGTTAAAAGTTTATAGAATGACTTTTCGTCTTATATTCCTTTTGCATACATCGGCTTTTTTCTGAAACGACTCCATTCGAGGAAGTTTTAAAAGGCGGTTGTTCTGATCTTTCAAAGAGGAGTGACTTGGAGACGTCCATTCACTAAATTGCCGCTAAGGCAACAAGGGGGTCCGAAAGAACAGTGACAATCCGAGAATATAAAGGAGGAATGTGTGAGAAAGAAAAGATCAAACTCCTGGGAAAGGAATAGGGGATAGAGGAAAGAGAAAAGAAAAAGGATTCTGTTTTCCATACTTGGGCGATTTTGCAAAGAAAATGTCACATAATCAAAATACCCGAACATTTACAGTCGGCACGAACGTTTTAACTTTGTCAAACTCTGTGCAAAAATTTAATACGTTTTGCAAATACTTAATCACGTATTATCACAATTATACGAATTAAATAATAATTTTAATATTTTCCCATGTGTGTGATACTCGTGGACATTATTATTGAATTTAAATATCCCATGTATTGATTATTGAAAATTTTAGTCAGTCAAATACTAAAGTCTATACTAAAAAATACGAGAAGGCGAAGAAGAAGAGCTGCTCTAGTAACAATAAAGAGCTGACCTCAGTAAATATTCGACAGACAACCGTATTGTGTCACCTCGACCTCTCTTTTAATCGTTGCGATTTCCGTCGTGGCTGGATTTATGTGCGGAGATGCCGGGTGGTCACGCAACGCCCTTCGAGGAAAATCGAGGAAATTCCATGTCGATTTTTCGCGCGTTTACGCCCCTTCGCTCCGCTCGCATGAGCAACGGAAGCACCAGGTGGACTTTCACTCGGTTTTTCACCCTTGTGTAGCCCGATTCTCATCCGGGCAAATGCGACCAGTATTCGATTCTTTGGGTGATCCGAATAAACGGATGCCTGTGCGAGATCCTTTGTTATACGTCTTACTATGGACACCGTTTTCAAATATGTTTCAAATTTCATTTATACATATACTCCCTAAAGGGAGTAGAAATACATATTGCAAATATCTTTATTCTTTCATGACGCCACTATAATATGCAATAATAAATGAGACATATAAATAATGCTTTGGAATATAAATATTTTTGCGTAATTAACATTCACAAAATTTTTATTAATATATTATATATTAATTTTATATTATTTTTACGCGACGTAACTTATTTAACTATTATTAATATTTTTTTGTACATAACACTTTTATATTTTTTATTTGGATAAAGTCATATATTGTAATAAAACATAAAACAATTAATGCATCAATAATTAACATAATAAAATGACAGTGAGAGAACGTGCTCAAATACATTGGAGTGTGCTTTAAATTGTTATAATTCTCGTTTCATTATTAAATATCGTAAGATGCGACATCGCATCCATCAATTCCAGCAGTCTCACACTTTTCCTGAAATATCGAACACATCTGCATGCGAATAGAATTTACTTCATCATCCTGTTATTGATTTGATGTGCGGTCATCGACTGACTGCAGATAAATCTTTGAAAATCGCTGGAATCTTGTGATCGTGTTGCTACCGGTTAGCCTTAATTGGACCAAGTGGATACATATAAATGTGTACCAACCTTTTTCGGCGATTGGCCTTATCGGCTCATTATCCGTAACGGCGGCTACTCCCGTAATCGGAAATATCGTCGATCCTAAATGATTACACGAACGTAGAGGTAAAAGATGGAGAAGGAGAAAAATAGAAAATGAGGAAACAGAAGAGAGAGAGAGACAACTCGTAATTTTGAACAAAGCCTACCGACAAGATCGTTGATGCTCGCTAAAGGTTGATTCCTTAAGTCGATAACGTGAGAAAATATGCTTTTCAGGCGTCTGAATGATTCTCAAAAATTCTAATGACGGTTTAGATTTGAAATTAGACGCACGAATTTTATTGTATGTGTGTAAGTGGAATGGCCGTTTTTATATAATATTGAATTGAATATAAATGCAATTGAAATATAATTGAATATAACCACAATTTGTAACTGAAAATAGAGTTGCATAATGTAATTGAAAGTCGATCATTAACTAAAAGAATGCAGATATTTCCATAAAATTCCACATTATTTCGTATGTTATAAAAACGATATAAATTTTTATCCATGACATCAATAATGATAACGAGTTTCTGTCGATTCGTTCTATGATTCGTTCTAATGATTTATGATACATTTATTTACGATGCGAGGAATTTTGCACCAATAAAATTTGATTCTTCATTAGTCATCATATGATGCGATTATGACGAAGTGCTTTATTGATCGTTATCGCATGAGTTATTTGAAATTACGACAGTTGAAAATTTAACATATGACATAATAATTTAGAGATAAGTAAGTCATCGACATTATTCATCCAAATAATATATGACATGCGTGACAAACATTTTTTAAAATAGCTTGCTTGAATTGTCAGAGATAATATGCTCGTTTCAATCAGTGGTTTATTTCGGTAATAATATTTTCTTTGATGTATATTTGATGGTTTTTTAAAATTTATCATTTAATGAAAAAAAAAGAAATATCATTAGTGACTAATTGTTATGGTTCTAAAACTGAAACTGTATCCTATGAATAAGTAAATGCCTGGTTTCCTCGAGTGAATTTTTTTCTTGATTTCTCAAAGTGAATCTTTTTCCTGATTCCAATTTATCTTATCGTCGTTTTATGGCGAATGTAATTTCACGGAGAAACACTCTCGGAAGTGATACGAGAGAGGTCGTCATGAGCTTCTGCGTTGGCATTCGCACAGTAGAGACAGGTAATTGTGCGCTACTTTACGAGGACGATAAGTTAAACCGGTGCAAAAACTAATACCCGGCAAATAACAGGCATTACTTATACTTACACCGGTATATAGTCAGGATGTCAGGCCCCTGGGCCAAGAGGCCCCAGCTGATATTGCATTACGCCTGCATGATATATGCATTCGCGCCTTTTACAACTTTTGCACTCGTGACAGCTACCATGCATAAAAGTATATGTAGAGAGGCATTCGCTATATTGATGGCATGCGTTCTCGTGTTACTGAGTTCACGATGACGATAGAAAATACAAAGGGATGAGAAAGTTATCGATTTTTATCTCCTGTCAAACCCAGGATTGTGCTACTGTAATATTTTCTTGTTATTAATCAAATTATATTATTTTACGTAATATGCATTATTAAACTAAACTTATATATAATTATACTAAACTTGTATATAATTATATAATATTTTAATTTGGAAGATGTAGAAATTTATTTGTAATACTTTATACAAAGATGTAAAAATTTAGAAATTTTTCGATAAATTATTTGTTATTTATAAGAATATATCGTCGAAAATCAAAGATGAGAAAGATTTTAAAAAGATTGATTTAAAAAAAAATTATGTTAGAACACGAAATGGGTTTTAAAAGAAATCAACAGAATCGATTTTATGGAGAGTTCTAAAAGCGGAACCGCAACAGACTCGGAAATTCAATGAGTATTACGAAATTTCCTGCTGGCGTCAGCCGATTTTGTCGTTATTTCGCCAGTCACCCCGAATAAAGAACTTACGTGAAAAGATTCTTTCTCTCGGCTAATAGTAAAGCAATCTATGATTTCAATCTTAGATCTTTTCCTTTTTTCTTTTTGAAAAAGTAGTCAGAATACTGACATTATTTTTACATAAGAAATATTTCTTTTTTATATCATATAAAAAATTTATTAATTAACAAAATAATCTGTAGTGTTATAAGGCATTATAACACAATTATAACACAATTGTTTCAATAAGATTAGACGTTAATAAAATGTGTAATATACAGAATAATGCATAGTAATTACGTAGATTATAAAATTCCAATAAATATCTATCTACTCGACCGATCGCAAGAATAAAAGGATTGATATATGTCGATACCTATGACGTTTCGATATCAGCGAGGAGTTGGTCAAAAATATTGTTCCACGATAACACTATCGACAGTATGATCTATGGAATGGAGATGCGAAATCGTAAAATAAACGAAACTCGATTATATAGCGAGATCGTAAAACCGGCGTAAATTTTCCGCGTTCGTGTCGAAGTGCTCCGTGATAGGGTATTCTTTTTTGAATATATTTACTCGCGTTATATGCATCTCTCTCTCCTGCTTTCTTTTTTTTTTTAATGCATCCTCGATGTATCGACACAATGCACGTGCGAAACTTCCTTGCAAGAGGAGCAATCGAGAATGATGTCATAAATATTTATTCCCCTCGTTATATTTATCCTTTCGTCATTTTTGAGCCATATACAATACCGATCAAGTATGTTGAACGGTATTTCCCATCGTAAGAGTATCGTTCGTAAGCTCTTGAACTCCCATAGAGAAAATGAATTACGTAACAGAGCATATACTCAGATTTCAATAGATATAAACCGCAATACCATTTTAAGACCACAGTACGATTTTATTAATTTTATTAATTTTAATAATTTTATTAATTTTATTAACTTTATTAATTTTATTAATTTTAATGTACACTTTTCTCGCGTATCAAAAAAAGCGGTCTAATGTGAGATTGAATAATTTAACATAGGACTTTATATTATTTTATTAAGCTATGGATATTTCAGTGAAAATTAAAACAGTAAAAATCTGATTAACATTTTTACTTTTGTATATTAATTTATAAATTCGCAGATATATATTCAAGAAAGATAAAATGAAAATACGATATAGCTATAGCAATATTACTCGGTAGAGCTATAATATTTGCAATAAGATTTTATCGTTTTCAATGATATGAAGTCAATTGCACCGGTAAAATATACGATTCACTATGTCAAATAAATCTATAGATAGCATAATCTATCGTCTAGCAGTCTGAATAGCTGTTATCTCGTACCTTTATGCTATTTTCTATTCACGAGCATCGTAAATGTTATTCATGTCACTTCAGAAGTGGATTATTTTTCGTAGGAGACCTCCATGATCGTGGAAGCTGCTTGACGATCTTGCAAGATTTATGGAAAGGGATAGAGCGCCGATTAAGATCAATCGGTCTGGTGATTAAGACGTAAACTTGTGTTGATACCGACACACACGCGCGCGCGCGCACACATAAAAAGATGTAATATAAATTTGCATGGCTACTTTAATCCTATCATGTTCCACGTCCCTGACCACTATACTATGTTCGTTTTCGTCCGACGATATCTAGCAGGAAGGGGATTGGCGGCGAATAATATATTAGCATTCCACTCGAGCGCGAAGTTTATTGGCGGCTTTAATGCATTTTGCTTACCGCTTATCTCCTGCCTACCTTTTAAGCACATAGTTTTTTGATGAATAATTCAGGCGCCCAGACTTTACTCTCATTTTCCGTTAATCTACAGGCTGCTCCTTCTTTTACCTATCGCTTTATCCAACTTTTATTCTTTCTTCAAACCTGTACCTCTCACAGCTGCTTGGATTTCTGACTGTTTCGAATATATAGGTTTCTTTAGCGAGTCAGGATAAAGATTGAAAGCAAGCTTATTATATCGATAGGTGAATGAGATAGTGTATCGATAAGAATAATGCATATACGCACCCGATATTTAATGTTGCGCACCTTTGACGGCATCAGTTATTCTGCGATACTAAATATTGAGCGATAACGTATCATGTAGTAAGAGACTTTTCCTAAATTGCATCTGATAGATCTTAGAAAGCAAGATATTTTTGCTAATATAGTTTAATTCGTTAATCGATTATTAAACACACGTGATAAATATTGTTGTTTGCAGGGTGAATTTATAAATATGTTATCAATTAAATCATTATAAATCAAATTTAAATAATTAAATATTTCATGATAATAATAACAATAATATCGCATCAATGATAATGCGTGAACAAAAATGTAATCGGTTTAATAAAAGTTATCTTATATTTGATAAAGAGTAATCGTGAAAAAGTGAGAGGGATGTTACATCTCGCAAAGAAAAACATCGGCTACTACTACTACTCCCGCGTCAAGTTTTGCGTCATCAACGTAAAACATGCATGCACGATGAGTTTACAAGTGGGTTGACTATCGATGTCATTAGCGAGGCGCCGTGTTCTTTTTACGCGTTGTTCGTGGAAGAGCGGCTCTCCATTCCGGATTGCACAACGAAGTGACACGGGTCTCGTTAACGCCCAGCACGGCGCCCTATTTGGTACCGATTTTATAAATAATCGCGGCCACGTGGGCCGTTGGACCCGGGCCAGAACACGCCTAGGAAGATAAATAACAATGGTTCCCCATTGAATTCGATTCCTCTCCACCCGGAGCGGGGACTGTACGAGCTGCCTGGTCCGGCAGCTTGTCCACTCGGTCGTGGGTGTGAACGCATCGAAGGTGCATTGGCAACGGATTCCTTCGCCGGGAGAAATCTCCGTCCTTCTTCCCTTCGTCCCTTTTTGTCTGCGCCGCGTTACCGCGTGATTTCCGGTGAAAACTGCCTCTCTTTTCCTCGTTACGTTAATTTGCTTTTGGCGAACGGCCAACTGGACGAGAATCCTTGGACAGGAAGAGCTCGACAAGAGATGTCGGAATTCCTCGAATTAACTTTCGCGTAGAAGAATTTCATTCAACGCTCTTGACCTCTCGCGAATAGGAAAGATTCTTCGCTTCAGCAGCAGGTGTATATTTTTATATATAAGTTTTCGACTTATGCTCTTCAAAACAACCTCGACACGTTCCTAGTAATGGTCTTTCGTCATTTCGAATACTGGGAACATCTAAATTTAATTATTACTCGACGGTTTGTTTTTGCGAAAATAATTAGCATATTGTGGAATTACGCAGAGCGATTCCGTATTATCGTCCTCTTTTTAATTTTATACGTACAGAGAGAGAATGAAATAATAGGACCAAAATATGTCATTATAATTACATTCATTTCATAATTTATGAGTCGACAAATACGCTGATCTCATGCTATCTGACGATAATTTTACTCGCGTAGATTAATGAATTCGTCTGTCTCATTTTGCGGAATTGTTATCGAGAACGAGTTGTACATGTACGTGTGTGTGTTGGTGACGAAACAAATTTGCTCTTTAACGTAAGACGAATAGTCGCTGCTACCGAGAATTCAATTACCGTTCCGGATGTGATGGTGGGGTGCACGACGTGGCGGCCCGGAATTCGCGATAAGAGACTCACAGGAGAGACATGCAGAAAGAGTCCTCTTTCTAAGCCGCGCGCACTCTCGTCGGAGACGCGAATACAGGTAGATTGCATATCTGCATTCACCTGCGGAGGGAGTCTGGCCAGACTGGCGCTTGATAAGCGTTCGTCGCGCGATAAGAGCGTGCAATGCGCGAGGGTAACGCACTCGCCTTTAGCGGTGCACTATAGGATGTTCGACGGTAGGAGTCTGGCGGTAGATACTTTCGCATAGGTGCAACACGTGCAGCGACGTTGCGTGTCGTTTGTACGATAAGCCGAAAGGGGATTTCCACGATTTGCTCAATAACTGGGAGGGGCATTAATGCGTAGCAGATTTTTCTGCTCGTTATCTTTCATTGTCCGCAAGGTATCGTAATCATGAAATAATCCAAAGATTGCTGTTAGCGCGTTCATCGAACGCGACTAACGAACAAACTTACGCGACATGATGCGATAAATTCTAAGAAATCATTCGATTAACTAGGCAATTTAAATTAATTTTAGATTATTTTTTGTTGCATGCTTCGATAGAGCGATATGTAATAATCTTTTATTTCTATCACGGACGAGCTGGTGATGAGATTGGATGATATCTCATTGACGAAGAACAATTCGTTCCATGTGTCTTTTAAAGCGGAAAATTTCGAGAGCCTGTCCGAGACCGGCCTAAGAAGGAGAAC
Organism: Camponotus floridanus; assembly: GCF_003227725.1. Lineage (NCBI taxonomy): Eukaryota > Metazoa > Arthropoda > Insecta > Hymenoptera > Formicidae > Camponotus > Camponotus floridanus. The sequence continues at coordinate 2,123,903 of NW_020229214.1, forward strand.
GAACGAGGCCGGCGAAAGGATGAAACCCGAAGTCGTCGCGGTGAAATGCGCCCGTGGTCCTACCTATGGTGTACCCACACCATGTCGGTTAGTAAGCGTAGGTGTAGATGTGGCGAGATTAAGCCTGGACCCCGAGAGTCGCGTGGCTTTCCCCCTTCTCGTACCCCGTCAATTCCCCTACCAATTGTCCCTCTTCCCTTTCCTTCACCAAGGGCCCTCTCTGTTTCTTTCTTTCTCATCGTCCCTCGCTTCTTGCCGTGCCTTCTCGCGAGATGGTGCCCACCGTCTCGCGCGCATAAAATACAGCCAGGAATTTTAATAAGCCTGCCATTGTGCCGCGCGGTCCTGGTTCCCACACATGATTTCGACCTGGCTTAAGACCACTCGCGTTTCGGGTGTAAACGGGACTTTACGGTACACCGCAATGCCACCCGTGGTTTTACGCGCGCTCAGGAGTTAGTTAGATCGTCGCGGAATTTTATGACGAGCCGGAAATTCTATCCTTTACATGGTTTTCCAGATGGGTGGTGTACAATGGAAAAGAAAATTAGCACTCGGCTGCTCGGGCATCACCTTTTCTCCGCAAAGCTGCGACAAAGCATTTATTTATAGTAATTAAACTACCCAGTCAGTCAAATAAAGATTTTTTTATTCTTTATTTAGAGAAGTAAATAATAAAAAAATTTTTTTTATTATTAATTGAAATTAATAAATATAATAAATATAATATAAATTAATATATATAATATAAATTATATAATATAAATTATTTTATATAAATTTATATTAAATTTATATATTTATATTAATTATTTTATATAATTTATATTATATAATATAAATAATATAATATAATATAATATAAATATATATAATATAATATAATTAATATATGCGTTAGATGTTTATAAATATGCTAATTAAAAATAATGAAAAAAATTGTAGCTTAATACAATATCATAATGACTAAGATATTTTATAATCGATATGCGTTTGTGATAATAAATTGATATTCATGTTTTTATTATATTATATACAAATTTTAAGATCGTTCATATTTAGTCGTCTCGTATTCGATGCGACTGTCACTCGAGATTGCGTCGGCAATCCACCGTGCTTGAATCTCCTTTCCTGCTAATATGGAGCCGTGTTAATGCGAGGCTGGATCTGATGAGAGGCGGTATGCCATTCCGGAAATGCCGGAATGCCAACTGTGGCGCCAGAACCGTGCATCGACATGTGACTGACCGCAAATCAATTTGCACGTTCCCAACCACTTCTCGCACCATGCTCGAAACACAGATCCCTCTCGCAAGATTGAAACCGATGATTTCGAAACGGAACTGCCACGTTACCTTGTCATCTCAATCGCGATGACGGGGATCGATAGAACGGCGCGTCACGAATTCGGGCTTTGTTCCTGGAATCGCGCGGCACGGTTGGAAAAGAAAAGGTGTCGATCCTATTGGAACGTTAATTAGCACCTTACACGGATCTTCCATGAAAATTACATCGAGTTCCGGGACACGTGAAACGAGAAATACGTCTTTTTCACTCGCTGTCGTATTAAGCCGGATGCGTTTATCATTTACGTAATTCAAATACGAGATTTTACTTAATAATTTGAGCAGGGAAGGGCTCACTTATTTTTATTATTTTAAGAGAAAAGTGTATTTAAGAGAAAAGTGTGAAAAAATATAATTAAATTAAAATCTAACAAAAAGACCCGCTCATAAAGTTCTATTTTCTAAATAATATTTTAATCTAAAGAGATTTATATGCACGTTTAAAGAATTGGCGATTCATGTGGAGAATGAAACGAGAGAAATTTTAGCCTTCAAAATTAAATTCGCAGTGATATATTAAAACGCAGGAGGTGACTTTTTATAAATATGTTGCAACATACATATGCTGCATCTCGCCTGTATATTTTCATCGTAAATTTTTATTTTTAATTATTTATATATCGTCTCTTAGCCAATTACCGATGTGTATCGTGTTGCATGATTAGTAAACACGGCAGCGGGGAGTGCGCGATCCAGTAATCGATTTTTTCGCCGATGATTGTGATTTACGAAAACGAGATTGGGACCGTAGGAGGTGGTCCATGTAGAGGAAGCGTGTATGGCCCTGGGGCTCCTGTATCCAAAGCAGCAGCAGCGTATCCGAGAGAAGCTGCGTCGAATCAGCAAAGACAGTAGCGATCGGTAGGAACCCTTGCAGAAAGAGGAATCGAGGAATCCGTTCGCCGAAAGATCTGCAATCGAGAGACTGTAAGAGCGAGAGGAAGATTCAGATGATTAACCTGTGGCGCCGTGTAAGATCGTAAAGCTCCCGGAGCCTGTTGGACTCGTCTGCAGCTCGCTTCACATAACGTTTTGCCCTCAGCCTTCGTCTCGAACTCATAATTGGCTTGCCGTTTCGAATGAGAGCTACTGCCGACGTGTATCATATTAGTAGCAGTAATTACAAATCACTGAACGAAGTGGAACCGACGAGATGGTCCCTGCGGTCGAACGACTTCGAGAGGATCGCATGCACGAAATATGTATATGTGTACATACTTCGCCTTCCGATGGTCATCGATCGACGAAACATGCAATTTAAAGTAATATCTTTCGGTTAGGTTGTTATTAGAAGAAATTATTGTACTTAAGATTACATTCTGGAGATTATTTAACATGCGTGTCTCTTATCGTTGACGGGTATAAATATGTATTTCATAAGTGTTTGTAAGCTGGGAAACTTTAAATAGCTTTTTGCATAATTATATAATATTCTAGTAAAGTATTTTAATCTTGGAAGTATTAATCAAATTGAAATATATATTATATCTATATTATATTTAACAATATGTTTAGACATAAAATGACTAATTGGATTATTATTTAATATATCAACCAACGTATAAAACTATACGTGCATACGTGCTACGTATAAAGCGTTTAATAGAGACACTCTTCTCAAACACACAGTGTGAGCATGCAATGACAGCGGTAATGGCTTTTGCTGTAATAAACCGCAGTGGTAAGATATGCACATTATTCAAGAAGGAAGAGGTATTGCCGGAGTAGGGAGGAAAAATGAATAATCGCATCTGTTTGCTAGTTCGATGCTGGGAATATCTGAAATTGGCCGCAACATATAGTAGACAAATCACTGTAGAAATCGAGAAAAATTTGTGTATCTTTAATAAAACAAAGAAGAAAAAAAGTAAGTCATTATGTTGCAATAATTAAATTTTATTAATTTACCAAAATTAATAGAAAAATTCTTTAACGTCAAATAAAATTATTTCTCTCGGAAATTGAAAATTTGATAAAGCCTAAAATATATACACGAATATATAATATGATTTACTAAATTATTAAATTTACGCAAATAGTTGATCAAAGTGAAAAAAATTTTGGTTTATTTTATTTCGAGAGAGAAAACGGATTTGTAAATTGTAAATAAATTCATTATTTTAAAACGGATGGACTAGAACAGCTTAAATTGAATAATTTGTAATATAGATATTTTGTTCAAATATACATGTAAAAATAAATTAAAATTTTAAATGAAAAACGAAAGAAAATTAATAAATTCTAATTTATAAATTTTAGCTAATGTATTTTATAAATAATGTATTAAAAAACTTTATCTTAATTTTTTATAATTTATCTATCTATTACATATTAAAAAACTTGTTTTAGCTGATGTAAAGATAAGCTATCAATTAATTAAATTATATGTAATATGATAAATAACATAAAAGTTTGATTAATTTTATTTTATTATAAACTACATTTTATTATAAATAAATTATTTTATATATTATTATAAGAATATTAATCTATTAATTTTGATTGGCAACTTGGCTTTAGTTAAAGTAAAATTACATTAAAACGACGTTCAATTATCGATCGTAAGGTCGCTTGAGTTATATAAGAGTAAAATTTTCACGCTTATCTGTCGGCAATAGTAATTAGCCAGCAAAGAAGAATTTCTTTCCTTCTTTGATCTTTATTAGAAATGGAAGAAGCTAAATGTAGCCAGAATAAATGTGGCTAGAAGCGATGAAAGATAAGTCCAATATGGCCCGAAGAATTACATAAGCTAAGCAAAGTAAGTGCCTAATACTAGCAAGAATACCTAGTAAAAAGTATAAGATATCTTCGAAAGTATATTTTTGAAAGTATTTTATATTTTCTTTTCACGCAATGGCGTGTAATTGAGAATGCTACCGGTGCTTTCGATTAAAACGATAAAACGCTCTGTGATCGGAGCATGCGATTGAGTCACGCTTCTCAAATCTCGGTTTCTCGCTAGCTTAGCCAGCAAATAGGATTATTAGAGCTATTAAAATCCTTAGACTTTCTTGATATCTTAATAGAGGTACACCGAAAAAATTGTATTCTTAACTTAAGAATATGCCACTTATCTTTAAAATATATACCATTAAAAGAGGCGCCAAGAGGATCCTCTTAAGTTAAGAGGAAAATCTTCTAAAAAGATATTCTTAATACACAGAAAAAAATATTTCTTTGGATTTAATAAATTTTGTTGAAGTAAAATAAATTTAATTATTGGTCTAAAAGTTTTTTTCCACCTAATTTCAAATAATCTGTTTAATATTCTGAATCCCAATAAGGAATCCAGATTATTAAATAAATTATTTTAAATTCAGTTTGAAATTAAACTGATAAACAGTAATGTCGATATGCGCCTGTTTTTTGGAAGGATAATTTTTTTAAATATTACTTTCAATTTTATTATTATTAAATTTTTTGCTTTTATAATTCCTACAAATTTATATTTATATCTACAAAATATATTTCAACGGTTTAATCATTTGTAATAATGTTTTCATTAATGCGTAATGAAATTATAAGTTGCAGAGTTAAATATATTATCGAAGACATGTATATATTTTAAGAAAAATAGTTACATACTGTATTCTTAATATCTTTGGAGACAAATTTACCTCGAGAGGAACTGTTTACTTATGTATATTTTTTGGTTTCTTGCTTTTTAATTTTGTACGCTTCATAAATGGGGGAGACATAAACTCGGTTGATTATAATAATAAGATATTTATAATTGTTTAGGAGTGTGGTTTTCAATTAACACTCGTTGTAGGCAGTTACAACTGGTACCTTCGGCAGCACACAAATTCCTTACCGGTTCGGTGAGGCATAATTTGTCCCGCGTCATAAATTACCCCCATGACTCTCGGCCGTCTTGTAATACACGCGTATGTGAGATCCTGCCTTATAAGGGCGGCCCATATTTTTTTATTTCCGCGTCTTAAAACTTTATCACTGCCCAATGACGCCACCGTTTTATATCGCGATATGCATAAACATTTTTGTCTTCTTAATCTTGATATTTATATATAACTGTCAAAATTTCAAACACAAAAATATAAATATTCGCTTGAAATTAAATGCATGATGAATGCGGTAGAAAATAAGGCTTCTTTTCAATTAGCATTATACAAAAAAAACACTGTAATTAAATAAAAGTTAGAAAATAAAATATTAGAAACATCAAGAAAAATTTGGGGGCAATGTTGGAGTTGAAGTTTAAATTTAGAATTTACATGCGCTCGAGATCCCGAAGCTTTGCATTCTCCCGAAAGAAAAACAGCAACGATGTCACATATGTCTTCGCGCGTTCCGCCGAATCTTAGGGTCCAATTATTTCGCTTGTTTTCTCGAAACCCACATGACTCTTGCATTCCCTGCAAAGAGAAACACGACCTACAGTGTTGTGTTCGCTCGGCGATTGCAATGATAAAATCTTGCCACAATGCAATGGTTCTTCCTTTTCGCGAGACATTGTTGCGACAAGTTACTGTTACATTTCACTTACAATCCACTATAGTATATTACATAATGTTTACGGGCAACGATATGCATACGTTTAGGTGTCAACATGAAAAAATATAAAATTACAATAATTGCAACTGATAATGAATACAATATTTGAAATAACAATCAAATATCTCAATGAATATTTCGATCAGGATCGTTCGCAGCGCGAACGGTTTCTCGGATCGTGATGGAACGGAACGATTTGTTTCTTAACGACCGTGACAAATGCGCTCTATTTGCATCAATGAGTTTTACAACAGCAGGAAAAGAGGAAGAGGAGGGGTTGATTTAACGCTTCGCGTCAAGCCCGCGGCGACGCGTGATTTTTCGTATCGCCAACCGTATTTATGAGACGATAACGCACCGATTGTAATATTAATAAGCATGAGTGTACGGTACATCGGGACGAATCAAAGCCACGATCTTGTCTTAAATCTCGATGTATCAATATGTTCCAATTCAACCTGCGACGTCACCTTCCCACGCGCGTACACAATATCTCGTAGACACACGTCGTACATGCATATTTTATCACTTCGGTATTATTTTATAGCAGAGTCACATCCTCGTGATACCTACGCCAACAGAAGCGTGCAAAATCATTTGAATATGCGATGTTTCATTATAATTTAATTTCAAATTTTCCGACGCAGGTATGCGATTTAAATGATGCAGAATTTTCGTTGAAAATGATACAGAATTACGTGTAAAGGGAGATGAGTGAGACTTTACCGATAATGAGCTTCAGTTTATGTGTTTTTACATGTACATGCACATATACATGCGCACACTTGTCACACGGGTTTCTCCATTAGACGAGTCTTTGAGGAACGACTCGGTGGTAGACACAGCGGACGGAGTGTCAAACGCAAACGAAAGTGGCGTCGTACCACTTCGAAGGTGGTCGTTACCAAATTCGGTATAACGAGGTCCATCTTGTAGGAGATGGAACGCAGTATCATAAATGTTTCGTGTAACATTATTTCAAGCTATTGTATTTTACATAAAATTGCGTGATTGCAATATAAAAAAATATATTTTTTATTTTATATTAAAATAAAAAAAAACATATATTTGTCTTTATAAAAAATAATTATTATTTAATAATAATAATTATTTATTAATAATAATTATTAATTTAATAATAATTATTTATTAATAATAATTATTCGATATGTTCGTGATCATAAACTCGAGCTCGTTGATTAATATTGTCATGCATGTCGCGTATATGAATTATTGCGAAATGCTTATCAACACGCAGTAATCTTTTTGTAAATATTCTATTGCGTGATATTCATTGATTAGAATCCATAAGTCATACGTACGCGGCACGTCGGTGTATATTGATTTTACTAAGTAACACCTTTTATCGAAGGAATGTTTTATGCTATAATGCTGGTAACATCGTTGAAACATTTCTCACTTGAATGCACGCACGCTGGACGCACATCATGAATTTACAGCAAGTTATAGGAAGTATATATGGAATTTTAAATCGATGCTTCTCCCGCAATAGGAAGCCATGGAGGATGTATTATAAATTCCATTGCGGATTTTATCATGGTTGCAATAGCGGCAATCTCAATTTTAATCGGCGAAAGCAACACAATTTCGGATTACGTCGTAAAGCGGCTTACGAGCCATTTGAGACCTGCCGTCAGGAAGATGGTCGATTAATGTGGGAGTTTGCCCTTCGAGATGGAGTCATGCTGGCGCTAATTTACCGTTGTGTTTGAATGTACTATTAGACGCGTGCGTGAGGTACTCGGAATCCACGTCGACCCACACCTCGACGACGCACGTGAAACGTGTGTACGGACACTTGAACCTCGAACCCTGAACCTCTTTATGTCGTATTATACCTACCTACGCGGAATCTATACCGCGCTCGTTAAGTCCGTCATTACCTGTTATTCGCGCGCTAGAAGAGGTTTCTCCGTATTGTAAGTTATTATTGGAATGCCGTCGTATTCATATACTATTTTTATTCCGGCTCACGTAATTTAGTCACGGAAACAAACTGCGTAATACGCGTATTTGAATTCGTATAAATGTACGACATTTATTACGTTGATGATACATTGATAATGTAGTTATTTACAAAGAGATGTAATTTGACAAAATAGATTGCTGGAAGAAATAAGAATATTACATAAGATAATGTGAAAAATTATTATTTTTTAATTGAATAATATAAAATATAAAATAACATAAAATTGATCAGGTTTTTAAATTGTAAAAATAGGATATTAATATTTTTTGCAAAAGGGACAATTATCGCGTTCACAATTTATTTAGAAAAATTATATCCCCTTTTTTTTCATCGGCGACAATTTCCTATCAAAGATTGCAAATTTCTTCATGATCGAGTTGACACGTAGAACAGGATCCTGGATTTTAAAATGATTTCTTTATTTCACATCAAGAGAGCTGTCGATTCTTCCAATCATTTCATCTCATTTCTGTCCGAGCAGAAAAATACGATGGCTTCCACATCCATAAAATTTAGAAGGCGCGCTTTCGGGAGATTCTAAAATTCAGAGAAGAGCGAGAATAATCGATTTCTGATTCAAGGTAGTCGAAGAGGTCACGCGTAAGTGGTTCGACATAATTATACCATATCCCTCTGATCTCTAGCCCATCGTTCCATCGCAATCGCGCAGGTGAACGGAGGGCTCACTTATGGGAAACAATGTGTGCGGTCTCACACACGCGTATCTACGTATGCTCTCTTTCTTTCTCTTTCTTGTCAAAACGGATGCTTTGTTTCGGATTAAGGTGCCGATCGTATCCGTGTTACCTTACCCTGGGATACGTATAATCACTCTGTAACATAAAACCAAATTAATGCGATCCGAGCTCGCTGCTGGTGAGCTTGGATACATTTTTACGTAAAGTTTCGCGGACCAGTTTTCCTCGTTAATATCTCGCGATTTCTCGTCATATTTCCTGGAAACGCACGCAGATCGTTGATGCGAATACTCGCGATCATTCATACGATGATTTTATGACTGCGCGGCCGATGCCTTGCACGATAATATTATACCGGAATTTCATCGTTTTCTAATGTAAGCGTGCTGTTTCTTTACGGCCGATGCTCGTCGCCGTATTCGTTTCGTCGTGTCGCGTCTCGGTTGACACGCGAGGCCGCTCGAAAGAGATGCGGAAACTTCGAAGGCGGTTTTACGACCGCTTCACGTTGTTTCGTTTAATGATCTTTCAAAATTTGATCGCCGAATAATGTAGAAATGTTAAAGCTTTAGTCGATTGCCACCGCATCGATATAAGATTCTTAACGAGATGCAAGATTTACAGAGAAAATATATTCCCGAGCAATATAAGCAATGTCTCTATAAAATTCATTGTTGAAATAATTTTCTGATAATAAATAATTAAATTAATGATTCAATTTGTTTAAAGTAGTTAATAATAATGAAAAAAATTAAATATAAAAGACGCTCATAATCATAATTAAATGATTGATGAGCTTTGTTGTAATTAAGCATTTAATTATTTTAATTTTGCATTAAATTTATAATACAAATTTTAAATGTTTAAAAAATATATAGGATGTAAGAAAATATTAAATATATAATGCATATGGGACTATTTTGCTGAAAACAAAATGTCTTAATTAATTCCATTTAACATTCCAGAAAATTATAAAAAAATTATCTCTGTAATATGGATAGTATTTTTTTAAGATTAATTGGTCATAATTAGTAGATCAAAAACATGGCGACAATTTGTTAGCAGATGTAATTCATACTGAAAATAGAATTGTTTAAAATTTTTTTCTGAATATTAATAATGCTTTTATATGTATCGATTTTTTTTATTATTATTTCTTAGGTCATTTTTAAAGCTTAAATTAATTTATATATGTTTTGTAAAAGGAAAAAATTGACGAAATAAAATGTCGAAACTGTTGTGAGAATAAAATAATTTGTAAATTTTTTTATGTTTATAATATATATCAAAGCTTATATATTTATTAATTAAATATTTTTTGTTTAAAGGGAGAAAAATAATCAATAAAAATTTAATAATTTTGATATAATCAATATAAATTTAATTAGAAATAGAGACAACTGACATCTAGTACTGCGAGAATTAACTGTCTACTTAGACTGAGGAAACTTGTGAGTTCATCTGAAGAGAATATCTGAAATATATCTAAAGGTAACAAGCTAAAATAAGCATGCAGATATCTATATTGCCGATATGTAACAGTTTCTATTGATACTGTACTTCTAAGATAGATGGTACTTTATGTTATTTTTATTATTTAATTCTTTTTATTATTATGTAATTGTTTTTATTTATTACTTATAATTACTTATTACTTATATAATTATAAGATATATTACGGATATTTTTAAATTGTAAAATAACTCTGTACAATATATGAAGCAAAAGACGATAAAAATATAATGAAAATATTTTTAGATTAATACATTTTAAGAAAATGCTTAAAATTGATAACATTATCTCGTATCATTAATGTGTTATATGTGACTCTAATTTCCTAAAAATATATTAACGAATGAGAAAATATAAAATTGTAAATACAAGAAAAAATACCGAATATTTGTAAATCTCAAATAGGAATTATTTTAATGACTTAATTAATTATATTTTATGACTTTATTATAATATTTCGCAAAATTTAATAATAGTTTTATTCATTTCCAAATACTTTATAAAAAAAAATTTTGCCAGGTGTGGGGTTCGAACCCACGCTCCCAGATGGGAACCAGAACTTAAGTCTGGCGCCTTAGACCGCTCGGCCAACCTAGCTCGATGTGTTAGTTAACCTTCCACGATGTATTATAATGATGTGTAATATATATATTGTATGTATATATTAAGTATGATATGAAATTAGTTATGATAACAATTTTTTAATAATATAACGTAATCATATAGTTAAAAAATTATTACGTTTTTTAAAATTTTTAAATAGACATATAGGGTATAATTATTTTATAATGCATTTAGAAATAGATAAAATTGTACTTTGCCATAAAACATAATTTAAAATTATTTTAAAATATTATTTTTTTACTAATTAAATTATTAATATATAATTTGGAATTTTCAAATAATCAATATATTTTGTATTCTCGCTTTTACGTATATTTTAATTATTTTATTTTATATTTATTTTAATTATCACTTATTATTACATTATTAATATATTATATGTAAATATTATTTATATATATAATATTGTATGTGAATATTATTAATATATATGTATATAATTTTAATATAAATATTACGAGAGAGGGAGAAGAGAAAGATTTAATAACAATTTCAATAATAATTTAAATAAATTTTATTAAATTAAATGTATGAAAAGCTTTTTAAGATTTGTCAACAATATCTCTTTTATTTTTCAAATCTTTAGTTTTTATCTACAATATATTTTATTATCTTTAACAGATTTTATTTTTGATTGATCGTTATCATTTTTAATACTAGTTTTATATTTAAATAGCATTTCAATTTTTTGAAAAACACTAAAACATTAAAAAATATCAATTCTTTTGAAAGAATCTTGAAATAATCCAAAAGAAACGGATAACCTTCGTATAGCAAAAAAAAAGTTAATTATGAACAAATTTATTTAATTTTTCTACTATTGAATGTGTAATATTGTCAAGCTATATATACTGTACGAATTGACAACTCACGAAGTAAGTACGGTGAGAATATATTTTACATTTTTCTTTCTTTAACTTTTTCTTTAACATTTTTTAATTTTATTTCTTTTTACATAAACATTTGAAAATTTGCATGATTTGACAGCTGCAAATAATACGAATGAAGCAAATCGCAGCGCATAAGTCAATAAGCATCACGAAAAAGAGACAACAATACACTTTTAGATTATCGATGTAATATGCCTTTTTTTATAGAGGGAAGATTATTTCTCATATATTTTTGCACTTTTTTTACTTGTTTGGATATGTTCGCTGATTATATTTTTTACAAAATCGAATGCATAAATCATTTATTAGGCTGTGCTTGAAGAAGCATACAAAATGCACTTCGCATATCGTTCGTTGACGAGATTACTATTCTGACAAGGTCAGAGAAATTCGATACTATTGAATGAAGATTATCGGTAATATAAGCAGATGGTAATATTCTTTCACATCACATCGGAAGTACAATGGACTTGCGACGTCGTAGGATCCAGAAAGCAAACAGAATATGAATGGAGCCGACTCGTTGCACGAGTAGATCTTATCGCGATTAACTGTCAGGGGTGGATCACAGGATTGCTCTTATCCCAGCTCGCCTGAGTGTTCATCCCCTTTGACACGCAACCTGAGCTCAGCCTCGATAACATAATGATGATAACGACAATGCATGGCGATGCTGTGATAAACCATAGACAGCCTCTGATGATAAGTGCAAAAGATAAGAGTTTCCAGAAAAATTTATAATTTCTTATGGATTTTTTAATAGATTAATTATTTATAAATTTTTCAAAAATTAAGATAAAGTAAATATTTAACTTCCATATAACATATGTAATATTGTATATTCATAAAAACTAGAGAGAAGAGAGAAAAAATAAAGAGAAGAGAGAAAAACTAAAAAGTAATATAGATTTCTTTCTTGATTTTTTAACAGTTGCACATTTTGTATTCTTTTCATAGATTCCAATTAGATTGCGGTAGATTGCATAGGGTTTTATATCAAATGAGAGCACGTGTCAAAAAATTAAGCTGACAGATCGCAATGTTAAAGCGCCTATATGTGCGTGTATAAGCTAGGGACTACAAAGGAATTAAAATATAAAATTGCACAAAATTTGCAAACTTATCTTTTATTAAATTAATATATTTTACTAAATTAATTCACAATTAGTTATATAACAAGAATTATATAATTGAGTGGAATTTTATTTTCTTCTTTTTTAATTTTAAACAATAGAGAAACTCTTAATTTACCTTTAATTCGCACGAAATACGTATTTTTTAAATAAATTATACGTATACCAGAGAGAGAGAGAGAGAGAGAGAGAGAGAGAGAGAGAAAATTAGGGCGTTATTGTAACAGCGTGTTGACCGTGCGCAAGTGAAAATCGATACTCTTCTATGGGAAGCCAAAGAAACCAGTATTTGAAGAAAAACGATTTTGTATTGTACCCACGTTGTAACGTTTGCAATGTGGCACGCGTCACCCCTGCCACGTGCCGGCCAATCTAAATCTAATAACACAAACAGCCCCACAATAACGTGCATCATATACGCCATCGTTTGGCAGCAGGAGGTAATGGGACACCATGTGAACTAATCGCTTGAGAGTGGTCCTCCAGATCCTGTTTCGCTATTTGTTGATTCCGGCTTGCTTTCTTCTAGGGTAAATAGGCCCAACTGAGTTTGACGATTAACATATTATGCAAAATACTTTCTGTTCTTCCTCTTGTAAATTCGTATAATATATCTTATAATACTGAAAATAATTCTTCTCCGATAGATATGTATTAGAAATATTATTTTCTGCATATGAGAAAATTATAATGTTTTATATAATAAATAAATTCTCTTCGCGTTATTGTTTACTATTCTTTTGATTTAAATAAATAAACAATTAATATAATTTCTTTTATTATATATATATTTGAAATTTTTTTATAATGTTTGAAAATATATGTATATCATAATTTTTTAATAGAAAAAATTAATTATACATAAATATTTCCTAATTTAAAACAATACTGATAATTGTAATTTGAAAGCAATTACGATTTAATACTTGTCATATCATAATTGCGTACAATTGATTATTATTAAAGACAAGGATAATGTGAGCAAAGGATGGCATATAGAATAGAAAATCTTTTCTATCATCAAGATCTTTAGTTCTCAAAAAGTAAGTTTAATTTATTTCAATATACACCGAGAGAGACGAGTGTCTCCATACGCGCGAGTGTGCGTGTTGTGTTTTTGCGTGCGTATAAGAACAACGCGTCTCGTAAAAGATGACGTGACGTGACGATTGAACTAAGGTTACAATCAATATACATGTATATAATCAACATCACAAGATCACAGAGCGTGCGGGCTCCGAGACGAAGAATGCACTCTTCTCAAGAGAAAAGCGCATACCAAGTCGATATGCAAAAAGGAACTTTTTATAATAATAATAATAATAATAATTTTTAACATTTCCGCAAACGATATGAACTATGCTCGTGAACTGCTGTAAAACTTTTGGGACTAACTGGGGGATTTCAATCTGATATATGTTTCGTATACTTTCGTAAGTTGTATGAGATTTTTTTTTGTTTCGGACTGGCTCTTATCAAACGATCAAAATCAACTATGTATATACGTTTTATACAGGTCGCGTTCGATCCAATTTTTTAACGTTTTCGTCAGCCTAATTTGGATCCGATCTCAGATGCCAGTCATTTATCTAGCTTTTGCTTTAAAGCGAAAAATATGGAACGGATTACAACAAATTTAATTGTGTTCGTCTGCGAAATGGATACGGAGACGCCAATTCGTGCGATCGGATACGTTAAAAAATTGGATGGCGCTGATACAATAATACGGATGCGCTACATACGCTCTCTACGTTTATTTACATCTATGTATAATAATTTTCACTCTAGAGAATGACGTTAATGTCATTTCGTTGAATTCCTGGAAATAGTTTTCTTTTTGTACACGTGCAACAATATTTACAGATATTTTACAAATTATAAGTTACATGTTACATTAACTAGGCGATATTGATTAATTATTAATCGTAGGGGTAGGAAGTTAAAATTTTGAAGTCGAAAATGCTCTCTAAAACTATGGTATCTGTTATTCATTGATAAGCGATATGTCCGTCGAGCGGTGTCAGTTTCTTTCGATCATCAGAATTGCTAGTTCGAATGATATAAAACATTTGATACCATCTTAACTTTTTCACTCGATTCATACGAATGGCTCTCAAATTTATAATTCATTTAATCTTTGTAAACATTTTGTAAAATGCAAAATAAAAATATTTTATAATATAGATAATTATCAAAAACATTGCTCGTCAATAATATTAAATATAGGCAATTATTCTATAGTAATGATATAATCGATGAAGAATATTAATCATTGATGTTTTTCAAACAACTTTTATAGTAATAGATAATTCATGAATCGCTGCAACAGCAATAGAATTAAAATTACATTATAAGTACTTTCAAATTCATTTTATTTGTAACTATTTACCATTAATTATAAATTGCTAGAATATTGTTATAAAAAACAAAAAAAATATTCTTTTTTAAGAATTATTGGAGCCATCGTATGATCGAGCTATTATGTTTAAAAAGACACCTTCTCGTTGTTCGATATGTATTGTTTCTTAATTAGTGCGATCATTAGTGATCGATGCAAGATAGTTGTTACAGATTTTTGCACTGATTTTCACAATTTCTTACGAACTCGTTGATCTCAACTCCGACGAAAATGATGATGGAAACGCATATGCGACTATCCTTCTCTTTTTATCACAAAAAAAGTATAAAAGAGAATAAAGTCGCACATAAGTATATGATTACAATTCGCGAAGGCAATGTACGAGCGTCAATACGAAAAAATTACGCAGATAGTTTACAATTATCTGAATAATTATCTAGACGCGATGGCACGTATTAATTCATTAGCTCGTATGCAATGTCTCCGCGAAGATTGGTGTTCATGACATTTTCGTCGGAGCTTACATCTCGTAACACTATTTGCCGTTTGACGAAAGCAATGGACTGGCAGCGGTTGAATATCCCTGGTTGCATGTGGGCAACATAAACGGGTTCATGTTGAAAGGTGATCCAACCACTTCTCCTAGTCCTGCAACATACCCACTGTCAGTTATACATTAGTAATGCATTATTGCTTAAGTGCTATAGCACAACCAATAATAAAATAAGCAGTGAAAAGCACATAATAATTTTAAATTTACGATGATAAAATTGTTCGAATAAAGTTGTGAAGAGAATGTCCATGAATCGATAGCAAAATATTCATGCGAAGAATAATTGCTTATTTTATAGAGAAATTGATGTGAGAATTGAGAGATAATTGAAAAGTTGACGCTCGTTCTTTTTTTTCGGGATTATTGTTTGTGCATAAATGATTGTTTTTTATATTTTCTGCTTTTTATTGAAAACTTTTTATTCTTAAGCTAAGTAATAGTTTGTAATATATTTATATATTACAAACAACGACAGAGATTCATGGAATTCTCGACAAGTAGATAGCAGATAGAGAATATATAAAAAATGTGTATAGAATTGCTCTGCAAATATAAATTGGGAAATTGAACATCGTAATGATTATAGCCATTTAGTAAATGTTTTGTGCATATGTATATGTATTATTACAATTTTATTCCAACAAAAATAATTTTTCTCGTTATAAAACACATTCGTTTATTTAAAATAATTTTGTCAAAAAAATATATAAATAAAAATTAATTAAAAAATATTTTTTATTAATTATAAAAAGCTTTATAGCACAATAACGTGAAACAAGAGAGAAAGCTGACGTTTAATTCTAACGAAAATAATCGCCAATGTTTCTTGCAACTAAATCAATATAACATTATCGCGTCGTAAATGAGCTTACATACATTCTCAAATGTCGTCTCTCAAAATTCTTTAATCGCAGTGCATAAGGTGATGGTTGTGATGATGGTGGTGTTGGTGGTGATGGTGGACGGTTAGCGGTTACTGGGCGGCTGTGGCGAGGTGGTGCGGTGTGGACCAGTGCGGTGGGACTGAGGTGGTCGGTGGTCGTACTACGGGGGCGAACGCACTCCCGTCCCCGGTATAGAATAGGCTGTATTGTTCGTGCGCTAAAATGAAATTTCCACATAAGGGAAAATCATAAGTGCATGCATTGAAAAGTAACGCTAAAATAGAAGAAGAGCATGCGTGCTGGATACGTGGATGTGGCGTTAGGTTCTCTTTGAATTGTGCCGACGATATCGATGCTAACAAAGGATCTTTTTATTTTTAATCTGTTTAGATTAATATTATTAATTTTAGATTAATATTATTAATATTATTAACACGATTGTTATTTATCCATAAGAAAAAAAATGTAAGATTGGGCAAAATTAAAAAAAACCTAAAAATAAAAAATGATTATTATTTAGCATACATTATACAAGAATATATTTAATTGATCTTATAAAGCTGAGTTATTACACATTTATAGCAGTTTTTTCACTGCAATGCAGTTATTTGTGCTGTTGTCATCTGAATCTTACAATACGTGAATTGCATTTAAGAGGAAAAATGACTTTATAAAACCGGGATTTTATCCCGACACAACTCAAATTCCGTAGATATCTTCGCAATTCCGCATAAAGACAAGATTGTCCGCATGAAAAGTGAAGGAGTAAGATACTTACGCGATGGGTAGAGAGTCGGGCTGCCGGTGTACGGATTGGCGACAGAATAACTTCCATTGGTACTGTGACTGTGTGGTGTGCTGGCTGAACTACCGCAATAACCACCGCCAGTTACGACACCACGTGGACTGGCACTGCTGCTTTGTCTGTAGGCGTCGGTACTACTACCGACATTGGCTCCGACGCTGCCACCGCTGCCGGCGCCGCCGCCGCCACCACCTCCTCCATCGGCAGCAGCTCCTGTCGTCACGGAACTACCGTCTAGAAATAGAAACCTGCCCGTCAGACGAACTCGTCAGTATTTGATCACTTAGGTCGTGACTGGTTGCCTAGCAAATTTAATTGCCTCGTCTTGATTGATGCAAGTCTTTATCAAAAAGATTCCAAAATATCATTAAATTTTACAATAAATATTTATCTATACGTGCAAAGGAATGGTACGAGCGTTTGTAAAGAACATTTCGAAGGAAGGGTATACATACCGTCTGTCCATTTCGCCGCGCTACCGTTCTCCTGCACCGTCACCGCGAGCTGCCCTGTATACGAGTTGAAGACCGTTGCTGAACTGGATGTAGGAGGCGCGGGAGCATGTACCGAACCGGGACTTCTGGGTGCCCCCGTGATCCCCATATTTCCGCCCTTGGGCATACTATAAATGGCTTCTGCTAGATCCGCCGCCCGTTTTAGTACTATCTCCTTGGGAAGTTTCTCGGGGTCACCCGGATGCCGCGGAACGAGTTTCTGTAACCTTTGGAAGCCGTAGTCGATCGTAGGTTCGTTTACCGCTGGAAAGAAATCGGCAAACATGGCTTTTATTGCGTAATCGGATGCAATCGTTAATTTTTTCGCGATAACGTAATAATGCGTACAGACTTTCTTTATACTTACAAACATAAACGAATCTACCGGGTGCCCCTTTACAAAATTGCTTGCTTTTGTAATGTAACGTGACGTCAACGACGCCGGGTATCTGCCGTGCCGGGGCCTGCACTTTGATCGCATGTGCGGTGATAAACTGTAATAAAAAGATGAATATTTTTATGTTTGCTTGTCGTGAAATTCATTAATTATAAATTAGAGATTTCTAGTAATACTGTGAATTACACTGACCTCGCTCCAGACTAGCATCGACCCGAAAACTACTTGCAATCCATCGAAGAAGTTTTCGCCGATGATTATGACGGTAGACCCACCCGACGTCCACCCTTCGTTAGGCGATATCGCTTTTATGCACGGCGTTTGAAGAGGTATTGGCGGATATAAACCTAATTTTGTAACGCAAAAATAATATTGACTTAGCATATAATTATATTTATATAATTAAGTGCACGGGAATGTTGAAATCTATTGTCGGTATGAAAGATGAATCTCACATTTAGAGTTAAAGTTTTCATCAATTTTCTAATTATAAATAAGAAGTAAAAATAATAAAAAAAGTTAGACGTTAGAAATTAGATGAAATTAGTCAAAAGTGACATCATGATTTTTCTCTTAAAATTGCTTGCGATTGACAAGAGGATATGGAAAATTATCGGAATATTCTGTTTATTCGGTTGAGGCCGAGTGGCAGATATATTTTCCAGCGTGGCAGGCAAGTTTTCGAGGTCGTGGAGCTTGTGAATGTGAGAAAGAGACGGAAAATGAAAGAGAAACTATGAAGGAAAGCGGTAGAAAGAGGATGAGATGGTGAGAGAAAGAGAGAATGCGAGGAAGAGACGAGGGTTGGAGTGCTCGGAGAAGGGTTGTAACAAGAAGGAAGGGGAGGGGGCGATCGGGCCGCCGGTGTCTCTGCTTGGAATTTATAACCCAATGATATCATTTTGTACCCCGGCGAAGCCAAGCCACCCCCGGCACCGACCCTGGGCGAAGCGGAGCCACGGCAGAGTGGCTGACATCATGGTATATTGCTCCCAGTGATGCTCAAACACTTTCCACTTCGAGTGCTTATGTGCCGTCACGCCGATAAATCTCAGCGGCTTAAAAGATTCCGACGTTGTCTGTAGCTGGGTGTGTTTAAAGAATATTCTCTAGACATTGTCGGCACACAAAATAATATTTTTTTAAATTAATGTGAGGATTGTTTGTTATTCTAATTATTTTCGTTCTAATGACAAAAATAATCGTCTCGTTAATAATATATCAAATTGATAAATTACTTCGAGCATAAATTATATAAAAGATAAATAATTTATAATACAATTGTATATTATGTGTATGTGATATATTTTTGTTCATCAGAGAAAATTATGCTATACAACGCTCTAAGAAAACAAAGAAAAATTAAATCAACAAGTAACAATCGCAAAGGAAGCACGAAAGAGTTGCAAAAGTGTGGTCTCTATGCAAATGGGAATTTTCCTCAATGGGACATTGGTATTTATTGCGTTCAATGTACGAGAAAGTCGTTAAAGAGAGTCGGCCGTGTTGGCAACCACCCTGGTAGAGAATTGTCGAGCGTCGTGGCATGGGTCGCTGCGGTGGGAGAGAGGGAAAGAAGAGGCGGAGGGTTGAAAAGAGGGATTCAGTAGAGGAGACCAAGGAACAAGCGTACCAACCCGGAATAAATAAAATCCCCCGCGCTATTGAATGGTAAGGGGTGTTACTCCCAACCCTCCCAGGCCCCTCTTTTGCCACCGAACTATCGTCGAAGTCGAAGAGCCGTTGTACTCCGACACGTTCGGCCCGATTCTCTTTGATCACTGCGAGATCGCGCGATAACTTCGTTCGCTGTGGTAAAGACTCGAGAAATTTACCAGAAAAACCGGATTTTATCCCGGCACAAGCAAGCGTTACTACAATGATGCTCACGCGATGATATTTCCTATTATTAGATTAGAGCATCTCCCTCTTTCATATCGTTTCATAAAATTTTAGCGATTAAAGTTTCGAGCGATTAAAGCATTTCATTTTAATGCATTATAAATAAGAATATTAAATATTCTTTCTGTTTTACGAATCAGGTTTAAAGTTTATCTTTATAATCTTCTCGCGCATCGTAAATCAAATCTGAAAAAAGAGGCAAATTCCGAAGCATAAAATAAGAAGTTGCAGCAGTACTTTGTCAAATAAAGAACGTGTTATAAAACGGCGCATCGAAGAAGATGGGTCGTAAACAAGCGTTTCAGATTTCATGGACAATCAAGATTTGATTTGTACAGCAACCAGGAGAATTCGTTCACAGTGACAGCAAAATCCACGAGATACCGGCATTCTTCCCCTTTCTCTCGCGTCTGCTACCTCATTGGTATGCTCGTTTCGGCGTTTGGGGTGGGACATCTCGCGGAAGAGGGGGCGGGGGAGGGGAAATGGGGGGGAGGATTTGGAAAGAGTGGATGTGTTGGTACCTTCATTGGCGTCGCAGGGTGGATGGCATGAGATAGCTTAAACTTAGCATTCACAAACCAACGCGCCGCGGCAACCACGGCGAGAAGAAGAGCCTGAGAAGACGGAGGGAGAAACAGTACTAGAGAGAAAGAGAGAGAGGGGGGGTGAAGAGACCGAGATGAGAGAAGCGGTCCAATTCCGCTCTCTTTCTTTTCGTGTCTTTGCGCTCCGCGGCAGCCAACCAGGCAAAAAGAAGAAATCCGGCGCGGCGGCGGATGGAGAAGAGAACCCGCGGCGAGAAGAAGGGAAGAACACAGGCACACCGGGCGAAATTCGAGCGAGCAGAGTGGAAGGGAAAATAAAGCCGAGGAACAAGGAGCGCGGAACGGAGCGTGGATCCTTCGTTTTCTCGCATCCCATTGATTTACATCTTGTCTTGGCATAGGAAGAAAAGACGGAGGAAGAAGTGGAAGCCTGTGCGAGAGGAGCGAGCAGCCGAGGGGGGGTGGCCGCGCGATATCAGCCGTTTGTATGCGCGGCCGACGCCAAACTTTGCTGAATTGCCCTATGACTCCATATATCCCATTCTACCGGCGCGCCCTCCTGCACCCTCTTACGATTCCGTTCCGCCGCAGCTCCCGAGTCGTTATACCGATCTCGAAGAAGACTGACCCCACCCCCTCGCCGGAGGGCGCGCTGCATGAGGGAAACAACACGCCGCGAGCATTCGAATTGCGATGCCTGGAACGCGAATCGCTCGGAAAGTCGATTTTGATTGGCAAACGGCTGAGTGCTCGCGCGCGTGAATCATATTAGCCGTGAAAAATCGATGCCTTGAATAAATGAGGGCGTTTAATGCACATTGGGCTTTTTAATTATCGCCCCCATTAATTAATTATTATACTTTCTGCGAGTGCTTTGTTAGCACGGCGAAGGCTGGTTGCATTTATCGGAGTGGAGCAGTTAACTGCAAAATTAAATAACGAAAAACTGCACGATGGGCCAATTGTGTTTACGGGCGAATCGAATTTATCGTGTAAATTCTCGTGCAGGTATGCGATTAAATATGCAGACGTTATCGATGTCCTGTTCCGCATATATTATCTCTTTAACGATATTAATTAATTGATAGTATTTATCGATTATACTTACTATTATATTCGCCAGGATCACTGGGATCCAAACGCTTCGCTCTGCGTCCATGCTTGCTGTTATTGTGAACAAACATGTTGTCGGAGACCGCTAGTAATGGACCCTCTACTCCCACTTGTGTAGAAATGACCACCTGTTAAACGAAATAGAAATTTGCAGATAAAACAATAAAATTAATATAGAAATATTTGAAAATGGAATAGTATATAATATATTAATAAATCATTCCATTTAAATACTATCAAAGTTTAACATTGTATATACTTGTGTAAATATTTTTATAAAAATTATTAACTGAACGCAAAATTCCAGAGAATATATATTTAAGAACATTTTTTATAGAAACATAATTTTGAATAGAGATTAAGAAACTGTTTTTAAATGTGTACTCTTATAAAATTTGTGTAATGCATCGTTTATGCCTAACTTAATAGAGTGTAGGAAGGTACGCTGAGCGATAGACGTTATCGTGAATCATATTGCATTTCTCTCATGCGCATCATGTACTCGGCAAAGTTCATCATATCTCTTGTGAACGAGCATAGACAACTCGATTTGCCGCACCGAGTATCACGGCATGCAATTCGTGACTTGCACGTACGACACAGATATAATGGCGCAAATATAGGATATAATAGGATACAATCGTATTAAAACATTTACGCATATAAAATCTCTTTATAGATATAATTAGCAGAAATATAATGCGACATAAAGTTTTATTTACGAAATCTTTAATAACCTAGGAGGAAATTGTTCGCTTAAACATTTATGCCCTTCTCCGCATGTGGTGTTGAAAAGATTTTCGCGATGAAGCAGGATGAACGTTTATAAAATCGAGCGAGTGGCTGGAAAACGCCCAAAAGTTTTGTCCTTCGCAACTTTGTAACTTTCTCGCACGCTAGTGATATTACTCGGCGAGTAACACCACCACCAACTTGGAGTGAAGCGACGATAACTCTACTATCCCGCGGTGGGAGAAATTTTCGTAAGGGCTACACTAAAATTTTAATTCGCAACTTTGGACAATAAGCAATTCTGAAGCAAATTCGAAAGTGCGATGAGTATTCTAATTTCAGTTTGTCGTCGCGCCGACGTACAAAAAGAGAGAACTAAAAGGGTCGAACAATACAGAGAGAGATCGCGCGGAAAGACGGGACTGTCGGGATCATGATTTTTCGCAATTTATTTTTTAATTTTAGTCTTTTATTTTAGTGAAAATTGAAGCCAGGAATAGAGATGTGACTGTCATTAAGTGAGAAAAATCATCGTAAAGGATAAAAGCTGAACGAATGCGGAAATTAATCGGGAATGATATCGAAAGTTTTTTAATAATCCTTCAAATTACGTTTATTTGGAATCTTAATTTTTATCATAGTTGACTTATTGACAAAATTATTGTTTAATCAGTACCGTTTTTATCTGTCTATTAAATAATAATGATATGACGCAACAATATGCAAATATGGAAATTGAGCAAAAAACAATGCTCGATGAACACGTCATTCGATGTTGCGGTAGAATTTCAGCACTCTCGTCTCTGTCTGTCCGCCCCCATAATTTCGCGAATCGTGACTTGAATGATACAAGTATCTCGCGTAATGTACATTTCAGCATCGCGGCACGATTTGAAGCGTCTTTGAATTAAGTGGGTGGAAAGCCGGAAACAATTAAAGCTTTAAATCGCGTTTGGAGTCAATGGAAAAAATTCTTTTACCTATGTTCAGATTGTATATTTCTCTGCTTATTAATGAAAAATTCTTTGTTATTGTTTTAACAAATAAATAAATTTAATCCTTAAGTGATGTGTGCTTATTTTTAGAAAATGAAAATTTTAGATAAGAATTTCTTGTGAAAATTTTTCATACATATGTCAATAAAATTACATTTATTAAACATATAAAAAATTGCAAGTTCATATTTAAAATAAATTGAAAGCGAGCATAAATAAGTCTCTTACCTGAAAACGTCTCATGTCGCGTGGATTGCCAGCGTTCTTGAGGCAGTTTTGGTTACACTTGAGAAAGAACTTGAGGAAGAATCTGCAAGCACAGAGGGGACCAGAGTTAAACGGTTGACAAGATGCTTAACGCTCTTCAACGCCGGGAACTTAATTAGAACGCGAACTTGGACGGAAAGCAAGACTGAATATTGTATAAGCCAATCGCGAGCCCCGTTCCATTCTCTTCTATTATTCAGCATTTCTCTAGATTAAACCTCCGACTACGTGCTTCTCGACCTTTAGGCCTGCGTGCGGCATTGTATACTGCACGAAATACGCGGTTACTTTATCGTTCCACTGCTATGTCAAAAAACATTTTCCTACCTACATTTCTCTGAATAGATACGATGTAATATTTGCCACTACAATTACAAATTACTTGCAATTACAAATTTATATTTTCTACTTTATAATTATTTGATCATAAAGAAGATCAGTAATTTTGATTAGAAACATTATTACGAATATTTCAATATTACATCAGAAATTGAAATATATTAATTACTGATTTATATGCATAATATATTGTTTATCATTAATTATTTGCGAAAAGAATAACGTGACAGTTAATAAGTATACATGTTAAAAATTGGTATATGTTAGATATTAGAAAATATTTTTACTATACGCGCAAAAATCACGTGAGACAGACTTTTATAATACAAGGTATGAGTATGGGACTCTGCCAAAAAGCCGCTGGCTCAATTTTCATGAATTATGTAAAACGTTGGGGATATTGAATTTCAGGAAATTTTTTGAGACGCGGAGTATCCCCGTTTGCGCCTATAAGAATGGAAGGGGTTGACTGAGAGACAAGGAGAGTTTAAAGATCAGGTAGCTGAACGTCAGACCGAGAAGGATCGAGAAAGCGAAGGAAACGCGTAAGAAACAATCAGGAGGGCCGAGACGACGCCGACGACGATGCTGGTAAGAGGGAGGGGTAGTTTTCTGCGTGGCTGGTAGGCTTTTTCTCCCGTGGGACGCCATTGTCATTTCCCCTGAAGAGTGCGTCCATGGGAACCGAGGCTTCATGGAAAAATCAAACGCATACCTTGAAGCAACGCATACCTTTTTTGCACATTTGCTTTTGTTTCTCACGCATGTATGCTAAAAATTTTGCAAAAAAGATCGCGATTGATACTCTTCGACATAGTAAATACTTTTATTTAATTCGATTTTCGTTTTATCACGATGCATGATTGGCTGAAATGTAAGAGAAGATACTGAATAATTTTTTCAAAATTTGATATAGATTTATATTTTCATAACGTATATAGTTCATGAAAACTTGAAGCAAGACAATATTTCTATTACTATATCCGCGATGATTTCATCGAAAGTCTCTAACTCGCTGATCGGAAAATCCATAAAGCTCAAAAGTGAAAGGTAGAAACGAAATGCATCCGCTACGGGGACGCGAGGGGAAGGATGAGGAGCGAGACAGGATGTAGGGAATGGGAATTCGCTGATATGGAAAGGGAAAGAGAAAGAAAGGTATCGATCTCGCGTTACACGCATTTTCGCATCCAGCGAAAACGTGGACCTCAGGTATCTGCGCGAGAGTTCGGGCTAATGTCACGCGCGTTTCGCAGCGTCGAGCGAATTTAATTTCGTTTACTCTTAGAGAACGTTAAGATGTTATCACGATGCTGGATGGGTATTCAAAGCATTGTAGCTTGGCTTATCGTGGCCGTGGATCTTGCTCTAAACACGATATCTTCGTCGTGCCTGAGGCGTTGCCCGACGACGCTGCCTCTAGTCGTTTCCAGATAGGAATACCATCGACCGTACTTGCATCTACGCTATTGCGAGAACGACGCGAAGCCGCCCCTTTAACGACGTCGACGACAACAGAAACGAGTCGGTAACCGCCTTCGAATCGAGAACGTTTCACTTTGTATCTATATTGAAATCGTGTATCACCGTTATTTAAAAAAAAAAGAACCACCCCAACAGCAGAATATTTATACGTCGTGTTTATTTCGATCGTTTCGGGTAAACTATAAATAAAATTAAAATAAGAAGGTAAAAATTATAAATTTGTTTAATTTTAACATTCTAACTTAATCCAATACGTCAAACATGGAGGAATAAATAAATTAAACGAAGAAACGAGAGGGAAGAATTTTTAAAAGGAATATAGTAATAGGAAAAAATTAAATATCTGGATGAAAAGAGAGAAAAAAAAGAGAGGTAATTGAAATATTCCGACTAGTATTCCGCGCTTGGTGCTTCCAGTAAAGAAATCGGGCGATCCGCTTTCAGAATTTGACGCTAACAAAATGACTCTACTTACGCAGGAAGTTCTATGAAGAGGGAGTAAGAGCGCGCGCTTGCCAGAATCGGCAATGGAAAGATAGGCGGGCTATAGATCTTCGCCTTTTTTTTTATAGGATTCGTTCATCGGCAACACTAATCATTTACGACACTCCCGTCGCGACTCTGCCGTCTACTACTTTATTCCTCTTTCTTTTTCCCTTACACGAGGAGGTCGTTTTCTTCCGCGCGTCCTCGAAGTATTGGCTGTTAGGGGCTAATGGATTGCGTTATCGACTGATTCAAATGCGAACTGGATTTCATTCCGAGTTCGATGGGGCGGCAGTATCGATGGTGTTGTAACGCGAACGCGTACAAGAAGGGCTAGTTTCTTATAGGGGATCAAATTCAATTCCGATAGTCTATTAGATTTTTCTCTTCCGTTGGCAACTTTCGCGAGCTCGCGTCAACCTCCTCGGAAAAATTTATTTCGAATCGCCATTCAAATATCCGATAGATAATACTTTACGTCATTGAAATATTAATTCAAGTTATGTGCCTTTTACATTCTAAATATACGAAAATATATATTCTTCGACTATTTTTAAATAAAACAATTTATTTTATTAATTGTAACATATCATAAGAAAAATAAGATTCATTTCTTTAAATTTAGATTAATATTATATAATAAGAGTTATATATACATTATCAAATCCATACATCATAAAAAAAATTTTGTCAATAATTATTTATTTACATCATGTTTCACTCACGCGCATCAATAACTAGATATTTAATAATATAAAGTTATAATTTAATGTATCATTTATGAATGGAAAAAAATTAACTTTTATTTTGTTTTAATATATCAACGTATAGTTATAATTTAAAATTGTTTTTATATCGGCACATTTGAATTCTTCCGGTTGTTCGCGTTCGTTAATGAATTGATACGGAGGAAAATATACAGAGGCGATTTGATTGCAAAATCATACCTTTGGAGCTCGCATATCTCTTTCCATTCCGTCGGATCAAATAGAATAAAATGAAGCAGTAGGCGGCGAAGTGAAGGTTGGGGGTTGCAACGGGCACGAAAGGGGAGGGTAGCAGGAAACGTTCGTATCGTTCGCTGTTCCCAGTTTTACAACGAGCAACTTTGCAACGTCGGAACGGATGAACGAGCGAGTGAGGAAAAAAATCAACGATATAAATGAAAAAAAAGGCTAAACATCGGAGGCTCGCGAAGGGCGAGAGTTGTACGAGCAGCAAGCGGGTAAACAGAGTCGAATGAATTCAATCAAACCTTGCAGTAAATCATCGGTATTCGCATGGCAGTTTTGTTTATATTTTCCATGTACCAATTAGCGATTTTTCTCGCCGTGCCGCGACGCCGATGTTCTTTTCTCCGCGGAAACCATTGGCGGCGACCAAAAAAATTTTCACGCTCTACGTGACGTGACGAACGTGATTTATAGGTACAGTTGACTTGTCGATTTTATATATTGATAAAATATATATAGATGTATGAGAAAAATACAAACTGTGTATTTAAAATAGCGATATAAATCTTTGTTCACCTAAATTAAAACATATTAAGTAACATGGGTATATATTTACAAAAAATATATATTTGTAATATATCAATTTATTTATATGTATATATATATATATATATATATATTATATATATATATATTACAAATATATATTTTTTGTAAATATATACCCATGTTACTTAATATGTTTTAATATATATGTTTTAATATGTTTTAATATATGTTTTATATATATATATATATATATATATATATATATATAAATATATATAAAATTTAATTTCTGTCACTCTAATATATTAAGGTTTGCGGATTTAGCGCGAATAATCTGAGAGAAAATGAGGGAATTACGAAGGTCCTCCCTTCTCCTTGTTTACATGCCACCCGGTACGGCATGCGCGGGTGCCAAGTCGCAAGTAAGTACCTTCTGATCTAGTAAATATATTTCCAGCAGGGGCTGAATGGATATAGGGGGCTTACCCGGGGACTCACGCGTAATAGTTCCAAATAGGGTGGCATTACGCGTATCAGAAATCCATTTTCTCCCACATCGGAGAATCTTTAATCATGTTTTCAGTTCTCTCGTTGTACACCCCTCTTCTTTGCCACTATAAAAGAGAGGATATAACGTGACGAAAACTCGACGAAGAGGCCCGTGATGGAACGCTTTTTTTCTTCTTTTCGTTATATGCTTTTGCCATTTCTCTTATATCGTGCTGTATAAACGATCAGAAATTATTCCCGATAAGTTTCCTTATTCGCAATCGTCTAATCCGTATGGAATTCTTTATACGTGTAATCAGAAAAAGACCACGTATAAAAAAGATTCTGCTTATACTGCAGAATCTTGCCGAATAGGCGTGTCTAATAGTGCTAATCACATACTAATGCGCGAGCCACCGGCCATTCTGTTAATATTATGTCTTTGCAAGTAATGCCTGAGAATAGCCTCATTACGATTCTTTTGATCTCTAGTCTTGTCATCTCTATTTAACAATTGTTATATTTTTATTTAAAATTTTAAGAAAATAATTATTAAAAAACAATAGAAATATTAATTATATAAATAATATAAAAATATATTATTTTTCTTTCGAAATGTCAAACAATTAATCAGAGATCATTTGAAAAAGAGAAGAAAATTTCCTTAATAGACTAGAATGCTCCCATTTGAAAGCAACTTTTGTAATACCGATAACTCCCGATCGGATATATTTAAGCAAGAGAACACTCGGGAGTAATCACGAGTGCATAATGCAGACGAGCAAGACGTCAATTAGTAAGAATGTGTACGAAGGTCTGTAAGGTATAGGAAACCACCTAGAGCTGTATACCTTGCATACACCTTAACCGGGGTTAGTAAGGGGTTAGCAAGGTATCAGGGGATGCTTAATGTTTAACTAGCCTCCATTACGCCCACTGCCTCCTCAGCATCCCACCCTCTTCCTTTCTGCACTGCTGTCATCTAGCATCTACCGACTCGTTCCTTCGGATTCCCTCCCCAGGAAGTATTATAGAGACGGTTAAGAAGGATCGCGCGTAACTATCGGTTAATACAGGAAATCATTTTCCAAGAATAAAGGCACCCTATGTAACAGGAGATTAACTCATCGCTCGACGTGATTTGAGGAACAGTAATTACGACGTAATGTTATAAACTGGATAATGTTATACAAGTATGAACAATTTTCCAGCCAAAAAGCCTTGTTTTTATTTAAAACAGAAAATTAATTGAATAGAAAAATTAAATCTAAAAAAACAATTAATCTTAATTGCACATAATTAAATTTTGAGAATTACGTTCTATGAAATAGAATGTTTTCACAATGAGCACCGATTAAACATGGGTAAATTTAATTTGTGCAAGAAGTAGTGGGTCAGGAAAGCTGAGAAAATACAACGACGTATGAAACGTTTAGTGCCGTAGAAAGAGAGACATCATTGTTTAACATCCTCTTACCAGAATGTCGGCGTAAATAGTCGTTTAAGAATCAGCAATAGAATAAATTTATGCGCAAATATGCGCAAGGAACAAGCTAATATTCATGGTTTTATGGTTTTATACGACTAAGAGTAAAATCTATTTTGAAACATCGCGAATAATTTTTACACAGTGCACTTGATAGAAGCGTAATATTTTATATTTTTTAATTGCGAAAACACATAGACAAGTGTTTTACGTATCTGATAATTTTTGATTATGTCTGCTAACCATAACAGCCGATAATCAATGACATTACATCACATTATGTAATATTGCATTTATCTCGCGTTTCGAGGGTATCTTATCTCTGAATGGATGTCATAGTGTTTACGGAAGGAAATCAGACGATCGACTACGTGTGTAAAGACGAGCACCTTAACCAAATTCCTGCCGATAGAGAGGATACCGTTTGCTCAAGTTCTAAGACGGTTGGAACTAAGGCTATTCGGCGGGCGTATTGCCGAGGCACTGCATAATTCATATCTAAGTAATACGTCTTACTAGGTAGCACGGCCCCGAACTAACGCTTTACGTAGCCGCTCACCCCCCCGCTCCAACCCTACGTTAGAGTCGACCCTCGCCACGACAGCGAGATACCCCTAATGGCAGTCTATCACATTAGCCACAAGACGGCTTGAGAGGCCGGCTACCATAACTAGATTTGCCTTGCACGTACGGCACATCAACCGACGATTTACCACGTATCGCATAGTTGGTCGTAGCTATTAACTGGCGTAAGCTCCGACTTAGCTTATGTCGACAACGTGACTGTGCTCATGCACCGGCTCAAGGAAGGATAAATCACACGTATCCGAGATAAACAGAAGAAAAGCCGCACATCTTATACCGATTCTATTTTTTTTACTTACTTAACGATTAAAATTGTCATGAAGAATTATTTGAAATTAGTGAGAATTATTTGAGAATTATTTTAAATTGTCGAAAACTATCACAAGTAACTTGTTGAGTGTTTTGTTATACTTTTATGTCTTCTCGCGCAGAAATTAAAACCAATAATTTTTCAAAAGACACTAAAATATATATTATTTAATAATATTATAGGACCTTTTTATAGCGAGAGCTACACATCTTTTGTATCTACGAAATTTAAACTCGTACGTATCAATGTCAATTTTTGCCTGTTTTATTAATCTAATAAAAGTAAATTTATAAAGATCGTCACGAGCGTATACGCATGAGTTAATTCAAATATTATTTTTGCCACGAATGTCTGGGACAGTTTCAAGGTTATTTCTAGCGCGATCGTGTTGAATTTCCAGCGTGTCTGGCGCGGATACCCGAAATATCATACGTGTGACGTGCGAATTGCGAAAATTGCTGAATTATCTCTCTATGCCTTGGGCATACAGCGCTTGGACAAGGAGCGGGGCATTTCCATAAATACATTAGAACGTCCAACCGCGTAAACTAACTTAATGCCGACGACGATTCTCACGCCGGTGTACGAATGTACGCGCGATTTATTAATGCCTGCATTTAGATACACGGAACCCTCTGAAAACGCAGTAGGGGCGGTTAAAAGTCTCTCAAGTTACCGCTGTCGAATATCGACAAAAACGACCGTAAGTCGCGCATGCTCTCGTACATCATGTGGCTGCTGGAGACAGAGAGGCAACACGCGTATCACAACATCCTGCTGCATGATATGTTGGAAAAACGTGGAAGGCGTACATATTTATCTCCTCGTTCACAGAGGAAGAATACAGTGCGACTTTTTGTATAGTCGCTTCTCTACTTTAAAGGTGTCAATGTTTTGCACATGGAATAATAAATATAAATTTTTTAATTACTATTACACTTTAATTATTATGCTTTATAAAACATAGTAACAGAGATAAATTAATTAATCGGCGTTTTAATCAGCGAGGAATAAAATTTCATACACGATAATTCGATAATTGTGAGCAAAGTATTGTATTTTCTATAAATTGATAATTTGCAGACAGTAATTTGAAACTCGATAATATTGTACAATATTAATTTTCATTAATTGAAAAATAATATACACGTAATCGACTTTTGCGATATCGTGAGAATTTGTCGTGTGCAGACAGTTTAGAGTGACACGTGTCAGTGTACACGGTAATAACACACCGTAAGTTTGTCAACGAAAGCTCGTTTAATCCCGGTTAATCTCGTTGCCCGTTCGTGGAGTTTGTTGTCAAACTAGGGGAGCTAAAATGTGATTTTAATATTCGCGGCTCCTTTGAGGAAACTCGCGAATCCTTCCTTAACAGGCTTACTGAGGGAGCGTCCATCCCCTCCCACGAGATCTGCAACGTGCTTTGAGAAGTGCACTTACTTCAAAACTCGGCGAAATCTCTCATTCGTCTGCTAACTTTCAATTTCTGCTAACTTTCATTCTTATTTCGACTATTATTGAAAAGTTTCTTTTTTCGACATTATATGTTTATATTTTCGCAAATTATATGTATATATATTTTCATAAATTCTATATATTACTCACATAAATTGCAATTCTTGTGAGCTTTATTCCATCTATTACATTTATATATGTAACAATATTTTCTAATAGAAGCGAAACGCTATATTTTATTGTATAAAACGCGTTTAGAGCTTTATATAAATTTTACTTTGATTTTTTCTCTATGTGAGAGCACTCTTTTATAATCCCGCAAAAAATTTTTCGGTTAACGTAATTACCTTGGTGGATTCGCACTTACCGAGAGAAAAAAAGTCACCTCAATGAGCGTGATCTCTATCGGGCTTTATTAAAAAATATGTCTTAATTCCGCCCGGGGCCACGTTTTTAATTTCTCCCTATGGACGCTCCTCCATGCCGATGAACGCCGGTATAAAGAATCGCTGAACGAGTGGACTTGGCAAGCGAAGCTAATTACTTTTGCAATGGAGAATCGTCACCCTAATAAATTTGTGAATATAGAAAAGAAGCATCTATTGATCTAAAAAAATCTCCACAAATATTTTTCTTATTAATTACATGGAAAAGTAAGTAAATTGTTTTTCTTTTTTACTTATTAAAGAGTAACTTGTAAGATTTATGTTTTCTTTAGACAAAATTAATAGTTTAAATTTATTCACAATATTCCAATATTCAAGTTTAAATTTGACATCTTTATTAAATTTCTACTTTCACACATTTCATATAAATTATCTTGTATATAAGATTATAAAGGTATATAAATACACATATATTTCCACATTCACATGTATTCACATATAATTCCTCGAAATATTTTTTGACAAAATATATGCCGACAATTGCTAATAATTATCTTACCAGCTTGTGAATAAAAGTGCACTGATTGTTGATGCAAGTTGATGACAGGAAAGACGCGAATTATCGTTCTTTACTTGAGGACTTTAGAAGGTTAGCAGTCGCCATGCTGGCAGGACATGGAAGCACGCAGGACACGACGCCGTGGCAGGCCGTGTAGGGGTTGCCATGGTGATCTCATGGGGAGGGCATTCGCCCTCTCTCACCCTCACTGAGAAGATAATGCTGCCTGCCTGCCTTTCTACCGATGTTGCTACCAACCGCCGCGATATCAGAAGCTCCGGCAATAAAGCAAACGTTCATGCTTGCACGAAAGTTTATGAGACAGACCTGGTTTTCGAGTCGCGCGATTACGAGGCGACAAGCCACTATACCTCTCATGTATTCCGTTTTCATTATATCACGTATCTCGAAAATTATTCTACAATGAGATGAAAAGATATTAGTAATTTTCATAAATAAATATTCAATATCCAAAATTTTTCAAATATATTTTTTATAAATTTCCTGTTTTTATAAAATGCAGAAACAGCTCTAGGAAGGCAGGTCCAATTTTGCTTGCAGTATTCTTTACTTGCGTGCAATATATACGTAAAATTGTTGATATTTATCTTTCCTTTTTTTTCTGAAATAGATTTCATATCTGATTGGAATTTAGATGATAATATTACTATATGTTTTTCTCGAAATACAAATCTTTGCGTCCTCTCTTTCTATACTAAATGTATCCGATATATACGTGCGTTATATGTGAACAAGTGACTGCAAATTCTCGTTTGATGCGTCAAATATGACATTTAATATATATTGAAACATTCTATCGAGCAACGATATATACAGAACAGCTTCATATAAATGTCACGTGGCGAACCTGTGAGTGAATAATTCACGTTGACGTCGAGATCGAAAAAGATGAATCGGAAGAAAAATGATACTTAATACTTTCTGCAAGAGTGTTTCCTACTTAACTACGAAACTCGCGATGTGTCGCGAGATTAAACGACCTTAAACCACGAAGACGATATCAGTATATCCGAGACTTAAAGGCTTTAGTCGCGGACGCGATGCGCGCTTGACTAACGACTCTTTGCTATCACCGTGCTTCCTTTTTAGAGAAGTCAAGACGGACGAGACGCGAACGCTTCGACAAAGTGTCGTCGTATTTTTGGTTTACGGCGTCTGAGGGTTTCCGACACGAGGGAACGGATGCAGAGAGAAAGAGAGAGAAGGAGAGTGAGTAGACGAGAGAGGACGGGCGGGCGGTCGCCTGAGCGCTTCAACGATCATGAGGGTGGAAAGTGGGTGGTTTGGCGGGTATACGGGGAGTGATACCGGTCCCAAAGGTGTCGTTACAATTAGACAGCGCTGCCGACTGCTACGACCTCAACCGCTAAATAACTTACTGGTGCTGACAACCCGACCGCCACACCGTTACCGCTCATCGTGCCGCATGTAACCCAACCGTGAGTCTACGCGTCAGTCGGTGAAAGTGCTTTGCGTATAATTCCGTCGTCTCGTTCTCCTTGCAAGCGTCTTGCAAGAGGATGCATTTCCACTTTTATGCGTGCCGTTTTACTTCAACTTGCGTAACGTTGAACATCTTGAAGATGGAGAAAGAAATATCACGGGTACACACTTCTGTCTAGAAAAGAGTTGATATGATCGGATAATGAATAAAATAAATGATTTTGATCTTGCGTATTCAACGTATTTTCCTCTAATATTATATATATTTTTCATATATTCTTTATGTTAATATAAAATATTTTTAAAATCTTTTAAAATATTTTAAAAGATGCGGTTGTGGAAGTAAACCTGAAGTAAAACTCTTTTATCCGATTACTGATTGGGAATTACACGAAAGCTCCTTCTCGCAAGAGACTTATCTCTTTTTAGAAAGTATATATGTTTATATATACAAAATATCTTATACCTTTCCATACACACACATTTTCTTTTTATCGACTTATTAAAATTTGAGGTTGAACTTATCTTACATAGAATTTTGGTTAAACAATTTTTATATTTTTATTATTTAACTTTATAGCTTAAAATTTTAGTAAAATCCTTGGAGAAAATAAAATTTGATTACTTCTGTTGAAATTTTAATTTATAATCTTTTAATCTTTGGATAGTTTGTAATTTTTTTTTTTACAAGTTTTCGTTTAGTATATTTTTATTAAGCAAAAATTTATTTTAAAATGATTAAGGAGTTTATGTACAAGAAAAAATAGGCAACCTGACATCTTATATATATTATACATATGTGTGTGTGTGTGTATGTGTAGGCTGTATGTTCACGTCGAGACAAAGTATAAAGAGCGAAGCCAATGTCGAGGACGTTGCGCTGTCTTGCGCTTGCGCCGAGTGTTTAGAACTCGAATGCTGGTAGAAAGAGGTGACGAGGAGATGAGGAGAAAGAGGGTAGACCTTCGAAGGAGGAGGACGGGGGTGTCCCTGGAGTATCGACTTGCCCCACGGGACTCGGCAGTCGATAGTCCCGTGGGATTCGCTGTCTCTTTCCCGAAGTCACCATCCTCGACGGTCTTTCCTCGTCTCTTCCTCTATTTTCCGTTTCCTTCCCTCTTTTCTTCAAGCATCTCCTTGTCCCGCTCGTGCACTATCGCGGGTCACGAAAGCAGAATGGCCGAACAGGTGAAGGGAGTTGCAGAGACGATTTTGGACGATGAGATTTTGTTTCAGAAAGATTGTTGAATCGAAATATAATCGAAATATCACGCACATGTGAAAAATTATTGAGGTGTAATCGGTTAATATTTCGAATCAATAGAATTGAAATTAAATTATAACATTTAATTTCTATTAATGTGTAGAATACGAATGATAAAGCTCCGTTACTTATGTATCTCGTTTCGAAACAGTGCACGGAGGACCGTTAATGTTTATTCCGGGTCATAGCCAAAATGGAATTACGCACCGTAACGCGAAACTTGGTTGAGTGATAATAAGAAAATGCGCGCGGCGTAGTGATTAAATTGCGAACAAAACGGGCCGGATAAATACAGTCGCGGGGTAAAGTGAAACGCTTGGAAGGAAGGGAGAGTTCCTCCAAGTTTATATGAAATTCCACGCCTTGTACAAGCGGCTGTGTCTCCCTCCGCGTGCTCTTTCGTGATCGCGAATCCTCTTGCCTGCCTATCACCCTTGTACAAAAGGACTATCCGTCCGCTCCTTTCTTGCTCTCCGTCTACGCCGAGAATTACCCGCGCAACTTACAACCTCCATTTTTTTCAGCTTACCCCGAGGATTTCTTGCTTCATCACATGTACGCGCCAAATATCGAGCTTCGCATACTGGAGCGGAAAATGAAAGTGAATCTTGAAGCGCGTTATTCGAGCTTTGTACCTGTATCTTGTTCCCGGCTTTCCATGCGACGCGACTTTTTAAATAATCGAATGGCCTCGCTGGGGGTTGCTCGACGCGTGCTTCCGCGTTTCCCACGCGCGACCGCCTCATGCTTGACGTTTTACGGCCGTCGAGAAAGTTATAAACCTATGGTCTTTGCGAAAAAATGTCTATATATCTAAATCACTTATGTAGTTTTCGCCGTTTGCATTGGAATGCCGAGTCGCGCATTCGCATCTTTTGATAGCAACGATGTTTAAGAATGTTATATTTAACAATCAATGTTTGAAAGTGTGCCAATTTATTTGATATTATTTTAACATTACTTAATTTTTCATATTTTTATTCTTCTTGGTTTATTTAATTTGTTGTGACGATTTCTCTGATTTATATCTTTATTATTTATTATTTATCCATGAGTTATATCTGATATATATCTTTTATATATTTTATACAAAAATAAATAATATTATATATCTTATATACAAATATTTTATGTACACTATAATACGTGTACGCGCAAACGTCATATATTATTTAACGAAGAATTCACTCTCTGGACCATACAACGATATCCCGTTCTCTGGTCTATGGCGATGAGGAGCGTGATGCGTAGACACGTGCGTTCTTGTCGAGCGGGCAAAAATCGAAAGCCATC
Organism: Camponotus floridanus; assembly: GCF_003227725.1. Classification (NCBI taxonomy): domain Eukaryota; kingdom Metazoa; phylum Arthropoda; class Insecta; order Hymenoptera; family Formicidae; genus Camponotus; species Camponotus floridanus. Next base: position 2,160,769 of record NW_020229214.1, read on the forward strand.
ACCGGGCATAGTATCTGTGCGCGTGTAACGGGTCGTAGAGATATTGACACGCGTGCGGTCGTCGAAAAGAAAAGGGAAAGAAAGCCACGCGAAGGGTCTTCCTCGCTCTTCGTTTTCTCGAGGGAGGATCCGAAGGGTACGCGGGGCGCGTTCCTCGCGAACCCTCGCACGTCCCCTTGTTCCGCGACCCTCCGCGCGAGAGCCGGGCTACCGAAATTCGCCGAGTGTCCTCCCCGTTCGGTAATACGTTACGCGACTGCGAAAGTATCGTCCGCAACCACCCTCGGTCCGGCCTAACCCGGAGCTAGTGCGACGAAACTTCCACCGTTCCCTCGAAGGAAGCGGGGGGGTCTCCGGAGACTACCATTTTGACTCTGGGGATTAGACGTGACCCCGCCCATCCGTGGGCAAAGTTTTGTCCCTTTCGATGGCCAGGAACGAAAAGCCGTCGCTATATTGATGACTTCTTTTCACGTACGAGGGAGAGAGAGAACGAGATGGGTAGCGAGTAGAAAATCGAGGTGCGGGAAACCGCGAAGGAAAGGACGCTGAAGGAAGTGCGCTCGCACAATTACCGGTAGTTGCGGACTGGCCCGCTAATGCTGACTAGACGTGTTTCGTAGTACGATTTTAGTGCGCTTATTGCCATCATTTGAAAGGATTTTCAAGATTTTCTGCAACCTGTACCTTAATCAGCGTTGTTTCGTAGAGTATATTTATTAACATTGGCTATGTTTCTTCATTGATAATTGCCAAAAAAAGAATAAATAATTGAAGATTTATAACTCAAAAAGATTCTAAATTAAATATAAGTGTATTGTTTTATCTCTTTTAATATTGAAACAACTGATATCTGTATTAATTTTAAAAGTTTCAAACTGAAAACTTTCAATTCATAAATCAATTTGCACTGACAGATTTATGTACTTTTCAACCAAATAACTGCAGCTAACATTTACTTGAGAAAATTTAAAGAAGAAAGAAAATTTGAAAAAAATTACAAATATGTCACAATTATAATCGTATACGTTAACGTAAAATTTCTCAGAGATTCGCGCAATACAATTGGCTTAGTAGCGGACACATGCTTCTTTATTCACAAGAGCTTTGTGTGTAAACCTCGCACAAGGAGTGGCATGAGGTTTAGGGGTTGGTCGGACAACGGCATCATAAGTCGGGAGTGGTTTGAGGGTTGGGTGGGTTGTTGGGGTGGCGAGGGTCCCTAGAGGCGGCGGGCTAAATATATCCACCCCCGACAACCCTCGAGGGAGAATGTCAAGACAACATGGCCGACGCCCGTCATCCCGTTGGCTCTATGTATACAATAGTTTGTGTTCGGCTATGCTGGCAGAGCATTCAAGAACATCGGAAGATTGCAACATCGTCCTACTAAATATATACAAGTTAAGCAATTGCAAATATATACCACAAATATACACTCACGCGTTTGAGATGCGGTATTCCCTAGTATATATTTTCTCTTCGTTTTTTTATCGCAAATTAGAACGCGCATTTATTTTTGATCGATGGCGAGCATTTTATTCGCGAGCAGTGTTAAACGCTTTTTCTTTCCTGCCGGCAGCTCCGCGAGATTATGTTCTCGAGTCACGGATGAAGTGCAATCGCGAGGCGGAGCCCGTAAAAAAACCCCGTCGGCAAAATTTACATTATTGCCCCCGAGACCATTTAGGTAATCTCGGAATTCATCGCTCGCAATCGGATTTCAAAATAAAAAGAGGCAGAAGCGAAAGAGAAGGGAACAGGAGAGAGCAGCCCGTCGACAAAGTTACGTTTCACCTTTTCGGGAACGCACCTGCTGCTCGATTGCGCGCTGTCGACGTTGTCGTAGAGTGCATATCGTGTACCACCGTTGTTCTTCGTCGTCGCGCGAACGTACGGCGGGTGTGGGACCAGGAGAGGACAGAGAAATATAGCACAGATTAAAAGTCATAGCGGAGAAGAGTCTATGTCGTGGAGCGCGGCAAGAAAGGTCGAGGAGAGCATCGCGCGATGGTGGCCGCCGCTGCGGCGAGAGAAGGACGCCGGAGTCGAAATTAGCCACCCTCAGGATTACCCTGAATTAACAAATTGAAAAAAGTCACCTTCCCCTCGAGCTCGGCTCTTAAAGGTGCCCGCTCTCGATGTTCGCGGCGCTCATCGAGCGTCGCTCTCGAGCTCCTTCGCCTTAAAGCACGACCTCTTCGCCAGGATATCGGTCCAACAAATTCATGCAAATGCTACTTGCCTCTGCCGCGGTCGCGATACGTACGTCCTGTGTATATCTGTGTTAGTATAGCCGCTGGTACAGCGATAACGCCACGTATACAGCGCGGCATTATACACGATACCTACGCGGCGATGCGCTTAAGCACGAGCGACACGAACAAATTCCCCATGACGATTTTGATAGGGGACTTCTCGCGTTATTGAAACGCGTTAAATTTTACAATTTACGCGGTCGTGTATAAAATGCCTGTTGATACGATGTTTAATTTATTCCGTAATTGACGCTTTAAAAAAATGTTAAAATCAACGTCGATGGGAAAAAGTTTATTTTTTAAGAAATAAGAATAATGCCGTTTTATTGACTTTTATATTACGATTGTCTCAATTTTTTCTTCTAAATAATTTTCAGGGAATAATTCTGAATTATTTAGCATGTAATTTTAATAGATTTAGCAACATTTAAAGATAATAATAAAATAAAAATTATATTTCTGGTGGTAATAATCATCATACATATTGATTGTTTTATCATGATTGATATTTGGAAATTTATTCTGTGCACGACGCAGAAGAAAGCGCTCATGCTATCATGAATATTGTAACGCAAACATATCTCACATGGTGCGGTCACATTTTGCTCAATGTATTACAAAGACATATGTACAAGGCTATGAATGAGTACCTACAATGCAGACATACATATATATTTTCCTGCAATAATCCGTGTTTCGGAGCTATTTAACGTTTCACTACCACATCTTCTTCTATCATTATCACCATGGAATAATGTACATGGAAATATTATGGAAATACGTAAACGTTTAGTAGATCTTGTATAATCATGGAAAAATGCATTTTCATTGATCTTTAAGTTAATACTAATTGTCACTAATTCTTTGTTTTATGAAGAAGGACGTGTTTCGATAAAATATTGAAAATATTAGTAAATTATTTTTGAAGGCAATAAGCTGTCCCTGGATTTTCCTCTTTATAACTTTGTTTTGACTCCTTTATATACAAGTATAAAGCAACAAACGGTGCGCGATACAACGTTGTACGCGGGGCCTTTTCGCGATACGTGCCGCGACTGCGGAATCTTTTTCGTGGGGCCGGCATGAAATAACTGCATCGGCGAATTGTCTGCATTAAATATTCAAAGGGAGGTGAGGGACCAACGAGATGGCTACGCGTGCGTATATATTACGTACACCCTAAGCCGTTATCCGTTCCAGAAAGTGGCGAGAGGCCGGGTTTTGTTCCCTCTCGATTTCCTCTCGTTTCGTAGTCACTCGAGCCACCGATACTAGTCGATCGATTCTAGCCGGACAGAGACAAATACCGGATCTAAAATTCGATGGGCCGGCACACTTCGGAAACTGAATTTCCATGCAAGCGAATTTCATTGCGTGCATGTGCATTCATAGTATTTTAATCATCGAGCTTGTACGCTTGTCGGAAGCTTGATGGAGTGGATATATGTATATATACACACATATACATATAGGTGGAGACATAAATAGATATTGCATAATTAAAACTATATTTAAGTGTAATTAAAAATGTATAAAGGCTGCAAATTAAAATGCTGAAGAAACAAAATATTAAGAATGCTTGTAATTTTGTTAATTTTGCGAGATATAAAATGCATTTTTATAAAGCTAAAGCTTTGTTTTGACTGCGATTAATTAATTATTATATTTTATAACGGACGCGTGGGAAACTTCCTTTGATACAATTTCGATCTGTAAAAGAGTGAAGTAGCCGGGTTCGTGAACAGTGTTGAAGTATATGTGAAATCGTCCAGCGTATCGTAAGAGAAACGGAGAAGCGAACGATGGAGGTGGAAAACGAGTGAGTGGCCATAAACTCGGGTGTCGTTTGCGTTTTCTATTTAGCCATTTCAGTTCACCCCATCTACTGTTCTTTTTACAGTCTTTTTCTGTTGCTCTCTTGGTGTCGTCCCAACAGACGAGCGACTCGAATTGAATTCCATACGATTCGGATAGTTGGATTTACGTTGATGCTGAACGCGCACGCCATTCCCCATCGTTGAACTCATCTGGCATAAGCCGACGGAAGACGTGTCGATGTATCGATTGATGCGATATAAATGAGTCAGAGAATCGTACGCTTCAACGTGCGTTTTAGTGCGTCTTACATCAACACGATTTGTAAAGAAATATTTAATGATTGACAACGTCGTCACTCGATATTAAACCATTCGAAATTTTTTATCGGTTTATTTTCGATTCTATTGTAAAATTGTAACAGACATAATCGAGCGATAGAAAAAAGCCGATAGAGCCGATGATTTTTGCCAGTTTCTTTTTAGACGTGCGTGTAAGTGCAGTGGTGGAATCTTCAATTGGTACCTATTTTCATGAGACGAGCATGTATGCGCAAGGGTGTCTATCGGGGAAGCCGTTTGCCGTACATTTATTGCCTCCACCACCCTCCGCGCTTTCTCAGTGTTACGACGTTATATTTGATATTGGATAGACTCCGTATACGTATCATTGGCGTCGTAAAAGCTGTCATAAATAATATTAAATAAATGTAATACGCCCGGTAAAATGCCGCTTAGCCCGTGGACGACTCGTGGATGTCGTCGTACGATGCGACGTATCTCGCATATGGAAAGTTTAATATTCCCATTTCAAGGAGAAAGTAAGGAGAAAGTTTTATTATATCGTATAAAAAAACCCTAGTGGACTACGTTTTATGCACGAACAACACGGGTCCTGAACAGTCTCACCCGCGCGATGTCTGCGCGTGTTTCATGCGCGGATCTAAAAAAATACTCTTGTCCTGCTTCTTCCGCTATACAAGTCCGCTTTCATTTCGAGATGGAAGATAGATAACAAGTACAGAATATGGCTACATTATTCCTCGCATACTTACTACAATGAACATATGGTACATTTATTTTATGATATTGCAAAATGTAAATCTCTGATTAAAATTATATGGATTAGAGTTAAACAATTAAGTCTGATGTTGTTGTAGCAATATAATTTTAATGTTTGATAAAAGTGTAAATCGCGAAAAATGTGTGTAGAAGAATTAGTTTTTAAAATATTTCATTTTAATTGAATAAAAAATTTGTTATTCGTGTTAATAAGTTAATAGAAAAATGAATAAGTAAAATATATATTGTGAGACAACATGAATTAACAATTTTTTTATGTTGTGGATAGGCGATGTGGAATGTCACGAGCAGCGATCTCGGAAGATAAACGAGACGAGACATATTTACAGCCATCGTAAAACTTGTCAGTTAATTGAATGTGTAGCAAGTTTGATATGATGGCTTAGAAAAAAAAACTTGAGTACGAAATACGTACTCTTTTTTTAGAGTTGTTCTATTTTTTAACGATTACATAATAATACATATTATTGAAATTTATATAAATGTATACAGTTGTTTAAGAAAAAATATTTTCTTAATACTATTTATCTCGATTGCTATTTAATTTTAGAGATGACAGAGCCAGTCACTCATGTTCGCAGACTTTTTGCAGAACTCGTTGCAATTTTCAAGACACAATCGCGTACATTTCCATTTTCCGTGAGATCCCTCGTTGCCGACGTACATCAACTTGTATAGTTCGTAGGTCGGCGGGAATAGTTACGTTTCCTCGCTATGAGATAGCGCACGTTTAAGGGCACGTACTACCATAGCGGTAGTGGAGCCGCGAAAAGGATTATGTATCCTCAAAACGGACCGTATCGAAGAAGTCCGCATCGCTAAGTTTCCTTGTACATACGAATGCCGTACGAGAATACCGGTATTAGCCACAGATACGTCGTCGATCGCTTCGCCGTGGAAGGATCGTACAAGCTTCGAGCTCGTCGTTAATTGCTGGTATAATTTGTAATTCGAAAAGTAGCGAAAGAGAAAGAGAGAGGGAAGAGAAAGATACACATATAGATCGGAAACGTGTACGAGCAAATAGAGAGGGAGCATAATCGAGAGACAGAGTTTCGTTTTTTTCTCGCGAAAGGAAACGAGTGGCTCTTGCACGGCCCTCAAAAGGAAATGTCTTTTGAGTATGGAACGAGAACCAGATCATGAGGAGGGCGCCTGGCGTTTGCCTGACCCGTTGACCTGCCAGGGGATTGTGTTTTATTGGTAGCCGCATTTGTCAGGAGGCGTCAAAATCTCGTGACAACTGAACGTTCTGTCGGCACTCTCGCTCCTCACTAAACCTGGCGGATCCCTGCGTATATGAGGACGACATCGTCACCCGCTGGGAAATTAGCCGTTAAGTGTTTTATGTATCCGGCGACGAGGCACGCACGGAACCGGTGTCACGTGGCTTTGTGTAAAGCGCGCAGGATGTACTGTGTGGAGTGCGAGAGGAAAAGCTTTTCGAGTTGTCATTGCTTTTTTTCTCCTCCTCTCTGTTTCTTTTTTTCTACATTTATAATATTTCTACCTTCAAGAAAAAAAATTATAATCTGTAACAAGGAATAACGTTATAAAAATATAAAAATTTAAAATAAGACAAAATTTTATAGTCGTTATCGTTGATTAAAAAAATTTAGGAGAAACGCAAACTGTTATTTAATGCTCCGTATATATTTTCAATTTAATTATCATATAATAATATTGCCATGTTACATTAGTTTAGATTTCTTCGACGCTGATTTCTTTCTTTTCTTCCTCGTTCTGCAATGTGCGTCTGGCAACGACGAGCGACCAGATCATGTCACCAGATGCCATCTGAGTCGCCCACCTCGATAACGGGCGATGGTTAAATGCCTCATAACTAACTCAATCTGGGGCTTCCTAATTAAATATCTATCGTTTAATTAAGGATGATTTACGGACGGCAGTCAGTCATCCAGTCGGCGAGTCGACCAACCAGCCGACTGGACTGCTAGTCGGACAAGCACTGCTTGTATCATTCCATGTGTCTCGGCAATCAATGCAGGAATTATCCTCATTAGGTCGATCCGCGATTCTCCGGGCTTCTACTCGCGAAGGCCAGAGACGGAGAGGATCTCGAAAGAAAGAGGAAAGGAGGTAAAGAGACAAGAAGACGGAGGAGAAAAGGTGCAGAGAAGAGTCGGAGACGAGGAAGAGGACGGGACAAGCTATTAGATCGAGAATTGGTTGCGTGCAACTCGAAGAAAAACTGGAAATCTGTGGCTCTTGACGGAGGATCTTAGAAGGGGAGGACCGAGGGAAGGCAGCTCTGGGGTATCGTAGGGCCTTCCACGTCCACCCTCCCTCTTCTACCCTTCTTTCATCCCACTCTTCCTCCTTTCTCTCTTCCTTCTGTCCGACAAAAAGGAGTCGCTGACTGCGAGTGACAACTTAGCGAGCCGGAGCTCACCTCGCCATCCAGTTGCTCGGCCACACACAGACTGTCCCGGCGTTATGACACATCCTTTCCTGCGAAGGAATTCCGCGAAGGACTATTTGAGACAAGGATCTTTTTTCTTGAAACTGCTATTTATTAGTATGCGGTATGATTTACTTCGATAATTCACAGGAAAAGCGATTCAATCCGTGTTTTCAGATAATCAATCTATCATGATAAAATTGGGAGAAAAAAGAAAAACAGAGAAAATGAAATTATGAAACGCTTGCCAGTATCAAGCTTAAAAACTAGAAGTCATTAATAGAAAATGAAATGGATAAGACTGAGACAAAATTGATAGATACTCCTCTATTGATAATGTTTGAATTTATGCGCTTCTATCATACGGTCACAAAAATATAGGTAAGAACAACTAACACGGCCATATGTCGGGCACAGAGGAGCTCGCGTTTACTGTACGACATACAGTCGCCCTAGGCGACAGGGGTAGCGGTTGAAATGCGCTTTATACCCTCCGAATTTCGCTCCCTAGCACTCTCTCTTTCTCTCTTTCATCTTCTCTTTTGCTCTCTGCAAGCGAATGTGTGCCCGAGCAAGCAATGTAACACATGCATATACATACATATATATATATATATATATATATATATGTATGTATCTATGTATATACATATATATATATATATGTATATATATATATATATATATATATATATATATATATGTTGGTTGATCTATCTTTCTCTTTCTCTCTTTTTCTCTGCGCACTTTTGTCCTACTACCGCCGCAAGAGCAATGGATAATGTTATTTTGATTTACATATATGCGTCCGACCGTCCCCGGTTCTCGATACAGGCGATGCCAGCGATATCACGCGACATTTTGGCATCGCTTCACAAATTTTTTTTCTATTGCCTCATGTTTATTCGATAAGATAATCGTACTATGATATTTCGGCAAATTCAATAAAGTTTCTTGGCGGGACTCGAGATATAAATGCGCTTCGGTTTTGTGCGGAATTCCGAAATTCCGACTGACAAATAAATGAAGATAAGGACACATAACGCAAGATATAATATTGTGACATATAAAATTCTGTTTGTTCCATCCACGATTAAACCGCATGGTACTTTATTCATATCTGTGCTTTTTTTAAAGAAAAATCGATCAATTTTTATCGATTTAGTTTACGAGCTTTTTCGGGCGACGACGACTACGGGATTGAGTGGTTACTGCGGTGCGTAAATGGACGTAACGCAAAAGTTTACCAGATGGGATTCTGGTTAGTTTGATCCGTCTAAGTCCGTCGAGGGGTTCTCGCGCGGAATGTCGTGTAATTGATAGCGAGCACACTGGGTTCGATGAGCCGTAGGAAAATAATAAGCCGTCGTAGTAGCTCGGTAGTACGTGGTATTATTGGCTCTTTCGGGAAGGGATAGAGGAGGGATGTTACTTGGGCGTCGTTGCGTTAGGTGGGGTGGCACAATGTATGCACCCTCGCATGCACCGTCGTGCTCGGATATCTCGGTCTTAGGGTGTGTCGGATGTCTATATTCGCACAAGTACAACACCTCGGTTCGATAAAGTCTCTCTTCTATTCTTTCTCTTTCTCTCCGAACAAATAGCCAGACAACGGAATATTAGCGCCAGCGATTTTACAGCTATTGCGAGTATACAAAATTGGTACTGTCAGTGTCATACAATCGATTTTCAAACAGCTTTGCCAATATATATGAATATTATAAGGATTACACAATATAATTCTCCTATGTGTAAGATCATTGCGTGTGATTGTTAAGATTATATTTTAATAAAATTATTCCAAGATGCGTGAGGCGGCTTTTTGTATTTAAAAAAATATTGATTGCACATCTTCGTCATTAATATCAAGTAAATGTCAGTTATCTTAAATGCAACATGGATAGAGAGACTCTGGGGAGAAACCTTGTGCAAGTGGAATCAGGAGTAAATTGCTCGATGAGGCGTGATTTAATGATGTGACTATATTGTGCGTCGCATATCCGCATGTGCTAGAGTCGGTTAATCGAGAAGCGCGATTTCGATCTGGAAAGAAATGATTTCAATCGTTTGAAAGAGAATTAATGACGTCTTCTAGTCGGGTCATCGTGAAAGCGGAATCGAGAATAATTTATTCGCACAACGTATACACGGTGCTCCGATATTTTCCAACTTAGGACTGCTGGACCAAATATAAACGATCGAAAGTCTCGATGCAATAGGAAACCGGTTTCGTATAACACATTATTTTTTCGCCCCTCGCATCACGGATGCGTCTCATCACTATAAATTGACTGATTAGTCGCCTCGTTTAAGCTATGTTGAGATTATCGATTTAAAACGAGCACAATAATAAAAATCAATTTTTTAGTAATTACTTGCGCTATCTTTAAAAATACTTCAATAACAATTATATAAAATCTTTTATGTAATTTAATTATATAAAATCAATTATATACAAAAAAATCTTCAATAATAATTATATAAAATTTAGACACGTTAATTGATTAAGAGAGAAAATCCTATCTTGATATATTATAAATATCACTAATAACGTAAAATGTAAAGAATATATTAACATATATGTACTGCCGCAATTCTTTTAGGATAATATAACTTATGACAAGGCGATCATAAGATTCTGCGTCGTAATTGAATCCTGCCGGGCCCGAACGAGAGAATAGAAACGTTCCATGGGTTGTAGGGACGGGGCGCGCTCGATTAGATTTGGGCGGATTAGCCAATCAAAAACTCCAATACGACAACCCCTCCACAACTAGCAGTGACATTTGATGCTGCAGGCACTCTATTAGATTTGCGCCGTCGCTAACGCGATACGGAATCGAATGATCCGTGCTCTTTCGAAACGATTGCCGGTACTAGCGCAATCCGGCGTTCTCCAATAAGTTTTTGATTTAATCACGTAAATTTTAAAAGTAATGGAGAAAAGCTTGAAAAAATATATATTATACCTTAAATATTTTTTAAATAATTTTTAATTAAGTATATTTAATAGCAATCAATCTGTTTATAATTATTTCTGACAAGACGCTAAATAGTATCGTTATTTAATATTATGTAATATTTTTATATTATTTATTGTTAATAAGAAAATCCTTAATGTAACATATGCAATCAAAGTGTTTATAATAAAAAATTCAAGTAGAAAGGAATTGCATGGCATGACGTAATTTTACTCTTTATTAATTGATCCATACTCATGTAACTTCTCAGGTACGCTTGCATGTTTCGAAACAAACATACAGATACATAAATAATAACCGAATCTTTCGCACCATTACCAACATGTTTAAACATGTTATTATGTTCTTCACGGAAGCACGGTCAGTACAGTTGACGAATCTAATTTCAGGTTCGATGTTACACATTCACATGTGTACACACGTGCGTTGCGCCACTATCAAAAGGAAGGTGCGTGAAAGCGTGCGCGTCACGCGAGGTGCACGTTCGTTTACACGGGTGTGGCGAGAATGAGTGGTCGTGCGCAATTAGCTTCTTATCTTTCTCTCGGGGGGTGAGTGCAGGGGTTGTATGAGCCGCCACGGGTCATCGTGGTGTGGCTCGAGCGACTCGTTTACGCCTCTGTTTTCTTTTCTTTTCTCCTTTTTTTTACGGAATGCGTACTCTCGGTTCGTGGCGCTTAACAGCGTGGACCACCGTCGAAACTTTAGCTGGCTTTTCGATTAACATGCTAATTGGCTCGGCAACCCTTTAAACGGCCATTTAAAAAATTAAGGGCCGCGATCGCGTCCGCTACTGCAATGAACGCCGATGTGATTGCGGGCTGATTTTAATTGGCGGATGCTTTCGATTCGTTTATTCTTGATTGGCTTAATTAGTCGCAGATATATAAAATGGGCTAATAATTAAAATATTTAATTATCGACAGACTCTTATCAAGAAAATTTTGAATTTGTAAAAATTGATTTTATATTACACATGCAGAAGTAAAAATATTTTAATAAATTGATTCTTTAGTGTTGATCTTATATTTAATCGTGTAAAATAATTTTTTAAACATATATTTTACAATATTTTAATAAATAAATGAATGTACATGTTGTGTATATTTGATTATATTTTTCAGTATTGAGTTAACTTTTTCAATTAAAGATTAAAAGTACTGGATAAATAGACCATATTTGCTTCAAGAATGAATTAATATTAGACGGAATGCTAAATGAATCCATGCCATCTGTTATAAATACGCGATGCGTTTCATTGTCAGTCGCGTTCGTCAGTACCACATGTACAAGGAAACTCGATCTTGCAGTAAGATATCCAACACCAACCCCCGTTGTAGCATCCGCCCCGTGGGCAACAAAAGGGCAAAAAGTGGGTTCACTACTGGTCCCTTTCGATTCCTCCCTGTCTTCTTCTTCGGAAGGAACAATTAACCGAATTTGCATTATATCTCTATCGTATTACCAGATCCGTATTATCGATAAAATTGGCAATTTGAGATAGGACCCTGTATGAGATCTAGAATCAGAGATGCTTGTTCATTTCGTGTCGATATTATTCCCTTCATCCTCTTTCACCCTTTCGAACAATCGTTTCTCATTTTATGTTTCTGCATCTCTATAAAAAACATTTAGTAATTATTTTTTTATTATATTTATTATTTTAACGTATAAAATTACTTTATACCAATTTTATTTCTCTATCTTTATAAAAAATTGATATTAATATGAGGCTAAATTATGATCACCTCAATATATTTTTACCTTTCTGTACATTATTATTTACAAATACTGATTATAAAATTTTTAAAATATGGGAGGAAACTTTGAAAAAAATTATTCCATCTTTTTTCACACATATAGGCAGTCTTGTACAAGTCGGAGAGTAGGGTCTCGATAACGATAACCGACAGCACTGACGATGCGAGAGGGACTCAGCCGAGGGTGACAGAACGATTGTAGCGTCACCAAGCTGTAGTGGTGTAACTTGACACCCGGGGTATACGCCCCTCTTCGCAGACGCCGGACAAGCGTGGCGCTATCGCGGACGAGCCACGATCGTTCAGCACCGCGTGCTCGTGCACGAGTTAGTCATGGCCAGGCTATTATAGATAATAATATAAGAGAGACACATATAAACAACCATCGCCTAACTAGCGTCGCGAAATTATCGTAGCTGGTCTGGCCGCGGCTTATCGGACTAATCGGGGCGATTGCTCGCGATTCTTCCTGCCATTGTTTTGCCACGTGACGGGACGTCGATCGATATCGCCGGTTAATTAGTCACGATTGGTGTCCATATAAGTTATAACATGGTAGCGCGCAGATAAAGATCATCGCTCCCCCGCCAGTTGGCGATGAATTTTCGCAGTTGAAACGAGGAATTAGTCTGAATAATGTAATACTTTTATATACATATATATATGCCATGTGGTGACGATGCTTGCCAGACAAGTGAAGCTCGCATATTCGATAAGAAATATATATAAAAGATATAAATTAAAATTGTATTCATGTGTAATAATAAAGATAATAAGATGTAAAAGTAGAATACACATACAAAACATTTATAACGCACTGTCGCATAAAAATATGTAACACTATATCACAAACGAGCCAAGCGGACTTTCACGAGCGCAAATAATTTCCGATTCCCCTAATTTCGTTTCTTTTATTCGTACCGGTGCCTATTTGCTCGTTTACGTCTTCCTGCTAAAGACGCCGCGTGCTCGGCCCAACCCGACACACATTAGCGATAATGTATGCGCGTAGCTGCAACAAATGCCGCATAAACGGTAGCGCAATCCACGTGGCAGCGTAGGCGCAGAAGGGCACAGATGGTCGCCCCAGGCACTTACCAGTTACCACCCCGGCACACTGCCCCCTCCGGTCAAAGGGATCTAAGGGGCCTTGGCTGGCCACTAACCGTATTTATTCACGGGGATGGCTGAATTTACCGAGCTACTGGTGGATAAGTCGTTGCCCTAGGCTCCGGGACTTAGTCTTACAATTAGTAGCGTGAACGCTTTTAGCAGTTCGAGAAGAATGCCCATAGATTTATAAATGGCAGCCTGCTGATATCTTTGAAAAGAAATGAGATATATAATAAATTTCTCTAAAAAAAAAGTTACTTTATTCCGAGTTATAGTAATTTTTTTTAAAAAGTCTCTTTCGTTCTGACATTGTCATCCAGGTTTTAATTAAAAGAGCGATAAAATGGGAGAAGGAAACTATAAAATCCTTGGTATTTTGTTGAATTTTGTTAGTTGGCAAAATATCAAGTGTTTGAAAATTTGGAAGCGATGCAATTATGACAAAGCCCATTATTTACTAATGCTAGGACAGCTAAGAGAAATACTGAAGAAAATATCTGTATACCGATGCGGTCTATCGCGTGCTGTTTAGTCTCATACGTTACACTCGTGTACCCGAATGTATATGGAAACGCACACGAATACAAGGGGTCTCATAGACTAAGTCGTATACGCATACACGCATACACGCGCCAGATCACCGGCAAGTGGCCCGAGCAACAGATAAGTTTGATTTATTTTAATTTCTCAACGCGCACGGGGCTGTTGGTGTGGATTCTCTGCGCTCGGATGAATTATTGCGAAGTTATTTTCGAGTTCGTATTGATTTACGAGCGGCTTTTGGGAGCATCGTGTGCACTTTATCGTCGTTATAAAGGCGGAGCGGATAGGTACGTGGAAATGCGAAAGGACTCGTCAAAATTTCGGACCTTATATATTCGAAATGTTTTATAGTTTTTATGAATTCTTAATAAATATCTGTAGAAGAGAAATTTATGTAATCGCGTTTATGTACAATCATCGATATATCGTTATTATTTATTTATTTTATGCACGTTATTTTATATGCATGTCTTTTTTTGTACTTTATACACGTAAAATGGCGCAAAGTTGTCGCGGTTAACTTGCAGGTACATATGTATAACGCGGCGAGTTAACTTATCCGAACCAACAAGGCCGGGAACGAGCAGCTCCGAAGGTAGCTGGCGTGTTAGTTGTATCGTTGTTTGTAACATTAATCATGGAATCACCCCTTGCCGGCGGTCCATGGCTTCGGTCGACGAATGAGGCTGTGTTGCTATCGTTTACTACAGGTTTAGCCGCCGGCTCGTGCAACTAAACTTGGCGAATACTTGATTCGCATACTTTACGCGATAAAAATGTATATTCTACACATCATATACAATATTCTGATAAACAAATATATATCAGTTAAAGAAATATATCGTGGAATAATTTTTCACTTATGTATATATTATATAAATAATATATAAATATATAATAATAATATATAATAATAATAAATATATAATAAATATATAATAAATATATAATAATAATATATAAATAATAATAATGTTTTTCTAATTTTGTAAAATTTCACATCAAGTAACAACTTTTTACTTGAGGAATTATAAATATTAATTTATTTTTTATATAAACTCTACTCTTTTATAATTATGCTTACTTAATTTATATCAAATTATTGAATAATTGAATAACAATATAAATATCAAATTATTGAATAACAATATAAATATGATTGTCAGCTTTTAAAGGAAGAATCTCAGAGTAATTCATATATTCTTGTTTATGAATCTTAGTTGGATTGATTGCACTTGTATAAGACAACAGAGCATCCGACCGCGAATATTATTACGGCTCAACGACTTAGTTATGTCCCTCGCGTACTGAGCAACGATTCCGTCAGAATATGATCAATCTCTGGAGAGGTTCTCAATGCATATGGTTTCGTTATCGGCAACTTTTCTTTTCCGTCTTGCAACTTTAATTTCCTTCGCAGCCGGCTTGTCTCGCGCCATTTGGCGGACAAAGTAAGCGGAGAATTAATCGGGACTTAATTACCAGGTTACGCGGGTACTTGTTGCAGTGAAGCGAAGGCGCCTACTCAAGGAGGGTGCCGTAGCGTAATAAGATTCTCTTTAATGGCATTATACGCCTCATTGGGACTTGCCAAGTCCGAAGTTCACGCGACTTTACGCCGTGTTTGACTTAACCGGAAGTTACAGTCTGCTCGTCCAACTGCATGGTGGAACAAAGTCGCACGTCGGATCAAGACTCTCGGAGGACCAAGAATTATGGCGAAAATAAGTCGTTGAAGTGACTTTTACCATTTCTTTTAATTTTGTCACTCTTTTTCTTTTGTTCATAACGGATATATAATATTTTAAAAATTTTTTCTAATTATAAAATGAATTCTTTGAATTCATTCATTGTGTATTTTATATGTTTATTATGTAATATTTTAATATATTTTTTTTTCATAATTTCGTCATTTTTTTCCGCATTCTTTTCTAACAAAAACAATATTATTTTTTCAAGTTTTTAATTATACATATATGTATATATAATTATAATGTTTTATTAATGATACATTTCTTTATCCATTTGGATCATACGTTATTGAAATATCTTTTTAAGTTAAGCGTTTGATTTAAAAAATAACATGTTCCTCGATTCCGTCTGTTACGACGAGAAAAAGTAAGTAAAAATCGCTTTTGTATAATTGGATGAAGAAAAATGTCGACATTTTGATTAATTACACTATCGGAACACGTCTTAGGTTGACCAGATACTTGCAAAAAGTGGTCGCTTCTTCATCGGCCGATCATTAATTATAGCGTCACTTGAATTTCCACGACTGCATGCCTACTAAGGAAGGAAATCCAACACACGTCTCGATATCGCAATCCTTCGTGCGAGTGTCGGTAGGTGCGAAGAAGCTCTGCATGACATTGAGCCACCTCCATTGAGTGATAATGCAAAAAAGCGCTTTGAAATCCAGGTGTCGGATCGAATAATCGGACGCTCCATCCATGAGGCAACTCGACTCACGAATAAATTTTAAACCAACTATTTATAAAATCACCAACTGTCTCTGAAATCTCCATGAGAAATCGTTCGAACTTGCGTAAAAAATGTCCAACGCACATTTAATAGTTCAATTTATAATTTTTATGACAAGAAGAAACCTAATAAAAGGTACTGGACAAGATATTGACAAAGTACACAAAGGAGAACGGCGGAAAAGACATGAACGAGAGATGAAGAAGTATAATGAAGGAAGAAACGCGGATAAGTGGAGGACAAAAGAAGAAGCGGAAGATGCGGGACAGCGAAAAACGAAGGAAGATCGCAAGATCGCAGGTGGATAGAGGAAGAAAGGCGGATAAACGGAGATCGCGCGCGTCCAAGGAGAAAAAGAGGAAGGAATAAGGAGCCAGCGAAAAGAAGTTAAAACGGAAGGAATGTCTGCGCCGATGGCAATGATTCGACAATGCGACGTTCGCGAGGACGCTTTATATGGAGCGTTGTCCCCGTGGGTGGTCCCCCGTAGGACGTCTCGCCAGGCATCATCCCGGATTCTCTCGAGTGATCGGCCACCGCGTTGAGAACCGCCGTAGCTCTAACCCAGAAGACGGCGGAGAGTGAGATCGAGCCGCGAGACGCACGCTGAATCACTCATCGCGCTTATAGTCATCCTTGTCGTCGTCGTGAAGTGTGCGATCTTCTCCAGAGGCCAGCTATTAACTCACCAGCACCGATACATTCTGTCGTCTTACAAGGTTACATTATTTACTGCAATGTCCAGGTCGAGTTATTGTTATGTACACTCGTATTATTTCAAGCGCGTCACTTTCGCTAATACGTCGTCGGGCTTTAAATTTCCCGCACGGATAGATGTGTGCGCACTTTTCCTTTCAATCTTGTTAATTTTTTAACGATGAGATTTTACATAATATTCAATTAATAATAAATGATAATTCGATGAAAAATGTCTGAATGACATTTTAAAAATATTTGAATAATTTTAATTTTTGAATTAATTAGAATTTGTCCAAACTTTTATCAATAAAATCCGATTTATATTTTAAGTTTTTTATCATTAAATGATGTATCAAGTAAATAAATAAAGAGTATTCTTCGTGAGAGACAAGATGGGAGAGAACAATTATTATGTGATGCGAGCTTCGATCCTTTAAATTTCCTCAGGCATTTTTTTTCCTGAGAAGGTACCAGCCGCACGATGAAACGGAGATCTGAGGAAGAAGGAAAGAAAGAAGAAAGGACGGAGGAACGGAAAGAAACCCAACGAGAGCACTGGCCGAAGCTATTCTCTGAAATCCGGCGATTCTTTCGGGCGTCTTCGGAGATGATATTTGCTCGGATCAATCCATAAGGTCGCCATGGCAACCGGTCAGCCTGGTTTGTCCACCCTCGACGGCCGAAGTCTGGAAAGCCAGTCGGCCCAACGAATGGGCGAATGTACCCGGGGGTGCGGTACTGATGGTTGGTTGTCCGAGCGAAGCCGCGAAGGACGAACAGTAAGTCTTGGTATACTTTCCTCTCACACCGATGGAGTTGCTTTGTTTGTATCGCCCATCCTACATACAATTTCCAATTCTCACGCAGTACTTGCATATTCGAACCACAAAATTTCGGCACAGGTAATATATTCATGAATTTTGCCTAGAATTGTCCACGCAGTTCTTTTCTTCCTCGTTTCCTTTCTCTTGTGGTCATATTTTTCGCTTCATTTTCTGTTTAAGAACATTTCTATATATTTCTGTGATTTTAATTTGCTAGATCAAAGAAAAATTTACTCTTTGTGAAACATGTAATATATATATTTTCAAAATGTTTGTATCACAATGCACTATTTTAAGTGATGCGTAAATTTATACACATTATATGTAAGTCAATTTGTTTCTAATACGTGTGAAAGTAGTGTGAGATCGATGAGAGGCAAATGGCTCGTTCATTTCCGTAGCTTCTCGAATTTCGTGTAAAGTGACGGAGCTTCTGGATCTTGTCAAAATGAAATTAGGCAATGCAGTCGTCCTAAGAGAAGCGGCAGCGCTCACGTAACGCGCGACGACAGATGCGACAGGCCATCTTCCGCACCTACCGCTCGTGAGAATATCCGCAAGTATTCTACATGCAAATTTATAGAGATCCTTCGGACACCGGCGTTTCGAAGGGAGATGTATTCCCGAAGGAGCGGAGACACCAGGACTAAGAGCGCTTCCTTGTACCGTCACTCCGCTCCGTTCGAATCAATCGCATAAATCTCGACGCATCGATCGTCCCTTTCGGTAACACGGTTGGACGCCCACGAAAAATTTTCTCGCCCCAGCTTTCTCGCGTCGGCAAAATGATACCGTTCTAGTTTTGTCACTCCATATTTGAGTGCAAAGTTCGATGCAGAGGAATAAACGATCAATTTATCGGTAAAAATGTTTGGAAATATATTTGCGTAAATATTTTTCCAAAATATTAAAAATAACGAATTTTATAAAATAGATTATTAAATCTCTGTATATGAAATATTTAAAAAAAATACTAACACATAGAAAGCATAAACTCTGAAAGTACAAATGCGATGTTAATTTATTATGATTAATCATAATTTTCTAATTTCCGAAAGTGAACTGTTAAGATTCACAGAAAAATATTAATAGCAGAATAACTAATAGCAGAATATTTTTTTATCGATATCTAAAACAAATTATTTCATATAACATGAATATATAAATATAATAAATTATTAATTCAATAATTGGTTATCTCGATTGATTATTAAAATCCGTGTTATAAATTCGTCAATATCTTTGTCAACGCAATGACGCATCGTACATTAAACATGAATGCGTGATGGATCGACGATAGACGACAGCAATTTGAAAAAAGTTCTCGAGACCGTCCGGGAGATTCTAGCGATTCAAAGTTCCGCGATATATATTCCACTGCGATAATCGCGTTTACTATTTTCATCGCACCGTGTTAGGTCGACCGGGAAGAATGGCAGACGTTCGCGAGATAGAGCAGTGGATCATCATTAACCAGATGGGCGCAAAACCGCGGACATCTGATTGACAGGCGCGCAAAGACTTTCCGTTTTTCTCAAACTCGCCGTTTAATTCCCGGTACGACTGGGCCCTTTTGCGTTGCCGAACGATATAAAATCGACGGAGACGAGCGGAAGAGAGGTGGATATGAGGAAAGGGGCAAGGGGGTGAGAATGAACGAAGACAGGGTGAGGACAGGATGCTCCAGGAAGGAGAAAGGATTCTCGGTGAAAGGGTTCTTCGGATCTGATGAATAGCCAAGAGGCGCCAAGCTATGCCAACTATTTGGCTCTTGTGTCATGCTACCTGCTCATATACGTCGATGCAGCGAGAGTGTACAAAAGGGAACGAGTATGCGAGTGTGTGTGCAACAGACGTGCTACCGAGTCGAATTCCAAGATGTCAATCTACTATTCCGGTGTGTCTGCCACGTAGGATTTTCAGATTCTTTCGCTTCTGCGCTCAGACCACTTGCGATGAAGAAGAGGACATATCATCTCCTTTTTACGAGGAGATCTGCCTCCTGGAATATTTATTAACCGGATGACGGTGAAGCGGTCTTGATTTCTGCGGAAAGCTTATAGACAAAAGGATCTAACACGAATTGATGCGGTCACAAGACTGAGGAGCTTTGTAATCGTCTACCCGCAATCCCTTACAGTGGTCGCACACAAGTCGCCTACTGATCGATGCTGAGGTTATCGTAAACCGCGAGATTCTTCTTCCTACTTCCTGCTTCTAACGCTAATTCAATCTACTCAATTACAAATGGATAAATTTTATGGTTATCTTATTTTAGAAAAACAATGTTTAATGTATATTTAATTAAAATATTTTCTAATTAATGTAATGATTGATTCTTTTATAATAATTATTAAAAAAAAAGAACAATCCTATTAAAAACGAAATAAACTCTAATGAATAAATTTTCCAAGATGATAAAAATTTCAGAATTTAATATAAAAAAATACATTGAATTGTTATTTAAATATTAGAAAAGTAATAAGTACGCGATTATAAATTTGTGAATTATAAATGGCGACATTATTAGTTGTCACGCAGATTGGAAGAACAGGAGGTGTTGTTCCACTTTGCCTTATTGCAGCGTGCGCGAGCGTGCCCGCAGCAATCCGGGTATTGGTACGTGCCCGATGTTTAGAGGCCCTAGAAAGTAATTGAGTGGCCACGCGACTCTTCAAGTGGCCTCCCTCCTAGTTTTCTCTTTCTCGCTGGTAACCACCTGTTTTGAGTGGAGAGAATCTGGTTCCCTTTCTCTCTCGTTCCCTCTCTCTTTCTCTTTCTCTTTTTCACTCACGCACGTCACCACCGCCGCTCTAAATTTGCGCCGCGCGCGCGTGCGATTTGCCGAGGGATTGACATACGGCCGATGGGCGCCACCGTTTTTAAAGCCTTTCAAAAGAACCTATCGTCGTCATTGATCGCCACTACTGCCGACGCTGTCAGTCGACGATCCCGTGTATATAGATGCGCCCCTCGGATCTGTTTGCTCATGTCCTTCAACGAGACAAACGAGTCCTTCCTTGCGCTCGTGCAATTCTCTCGCTGAATCGTAATCCATTAACAAAGGTGTTACGATTACTTAATCTATTTTTCTTTCATCCGGAAGAAGTTTTTATTTGAATAAAAAGTTTTAACATTAGTTTCTAATTGACATATTAAAATTAATAGTTGCAACTGAACTTAATGCAGTGTAAAAGATGAGCACAGTTAATATGAAATAGATTGTTTCTCGCTGGGAAAATCAGAATATCCTTCTTTCGCGATGCAAAGTGTCGCAAACTCTGGCTAAGAATAATAGGCGGAAGGAGGTAAAAGCAGAGATCGATTTCGTGAAACATGAGAGAGCGCGAGCGAGAGGGGTTGTGGGAGGAAGAGAATACAGAGGACCGAATGCCATTTAGAGTCATCCACCGTGTCTCAATCTAGGGGCACCCTTCCAGCCATCGGCGAGCCGTGACGGTTGGCATCTGTTCCGCGGGCCGGGACCCCAACGAGGCCGGTAGAAGCAGCGCCGGTGTAAGCATATAACGCCGCTGCAAAATGCCAAGGGTCCATCGCCATGACGCCTATGCGATACACCGTCGAAAACGATTTCGCGCGAATCGGGCCACGGGCCGCTTTCCAAACAGTTTCATCCTCCAATTGGCCGGAAATAATCGTCTCGCGTGCGTAAAATTGTGAAAGTGATAAGTAATGCTCTAAAATGGTCTTAAATTGCATTGAATTATTAAACATTTGAGTTATTTTTAATGTCACAATTATTTTTAAATTTGTATAATTAATATATAATTAATATCATAAATTTAATTTGTTAAACACAAAATTATAACTCTAATTTAATCGAGAGAAATAATATAAATATGAAGTCGAAAATATTGAGTATAAATGCTAATTTACTTTTATAAATCGGAAATAAAAAATTGAATATAGAATTCAAAGTTATATGCGAATTAAAATGCGCAGATACGTAGGTTGATTCGTCTGGCATGGGAACCGGAAAGAGAAGACGAAATAAGTTCGGCTTTGTCGACGAGAAAGTAGATGGAAAGCCGCCGGTGAGAGAAAGAGAATGCTTCTACCTTCCTGGAAGCTAGATCGATGGCGATTTTTCACTCACTTAGCTCGGCGCGCATCAATATGCATTAAGCTGATCGGTTCTCCCTATTGGCTTCTTCTCCTTGGGAGTAAGAGAGACAGGAAGAAAGGTAGCTATATCGAAAGAGCGCCGTGGAAACGTGGCTGGAGCGCACCGCGCTTTTCCACCCTCCCATTCTACCCCTTTTCTCGGCAATGTAAGGAGAGAATAGCAGACGCTGTGCGGGAAGCTGTTAAGATATTCTTCGAAAATAAGGATACCGTATCGGGGTAATTCTCGGCAGGTGGAATAACCGTAAGGGAATCGAGCCGAAGTCCGGAGTACGGCCAAGATTCCATGGCGTCATGAGACTCCAGGGTACATTTTGGTATCTGACTAGGCTCTCGCATCGCCACAGTGAAGCTGCACTTACTACTTTTTGTATAGAGGGTAGGCCAATCAGCGTCCACTTGCTAGACGACTTCTGAAAAGTCTTGAGCTTTCGTTATCGTACGCGACACGTACAACCGTGCAGCTTGTATCCATTCAAGCTATCTTATCCATACGTTTCTTGAATAAAATAATACTGAGTAGCATAAATTTTGATTAAATAACTAACTATGCGATGAAAAGGTATCATTTCAATGAATTATTCGATTAAATAAATAAAAAAATCTTACAAAAATGTAAATTTATGTGTGATAGATATTTTAAATTATCAATGAAATTAAAAATCAAAATATTTTCTCAATTTATATATGCTCATTTACATAATTATCAGTTTATTTATATATATATTTAATAGAGAATTTTATTATTAAAAATATTATGCAGTTATTAGTCAAATTTTATTGGTTTTTATTGTATATATATATTTTATTTTTTTATAATTATTTTTGTAAGATAGATACGATAAGAGATATTTTTTTCATGTGTGTACGAAAAAATATGATATAATTTAAACAATGTTGTATTAGTTTGTGTATATGGATCATTAAATATATGCTAAAAAATTGCTGTTGCCTTGCGAGAATATTAATATAAGAGAAAGACAAAATTAAAGTGCAGATAATTTTTTTACAGAATTATAAAAAAACGTACTAAATGATATGTTCGAACAATTCTAAAATCAATTCCGTTAATACATAATGGAATGACAGGTTTTAACTTAGCATAAGTTTTCCATTAGTTAACTGAATAGATCGAGATATCGATAATATCCAATATAGATTCTACACGTATTTCGCGACTGAAGCGAGTATTTTAGGCGTATTCTATCCATCGCGGTTCACCAGAAATTCTGTCTTCAGCCCCTCGTCGTATATTCATTCGACAGTTACAGGGAGATAGTAAGTTTTTACGAATCGTAAGTTTTTGCGAATCGACTAATTGGACGAATTTACGATCTTAAAGTCGCAGTTGGCCCATTTTAGCTCCGGGATATTTCCTTTTTTTCTGTTCATGATTTTTTTTTTAAACAGTCTCGATATTATATCTTATAGCAAAGAACATATCGATAAAATAGATACAATTAATCAAATTTGATTGTATGTAAAGCTATTCTTATTTTACAACAAATATTGTTGCAAAATTGTTGGAACAATTTGTAAATTTTTTCTCTAGCTTCTCTATTCTAATTTTTTTTTACAAGAACGTCGATTTGATGTTTATGCGCTTATCCAATTTTTTATCTGATTTGCTAAAAAATAATTAGCAGTGCAAATATCGGGATATTTAATCGGCGATTTCGCGCTCGAACGATCAGCTTTCGTTTTAATACAAGAGCGTGCACGCGCACTCTTGTCCATTTATTTTAGGGGTATGTCGAGAATGGAGGGTGTGATACCCTCCAACTATAGGGACCCATATGCTACACATACAAGAGAGAAAGAGAGAAAGAGAATGAGAGAGAGAGAGAAAGAGAGAAAGCTCGTGCGTTACCATTCAGTATGTTTTGATTTTCTTAATAGTCACGCTAGAAAAGTCTTTTTAAAAGCTTGAATCAAAAATACTGACGTTGTCTAATTTCACTTAAAGTTACTACCATCGAGAAAAAAAGGCAACGCATTTTGCTATAAAAAATATCAATGAAAGATATTTAATTATTTTTATTAATGCTATGAATTAATTTAATTGATATGAAATTTTATTGATATTATATAATATTGAACCATAAGCAGCAAACAATTAATTTGTCAATAAATTGAATGTTATGCCAGATTGGAGCAAAATAATATCGCGATATAAATTGATGTTCGGTGTATCGCGTGTGGAAAAGTTAACAAAATAAAGGCGATTCTCTAAAATTAATTATGATGGTTTGGCGAGATTTCCCACTGGATCGCTTGGTTCGACCGATGAATAGGCGGCTTATTTCAGTATGCATCGCGTCGTTCACTTAATAAGTTTTTCTTATCAATGTGTGTCATCTACGCCGAGACCTGTCCATTATTGGTTTTATCTTGCTCGATCGTTCTCAATTATTTTCGTGAAAAGTTGTTCGATACGCATGTGCGTACTTATTAGGTGAAGTAGAATTAATGCAATGTGGTCTGACATGTGTTGCTCGTTGGCTGCGCTTTCACCTGATTAAGTTTTATCAGACCACTAAACTATTTCCGCCTACTACATTTCCGCTTGTTATACAAAACCGGTATTTTGCAGTGCTGCTCTTGGAAAGCGTAGACACCATGTAATTATCCCGTTGAGCACATGTAGAAGAGAACAAGAACGAATATAACATTTTTCAATCGTTTTTTAACATCGGAAATATATATACATATATATGTCATTAGATAAAATAAATATTTTATTTTATATATGCATAAGTATATATCATAATTTGTATCACGATAATAAAAAGAGCAGCATTATAATTTTTTGGCTACTGTATTATGACTATGCGAAAGATTCGTCAGCGAGTGTCAATTTTTGTTATAAACAAAAATAAATAGATGAATGCATTGACGACACAGAGAAACAGACAATTACGGTTGAATAAAATATCTCGATATTCGGCGTAGAAAGACTTTTCAGCGCATAGAAAACAGTCTGCCCGGCCTTGATATCGAATCCATATTGATGGAGATTCGCTGGAAGGGTGTGAGACAACGTGCCACGATTCGGCCAGATTTGCATGCATTAACGCCACAAGCGAGACTGATTGACAATCCGTATGTCATTGTGATGTCAGTCAAATCGGCCGAGCGTCCTCCATCAATCGCAATCAATTAAGGTAACGATTGATTGTTACGCGTTTGGCCTCGGAGAAGAGAATATCGTGAGCCGGTTATGTGGAGCATAACGGAACATTGCAAAAGCTACAGTATCGTAGAAGTGAAAGGGACGATGAAAAATGTTTAGAATGCATGTTGCGCGTTGTTTATTTTGTGTAAATTATTATTTTATACTTCTCTTTTGTACTACTTTTTTTTTGCAAGCTTTCTTGCAAATTTTAGTGTGATAGAAATATATTTAATTATAAAATTTACTATCTGTGAATTTATTAAAATCTAATCTCTTTATATATAATATTAGACGTTTAAATAATTATAAATATTTGTTCTTTACGATTTCCATACTTTGATTTAATTAAAGCGATAATCTGCTAGATCTCTCATCTTATATTGTCCAATCACAAATAAGTAATTTAATTTTTATATCGTTATTTTATTTTTGGAAAGTTTTACTGAGTAGATTCACGTTAAAAATATCGATGTTAATATGTCAATTATTTCCATAAATATTTGTTATGCTCAATGAACATTTAACGTAATGTTTCCATGCGTGAATGAGTAGAGCGATTTAAAATCTGCCCGGCTCGCCACTAGAAGCGGAATTAACTTTTATCGCGATGCTGATCAGTCTTGGAGCATTTTCTTTTTTTCCGCGCAAAATTTCGCCGTCCAAAGCATCCCCTCGGAGAGGCACGGGTAGAAGCGAAACGATCGCGTGGGATCCGAAATGGAATCCATCAAATTGACGGAGGGAAAAGCGGAGAGATGGTGCGTCACGGTCATCGCGACTGGTATGAACGCGGATGGAAGAGGATGAGAGGAGGCAACGTAGAAGAGGAAGACCGCCGGTTGCAGCGCACGGAGGGCGCATACGAGGGCTATGATCGATGCCCCAAAATTAAGGGCTTGCCCACTGAGCGAAATAAAGTTAGCCAATCGTGCTGGCGACGGGCCTGTTCGAACGTTATTGGTTGTGGCAGCGTCAGGGTGCGTTATTCGTCGCACACCGACCCGATGCCCGATTTTTTTCACGCATTCTCTCACCCTCCGTTTCTCTGTTTTCGGAGGGAGAGTTTCTGGATACCGGCAATTGGAGAAAGAGAGTGACACCGGAACGCGTGAGCGGAGGAAGCGGGTGGATTTTCGTAATTATGAAACGCCGTTAGCCCCCGGGGATCCGTCAGTCGGCGGGGGAGCCCATGGCGCTGTCCGGCTACGACAATGCCATTTTAATTATGCATGTTAATTGGTTTCCGAGTCCGGCGTAATACCAGCTTCTCTAGGACTGTTCTCGCAATCCGCCTATCATCGATCGACGCCATCATGTTTCGATCAATCGATGGACTGATTATATCAAACTGTTGTTCCCTAATAGAAGGGATTTAAAATCTCTGCAATTTTTATGAATCTGCATTTATGTTTGTCGGTTAACAGAATTTATCCGTAGTAGAGAAGCATTTGATAATTTTTGAATTGAATTGGTTATTATGCGTGATGAAAAATATCAATTTAATTAAAAAAGATGTACGTATATACAAGCTATTTATAGAAGTTTTCGCATAAAATAAAAAATGTTATCGTACTAAGTAGGAAAGATTTGAAAGATTTATTCTCACAAATCTCTCAAATGTCAAATTTTACATATTGCACGTGTGTAAAGTACTAAATTCAATTTGCTATGTATCAATACCAATATTAGTTTAAATGAAACGGTGTCTGAAAGTTTAAATGTCTCAAAGTTTAAATTAAATTAAATGAAGTATTAGTGAAAATTGATTGGATATTCCGCTATCGAAAGTTGCGCGAAGGGATGAAAACGGTCACGCTTAGGAATACGGATGCTTTGTTTTTCTCTTTAGTCAAATATACCAAATTGATGCGGAGCGCGTTGTACTTTCTGCACAGCTGAGTGAGCATGTCACAATCAACCAGGACCGCCTCAATCAAAGTGGCATTGATACCCTTTGCCCACTCTCACAATCCGGCTTTTGCATTTTCCATTGTAGTTTTATGTGCGACCAAAAATCTATTAGCTTTTTAATATATATTTTCCCCGTGAATAATAAATAATGATACATCACCTATATATTTATAAGAAATAGTGAAAAAATATTTTGGATGTTTATTTATAACGATATAATTATAAGATATAATTAAAAGATATAATCAGTGATAAATGAAAAAATATATCAAATGTGTTATATTTTTTGAGTTTGTGTAATATTTTATCTAGTCAGATTTAACGAACAAATTAATTTTCCATTGGCATAATTTGATATCAGTGCATTATCAATATATTATATAATTAACATTGTATAATATTATATATATTGTATAAAGTAAGATTATTTTAATTACTAAATGATAAAGCTAAATGTAATGATGATTTTATTCTATAATTTTGCGGAAGTTGTCCATTTATTTTACTCTCGTTACGATCCATCGTGTCTATGAAACGAACTCGAGGGTGGCGTTCGTCACGACACGCGACCGCATCGCGGTTGCATTCATGTTACAACGTGGTTGTTACGACATTATTCGAGTGCGTGCGTGTCGTGTGCCAAACGAGCATTTTCGAGATTAATTCTTCTATCGTTTCACCAATCGGACCAGCCTACGAGATTGCATAATCTTTACAGGACGGTATATATAATACTACTATTATTTTCTCAACTTTCCTGCAATATGACAGAATCGTTAGCATGTTTTAATTTACCCATAAAATATTGTGAATATTATTAAAAATGTCTCAAAATTTAAAAAAATGTATTTGCAATTTTATTTTGCGAACATTAACTTGATATAAATGTTGCTAAAATATTGTATCTTTAGATCTCTATTATCTAATGATATTACTGCCAAGTTAGTTTCGAATATCGGAGAGTAAAATACGACTGTCACACATGGCATCGAGGTTAAAACCCAACAGGTGCAGACGTCGGGAGATTCAAAGGCGTAGAAAAATAGTTACGCGCGAGGCCTATCGGGCTTTTGCCTGTCACCGACGTGTAACACATATCCCTTCGAATACGGATGAAAGCTCGAAGCCGCCGACGTATCGAGGCCCGAGGGTTGAGCACCCCTGAGCACAAGATGTCCTCCTGAAGACTATCTCGGTCCGGGTCCCGCGGGAAACCTCTTCCTTCCTGCCGTTCCTATCTCAGGACACTCTATAGCCTATTCAGATACCGGGCTCACCCTGCTTCTCTCGTGTTAGCCGCGCCGGGAGAGACAGAGCGAGTACACTCGAGAGGAAGAGCGAACGAGCGAGGTAGACGTATAAAGGGAGTCTATGTTACCATAGACGAGCAGCACCATGCATAAGGTAGAGAATGTATAAGTACGCCCGAGTACGTATTCGAGTACTCTTCTACACGGCAGCCCCGTCGCACCTCGTAGAAAACGTATTTTGCAAGCCTAAATGTCCTAGGAGCCTGGTCACGACGATACACGGGACTCTATCTTATATAGGAGAATCTCCTTCTCGAGAAGAAGTTGAGTCTGAACCCTTATTTCGTAGATCGTTGAAAACGATGATAGCGTGAAAGACAAGCTGATACGAAAGGCGTTTCTAGGAAATCGATGCCCACGTTCGCTGTCATCGAGTTGAGATTCCGTTATGTTTTGCTTTTGTATCATAAAACTCGGTTGTTACGCAATGCACGCGTTTTAGCAGATTATGGCAACCGCGATATCGGCACGTTTGCTCCGCAATGTTAGATAACAGATTCCACTCACCGGTCGATGATGACAGGATCGCTGGGCGTTTCGTTCCTGTTGCCGCAGCTTTTCTTATCGCAGCATCGACTGTAAGCAGAGAGTACATTTTTGTCAAATTATTCTTATACGACAAAAATTATTTTTATAAGAGAGATACGAATAAAAAAAAGCTCCAGCGAAGTCAGAAGTTTCGAGTCTGCCTAAAAAATACCGAGACCCTTGGGATTCGGGAAGTAGGTAGCGGAAACTAGTGGTAGTGCGTTCCCGAAGTCCCATGGGTCACAATGAGTCAGCCATCCCCGGAGAACGACTACATCCCCGTATGCCTCGTTATGTTTATGCCACGAGGGTGGCTGCCTATACAGAAGAGGGATATTTTTCTAAACGCAAATAACGTAAGTCGAAGTGTGAAACAATTTTGCACTATAAAAAATGTCAACAAAAAAATTTAATAATGACTTAAAAATAATTATATGTGGATATAAAGACTTTTTTAAAACTTAAGAATTATAAAGAAATATGTGTGAATCCTTCTACTATAAAGATGACTTATATAAAGAATAAATTTTTTTCAAACATACCTGCACATAACTTCATGCGTCAAAAGAACACGGCACATTTCCGGATTCTTATCCTGTCCCTCGTACATGATTGCCTATAACAGAAAAAGAGTATGATGTATAATCAGTATTTTTTGAGTTTATAATAATTTACTAATAAACTATAATTTTTGATATGCATAAGCTGCATTTTTATAAATAATTTTTATTTTAATTAGATTTATATTTTATTTTGCTAACTTTAAAACATTTTTCTTTCATACATATAATTATAGCCATTACTTGTTTCTTCAATTTTTCAGATACTTAGTCAATACTTGTCGTTAATTCTGTTTATTTTCGGTGTACACGGGAAGATTTTAGATTTTATTTTGAAGAGAAAAGTGCTAATTAACGTGGACGCAGACTACGCGGAAGTAATCAGTTCGGCAGATAATTCAACCATCGGCGGAAAATATGTAACGTATTAAGTAAGCTCGTATGCGGACGCGAGATGAGAAGAGGGGCTACTTTCCCCGCAGGACTACTAAGCCATGGGCGGCGCAAGCAAATCCGTTAAGCCTCCTTCACGACCACGCGATTGATTTTTATTTAATGACAACACGTCGTTATCCGGTATTCGTGCACTTACCGATGGGGACCTTCGCGCGGATTAACTGTGGAATAACAAAGCGCGAATAGATAGGCTCGCACTTTGATCTCATGTAAATATTCTTCGAAATGGGAGATTAACTCATTTCTTGAACGTAATTTTAAAGAAATTATTCATGTGTAAAATTAAATTCAGATGTCATATATGCTTGTTTCAATCTTAAACAACGTGATACTTTTTAGTTGGAATATTTTCACGATATAAGTTCAAAATACAATACGATAACGATCATGTTATTGGTCCGATTTGAGAAAATTTGAGCGTTATTCTCGTTTCGAAAATTTCTTCACAGCGAGAGATCAAAGCGTTTGATGGAGCAAAACTTCAAAGAACGAACGTGTACAATCGCATCGATTGTGTGCACGATTTCTACGCAATTTCGTGGTTTGCATAACAAGCTGAATCGCTAGAGTTCGCGGAGAAGAGCGATAAAATGTAAATATTGTGAAATACAGTGTCCCAGGGAATTCGTCGAGTTGACGGCACCGCCGCGCTTGGCCGGTTAAACATCGGTATATGACGGTAATGGTATCAGACACACTTGGTTCCGACGTGTAGGTGCGACTTCCAGAATGGCGTCAAATATTTATGCGAGCGAAATAACCGAATTGCAACGTAAACGAACCACCGTGGCTGTATATATCGCAATAGGTAAATCAGAGAGGGATCCGGCGTCGAAACGGAGTCGTCAGGATGGAAAATAGAGGGGTAGGAATAAACATGGCGGAAGAGCGAAGGCTTGGGGTATCGCGCAGTTGAGATGGCAGGGGAAAAGTACAGTAGTTCTTGGTAAGACCAAAGGAAGAAGTCATATAACGTTACGTGCCGCCTGGCTATTACGAATCTTAATAGTAAAGAGACATGCAAACTTATTTGTACTAGGTATAATTAACATAAGTATATACTTTGTACGTATTAACCTCTGTCGCGAGATAAAATTAACGTTTACTTACACCTTAAACAATTAAGTTTTGTGTGAAATATCCATTATCGTGTCTCGTGAATCAGAATTTTTCATTAGTTAGAAGATATCATTAAACGGACAATATAATTGTTGTATGAGAGAAATGCTTTGACGAAAAAATTTGCTATATTTTTTTTATTAAAATATAACTTTAGAAAAATTAATATATTCAAAAATTTGTTTTTTACTAATTTACTAAAGCTATTTAAAATTAATTAATTTATTAAACTTACTAAACTTGCTTGTTTAATTATAATAAGATGTATAAAATATATAATATATGATATGAAAAATCTTCTTAAATCATATAACATTTTATATATTAGCTGCACTTTTCATTGCTTTTTTAATTGCTTATAAAGAGAATTATCTATGAAAAATTGATAATAAAGTTAGTAACATTTCCTTGAAATATTATTATAATTATTAACGAAACGTGTAATAATGAATAATTTCTTCTTTATTTTCAAAATCAGTCTGTAATGATTAAAGATATTTAAAATTTTAAAATTCAACTAAGGATATCTGGATTTCGACAAAATCTAAAAAATTGTTGGATGTATCATCTTTGTTTATGAATTTGTACATGCGGGGTGTGAAATAATGGTTGGTTAAACGCAACGACGGTCAGGGCATATAACACGTGCGACGTGACATGCAATATTATTTGCTTAGCGACTATTACCTGAGCTAGAATGGTTTTGTTTATTCTGTACACCCGCAATATGTGCGAACAATTTGTAAGCAATTACTTTTATCACACCTGCTCTTTCTCTCTCTCTTTCTCTCTATCTCTCTCGGAAAATTATCTGTTTGCTTTCTTCACTA
Organism: Camponotus floridanus; assembly: GCF_003227725.1. NCBI lineage: Eukaryota > Metazoa > Arthropoda > Insecta > Hymenoptera > Formicidae > Camponotus > Camponotus floridanus. The sequence goes on from NW_020229214.1 coordinate 2,192,785, forward strand.
AAAATATTGTCTTCCGATAATTCCGTGAAACGAATAATAGACAGAAAATAATAGATAAAACAGAAACCACGCGTTTATATTTTCTGATCAATATAAAATAATTACGATTAATAAATTTTAATAAATGAAACATAACATAGGTGCAAAATTTCCAGAGGTTGTTTCTCATAAAGACCTGAATCATTATAGTACGTGCTGTATGTCCAGTTCACATTTTTACATGTGCCAGTTCCAAAAGATGCGCCATAGTCTTTCTTTGCTTCTCAGTTTATTGGATATGGCAGGGTTATGTCGCAAGATGTCTCAAGGGTGAAGTAGGCGAAGGATGGTCGGAGGCAACGACATCAAACGGAGGGTCCTGGGGGTGCGACCAGTCAGTATGATCCCCTCGGGGGCCTTTCTTCCGTTGCCTTTTGGTCCCACCAGGAGAATGTTTGGGCCCTCATCGCAGCTTAATTCCCACGGGAATTACTTACTGAGGACTTATAGCGGGAGAAGTTTCGGAATGTCCGATTATGATCAATTCATATATTGCACAATATTACAATCTAATACATTAAAATAAAATTTTTTTTAGAATTATAATACTGTCAAACTTTTTCATATTGCGTTACCAAGTAAGACCTTTTTAACTGTTTTCTCTAAAAATATTTGTGGATTTACAAATGATAACTACATCACTACACACATGCAAGTTTATCAATTTTAATAATCTAAAACGGAAATATTATTACTGATATTCCATCTTGCGTTTACTTTTGGATGCTATATCATCGAAATCAGGAGGCAACAGACTGGTATCGCCTGGCAGTAGAAAAAGAATCGGCATGCATGGTAATAAAACGACGTAATGTCGTTCTCTTGGAGATGACGGAGAGCAAGGAGGGAAGGATGCAGATAAATTCGAAGATAGTCATTCAAATCTGCCGTAATGATTTCCATCCCGAATCGATTCCAAAAGTCCCCTAGGAATCCCCCTCTATTTCGGCCGGGCAGCTTCCCGTACATTCGAACAACATGTATACAACGTTACCCTCGCCCCTGGAAGACTGTCCATCGCCTGAGGGGAACGGTCGGCCTCTCTTTTTCTCCTCTTATCTGCCTGGGATTAACTTATCTCGAACTTATTATTTCCTTAATCTATGGTTAAATACTCATATTTCAGTATTAGTTGCATTTCATGCTCGAGAGATCGATGCCAGTTCAGTTTGATAACTTAAGCTGTGGCTTCACGAATGTCACGTCGATTATAGATGAAAAAAACGCAAAGAAATCTTTAATCAGACGATGAAAGGATGATTTCCGATCGAATATGCGTTTCTGTTCGATATCTTGCAATATGCTATCGAGAGTCGACGTTCACAGTGAGAAAAATATTGACGACTGGACCATCTCCAACGTCGCGCGGATGGAATTTAAAAAGGTTAAATACAATTTCCTGTTGTTCATTCATTTAGAATAACGGCGCCGCGCGGTTCTCTGCTTCCTCCATACACACGTTCTAAATGCTTTTTTATCCCCGGAACTAATTACCATTTAGCATTTTTAATCCCGCGAAAAAGCGCATTCTGGCTCTCATTCGTCCCCCTCTCGCCGGCCGGAAGTTCGTTCCCGAGCGCTTAAAAGCGTACGTTGTTAGCGCCATTCAGCCACGCTGCACGAAACTCGTTTCTTTCTCGGGAAGCAGCTCGTATTTTTCTGGAAATTTCACCGAGAAACGCACGGTTCTCAACATCCTGTGCCCTTTTTTTTCTTCCCCACTTTCTCCATCCCTTTCTCTTCCTCTCTCTCTCTTTCTCTCTTTCTTTTTCGTTTGCGTCTCGTTGCACAGGCACTTCGCTCGCTGGAATTCCAGGAAGCGAACGTTGATATAGATACCTACCTTGGCGAGGAGCGAAGAAATTGAAGAAAAGCTTAAGGGTTGGGAGGGTTTCACCACGAGCTCAGCGGCCGACTCGGTGTAGCCAATTATTGCGGATTTATAACCGAGCACCTGATTCGGTCTCGAGAAAAGTTGGCGCGTTTCCGAATCGCAATTTGCAAGCCGTAACTCGGCTTCGCGCTTGCGAGGGATTCGTTGAGAAAGTGGAACGAGCTTGCACAGATACTCGTAAACTTTTCAATGTGAAAATAATGACGATAGTTTGAACAAATATTTACTGCATGCATTTATTCTAATAAAAAATCAAATTATAAGGGCCTTTTCAATCTATGAATATCAAGTAAAAAACTTTGGCGAATGTCTTGTTATGAGATTCATTTCTTTTAAGCTTATAAAAAATTATAAATGTATCAGATAATCATTATAAGAATAAAATTCATTATATTTTTAAACCATTGATCAAGAGCCATTGATTAAGTCATTCATCTAGAAAACTTTAATTTTCCAAATCAGTGAATTTGTATAAAGTTAGGGAATTTTAATATGCTTTAAGCGGTTTTCCTTCCATGTTTTAATTATGAATAAGCTTCGAGTTTGTCAATTTTTTAAAGAACAATGAACAGAGAGCTGAGTCGACCTGGATTTACTAAACTTCGCTCACTTTGTTGCACGTAGCGGTGCACACGGACACGGCAAATATACATCGATTCTCCTGTCTATATCTCTTCCTCTCGTTCTGGCAGGGTGGCGGAGACGCGTTCAATCGAAGCTTTGATGTATAAATTGCAGCTTTCTCGTTTTCGATTCTTCCCCCTCTCAGCTTTCTGCTCCTTTTACCAGCATGATTCCTCCATAGAATCGAGAAGGGTGTCTCGGCATCTATCTATCACTTCCGTTTTTCTTTTCTTTATGGACAATCGTCCTCAAACACTCTCTCGACCTCTTTTTCTGTTCTCAACTTACTCTTTTTCTGTATCATATAATTGTTCTTTTACGCAAATTATATATAATATTACATACATGCAAAATTTATACTACATATATACATGCTTTATATATATATTTGTTCTTTTTCTCTTTATATTTATGTTATGTTATAATATTAGATGTATAATAATTCTCGCTTCTTTTGTCATTTGTAAATGTTAGAAGCGTTCGTTTATGTAATATATATTTTACATATATGATAAAAATATCTCTTCAAAAAATCGCATATTTATATAGAAATTTATAAAAATTGTGTGTTGTGTGGATAGAGTTTAGTATTTTAAAATTAATATTTCTGCGCGCGCGTTCAATATTTTATTTATTCATTTATTTTTTATTCATTTGCCATTTCCTTTGAAAGTTAATGCATATATCGATCACTCTCTATTCTAACCATTCAACTATGACGTTCCGGATCCGATTAATAAAAGGAATGGATCGCGAATTGAGGACCGGTCTCTGCTGGTGCAAGGCCACCGCGGCTTAGTAATTTAATCAGCTAAAACTAACATCAGCTCTGTTTCCCCAACCCTCCTCCTTCATTCCTTCCTCTCTCCGCTTCCTTCTTCTCTCTACTGTTACCCTCTTCTTACCTCGGTAACCGACCAACCCCAAGATGATTTAATTTGCTAAAATGGTGCGCATATCTATAGGAACTTGTTAGGTGCTCGGGTCGACACGAAACAAAATAATTTTAAGAAATTCATATTTCTTCTTTGTAGTATAATATATATATAGCAGTAGCATATATTTATAACTTTTACTTATAGATTAATGATGTTTTTCTCATTTAAGTAACATATAATCTTTAAACATTTTGTAAACCATTTTTAAGAAATTTTTTTAGAATCAATAAGTATATGGAAGATATAAATAGAATATACATATCTCATATTTTAAGTTATGACTCATGTATGGATATGTCTCATCAACTTTTAAATGTCAATCTTTATTTATATATTCTCTTTAAATTATAGGATCTTGTTTTTCTATGTGTCGTGACATCTTGTAGGTGTGAAACATACTCTTCAGGAAAGTGTCCTTGCCTAAAAAGTACCCCTGGATGAACATAAAAGGACTTATCGCGACCGTGATCGCGCCTATGTATTTGCGTTTGCACGAAGTTTGTGATCCTTCTTAGCACCCTTATCGGACCTCGGGGATCTACGTCCCTGGGTGCGGGATCACAACACGTGGTTCGCGGGCCGCGCGCAGAGTTCGCCACGTGGCGCAGATAACAGGATGGGACAGCCGCGCGCAGCGATGTGCCTGCTTTCCCGGAGGGGTAAGAATCAACCCCCCGGAAAATTAAGTGCTTGTAGCCGAGATGATAACACCCCCGTTCACGTGCGCGCATCGCTACGACGATTTCGCACAAGTCTTGTTGCGTAAAAATGGCAAAAGAGAATGATGCAAAAGTTGTTTGCGTAAAACGAAAGATGATTGGCATATCTTTTTTTTTTGAATTGTTGTCTGACAATATATGAGATACATCTCGCGTTATGTTGTCGCAAAATACACATATTTAAAAATTAAGAAGATAATTTGTCTTTCACAATATCGTGACAATTACAATAATTATTATAATTATTAAGAAATTGTATCAAGGTATTTAATTAGTAGTATTTTTTAGTATTTTTTATTAAAAAATGAAGAGAGAGTCATGACAATTGAAACATATAAATTTAATTCTTTACAAAATATATTTATTCAATGAAAATAGTAGAATTTTTAAAGATTTAAATTATAAGTTAGAAATCAAGATATTTGTTACTTACTTGTTTAGTCGCGGAGTCTATAAGCCTGACGTAAATATCCTGCACCTGCCTGACACCTAAAAAATAGATAAAATAATGTTAGTTTAAACATATTGACAACAAATTAAAATAATATTATTGTCATACAATTTTGTGCAATGTTATGCAATTTTGTTTTCTTCGCGCATCTCGATAAAAAGCATCATTAAGCAAAAAAGCGTTTCGTGTAGGAATTCAGAACGTTTACGAAAGGAATACGACGAATATGGAAACGTGCCCAAATTTTGTCAAGTATATCGCCGTCTAAAGCATTTCTTTCAGAAAAAGCTGTATATTTAAGAAGTATTTCGTAAAGTCGACGGCAATACAAAGCAGCTCATTTTTGTCCGTCGATACTTATGCACAATCAATCTCCTTCTTTGTATCGATCTTGACTTTGCTTTGAAACGCCAAATATCGACATCGCCGCACATATGTTTCAGGGAGAAATATGCGTTAATTATCGTTGTGTTCTTGCATGTTTTTTTGAGATACAAATTCGAAAACTTGAAGAATTCGACAATTGTTGATATCCACTTATGCAAGATATGCTTTAAGGTAAACGCAATTAGAGACCACACACGTTCCATGTCTCGATGTCAAGTGTCAGTGAAAAAATGATCAAGCCTGTAATTTTAATTTTTTTCCTTTTCTAATTGCAGTTTTCGCAAAACAGCATAAAACCGCGGAAAGAATGCTAAGAAAATTGCAAGATACGTATCGGCACGCTATTATCGCGCGTTATCAGGATCGTAATTACAGTTTGCCTACAATGTGCGTCTCGGCGTTGCAAGTTTTCGAAACTGTTCCTTCCTTCCTGGGGGAGTCCCGGGTAATCCTGGGGTGTATTTCGGACAGACACCCCCGTGGCTTCCGGCTTCGCGTGCCCGGTAAGCCAAGTAATCCCGACATAAGACTCCCAGACCCGGCGGGCGCCCAGGTCCAGGCTCACCGCCGCATAACGTTATTGCGGATTACGATACTCTGCTCGAAACTAGCTCACAAATTACCTCGAGAAACCGTCGCGGCTTTACCGGAAGTTACGTACGCAGTCGACCGGTTTACCGTATCCGTGGCCATGTCAGGATTTGCAAATACGGGTCGACGCTAAACTGACCGAATAACTGCTGCGAGCTTCCGCCGGAATATCTGGCTTTCTCTACAAGTATCCTAATCAGTAACGATTCAACAATGGAAATATAAATTAAATATTTGTTGCAAACGTAATGCATATAAAACAGTTAAGGTAATTATGATAAGAAAATTTAGAAAACTTATAATTGATCTCATGATATGCATTTTTTTTAAATCTATAAAACTTTTCGATCGGAAGACTGTTCACGTCAATATACGATACACAAGTTTATTTAAGGATGTTTTGTATCTATTTTCAAAATATTGAGAATTTAATTGTACAGACAATTGTACAGAATGTCTTTACATATGTTTAGAATCTTCAGTGCAATTTTTAAATCGATTCACTAAAGCGTTCGCAAGTTATAAGGATTTTAATTTGCACCGAATTAACATGTGTTTTTATGGGAAACGTATAACCACATCGATTCAAATGACAAAAACACATGGAAATAATATTCAGAATTTGTTTAAAATTTGCAAAAGTTTAGATATAGAGGAAATATTTGGTCAAATAATATTATACAAGTACTAACTGGTTAAAAAGATATTAAATATAATTTTTATTAATTTATATTAAATATAATTCAATGAAGTTAGTCATATATCTGTCACAAGACGAAATTCTCTGCCAAAAATTAATCATTTCGATTAACAAAATTCGGAATATTTCAGTAAAAACGCAATTCCACAAAATTTCTTACTCAAAATACACCAAAAGTGGATATATTCGTCAATATTGATTTTCAGCTACTTTTTGCTGCGATTGTACATACAAAACATCCTTAAGAAAATATGTAAAATGTCATTCAATTTTTTAATTATATAACATATGATATCGATTACAAAAATTACACTAATTTTTTTCCCTGCTTCACAACTGCACTCAAAATTAATAATAAAAAAAATTTACATTAATTCCTAAAAAACTTAAAATAATAAAGATAATGTTATAAAATTAATGTTATAAAAATGAAAATAACGTTCGTTTCTTTATAGTCTGATTCATTTTATATCGGTTAAAGGACTTGGAATGTAATTGTAAGCGTGCAGAGAATTGCCGCGTGTCAATCTTATCGCCAACAGCGCGGCACTTCGCGATTCTGAGCGATGACGATAAAGGTAAGCGATGAAAAACACGTTGAATAAGAAAGATGACTCGCGTGCCATGTCCCGCTGAGTGGAGGCAAATAAGTCTAGGTCGGCTGGCATTAGCATAACTAGGCGACCAGGTTCGAAGGGGACAAGAACGATCTCTCGAAAAAGCAGACACCGCCCATTCTATCGTCCTGATCAGCGATCCTTGATCAGCGGCATTTATTATGCACGCGTTATATTCCGCCAGGTACAAACTCGTGTATTTCGCCTTTGCGTCTATTCTCCGAATATGTGTTGTATGTTTCTTCTCGCTCATGTGCGCGACGATGGCGCGAGAAGCACGCAAGAAAAGAGTAGATGATATAGGCAAGGAAGAGAAGGATGAGCAGAAAATGGAGCGCGCAGGAGGAATGAGGGATGACAAAAAGGAGTAAGACCCGATATGGGCGAGAGCCCGTCGTCACTCGAACCGTAAGGAACGCTCCTTATTTATTATTTAATTATAGATTTATTGCCTGGTCGCGCGCGCGATGCGATCGGTGATGCCATGGCGTGCACGGGAACACCTGATGTGGATCTGTCAGTGTAACGGTGGACTTGTAGAGACGAGGCATGTCCGCGATCCAATTTGTCTCCAGGGCATAACATTCGTTCGCGCGTGCACGTGGCAAAGTATTTCGTGCATGAAACTTTTATAAATGACACGACAGTCCGATCTACGGCGCATAAATCAGAGCCACACAGATGTATCGATTGACTGCAAAAAGCATGGTTGATAGTGCACTACTCGCGTGCAATAATATATACATTATTGCGTTCGATAAAAGCGTGTAATTAAAAAAAATTTTTTTAAATATTTTTGCAAGCCGTATAATCAATATTTTTATATTACAATGTTTGAATATGCATTGACTACTTTTTTCTCTTTTAGATTTATTTATTATTATTATTCGATAAACTTTTATTTTTTTATGAGAAATTAATCGGTTAATCCGGTTAATTATCGGTTATATTTATTAGATATTTTTTTAATATTGTTAAAGTAACACAGTGGAAATTATCTAGATTTAGATTTATTCCAAAATAAAAAATTGACATTACATTGAAAGCGCACACGGTCTACAATTTATTAAATTTAAATGTTCCTTCAATTGCTTCTGTTTCGATATACCTCTTTCATGTTTAACGATCAGAATTCTGATACGCAAAACCAGCCGTTGACAAGCCATAGATACGGATGGCATCGCGCTTGAGAGAAAGCAGAGACAAAATTGCATAATGATAAGGAGAGGCAAGGACGCAAACAGATGAGAGCACGTATCTTGTAGAGAATACGCGAGATCGAGGAACGGTAACCGGAATACGATGAAGAAATGCGCGAGAGAGACGAAAAACTCGGCTGAGAGACGCGCGTTGGTATTTCTTAGTTTGCAACAGTTAGTTGTTTCTTGTTCGCGATGTTGACGACACGTTTTAGTGTCCATAGATGGGAGCGCGGTCCCTCAGTCAGGCCTCGATCAACGCAAAAATCTTGCATTGATTGATCGGGCACCGGCAATGGGGAGCGGGAGGGGGGGGAAGGGGTAAGGGTGCGCTGTATGAATCCCGGAAAAAGGAAAAACGAAAAGGGCAGAAGAAAGGTAGACGAAGGGTGATTTCATAGCGGCGACGAAATGGGACGACGGCAAGAACAAGGGATATAGAAAGATGACCGCGGCTTGTTGATGTTACTCATGACGTATATGGAGCGAAAAACTGTAGGATCGGGGACCTGCGTATAGCGCCTTGCGGCTTTTTAATATGTTCGTAATACGTAAGACGTTTTTCGGGGGTCGGCTGGTCGGACCACCTTCAAGCCACTTCGCTTCTTCTGCTCTCTTTCCGTTCTGCCATTCTCGCGCGCACACTCGTACGCTTCTTCGAGACGGAAGCTGGACCTTTTTTGCCAGGTCCGGACCAGCGACGTAAAATATGTCTCTGTTGCGGTCGGGCTTCAAAAGTCCCTGAACTTTTTAGCGGTTTTAAGAGACCGGCTGTCCACATGGAATGTCGATGACCCGTCATCATTGCTGTAAATGGGATTATCACGTATCCTATCCCTTCCCTAAACCCACGAATACGTTTGTTGATATTGATTCAAGAGTCTATTCAGTTGTGATACCTTTCCGGATGAATATGATTTGTAAATATTCATTTATATGTGTACTTCATTTCACGCATTGATTATTTTATTGAAAATGAAGATATTAATATTTAGTATAAATATGCGATGTATTAATTATTAAATAATCAAATGTATGGAAAAAACGAATTATTAAATTGATTGACTTTGCTGATGACTGAAATTAATAACGTTCAAGCAATCAATAAATTGTTTTAATTATTTAAATCCTAAAATTATTTTTTGCTACTTACCATTGGAGTAGAGTAGATGTAGACTGTACTGGATGCCGTTGTTCGTTTTTGGACCTTCAGACTCCTGGAAAAAGACACAAAAAATACATGTAAATAATACAAGTTATTAATTAATCGGCTGTATTTTCAAATTATGTATCCAGAAATATTCGAACAAATTCTACAAAGCTACCAATGGTTATTGGTCTCGCGTTCTTCGCGGTCTGCTCTATTTTAATTAAGTGCATCGTGACGCAACGCCTGTGTGTGCCCAGCCTGCTCCACCTCACGCTAATTATTAATTTCTTGATGCGCCGGTAAGAGCCATGCCATTACGTATGGCGTGCGATGCATAATTATCATCCTGCCCCGTTGACGAGTCATGCGTGCATCGTGCCATATGCCGCGACCGCGGTAATGCATTTTCAACTACCAACCCCCCGGAACATCATGGTCGCTGGTACACCCACGACTATACCCCTCTCTCTCTTCCCCCTCCCCCCCTCCTCTCCACGCCACAACCACGACTTTTAGTCGTGCATACGACCTTTCGCCTCGAGGATAAACGTTGGCAGTTCGATCGATTCTACGTCAAATTAACGTAATTACGCGTATAGACGTGTAGTAAAACTTGGTCTCGCTGTCCATTATTCTACTGTCCACGCAGAGACGCGATGTTATGCAATTATCTAGAATATCCTTCTAATAGATTGCATTAATTTTTTACAAATTTTGCGTAATTTTTGCAAGGGAATGAATTAGTATGATACATCGATTGCCGCTTTTGTAGATGGATATATTCGACAAATGGAAGAGTAGAGAGATACTTAATAAAATTCTACTCAAATATATTATTTCGAAGCAAGCAAATTATAATTATCTAATCACGGATAGTAAAATTATATGGATAATAAATAAATATGTGTATATTCATAAACTTACATATATATGTGTAATAATCTTTCAAATATACTAAAATTTATACAAAATGTATGAAAAAGAGAAATTGAATATTTAATTTTCCATAGTATTTTAGGTTTGTCCTGGACAATTTCATATTTTCTAATTCTCTAATATTTCCAAGCCGACTATATCAGTTGCTCCGTTTCGATGAGTTGCGCAGGAGACGTAAAGATTATAGCTTATCAGCTTAAGCCCGAGAATAGTCGACGCGAATGAGAACACCGCATAAATCCATCGCAAGATTTCTCGACGAATGAACGAGAGAAGTGATCATTTTTCTAACGAAATATTCCCCGCTCGTACCCGCGTCCGCTTCATCGGATAATCGGCCGACGTACTTCGCCGATCGGCGTCTGACCGGCGACGTCTTTCTTCCCTTTTTTCCGTCGCGCGTTGCACGGTCCGAGCGCACGCATTAAGCTCTTTCCTGTCGACGGCGCTCGTCGCGACCATTAATCTCTAAATTCGTCCGGCACATACGATGGACGTTAATCAGATATACACGCGGATAGGTCGAGCTATTCTCTCTCTCCTCGTCTGCTGACTACCTTTTAATTAAACACGAGCAAAAAGCAGACGGAATGGGAAAACGCTAGGTATTCATCTAGACCATTTTTTTTCGTTGATGTGATGCATATACGAACATCATAGCTGTTGCGTCGAGATCTCAATTCACACGCTTGTATATTGCCATTCGTGACAAGCGGTCGTTTTAATATCACTTGCGTAAGAATTGCATATGTCGATTGTAATGTATATATTTATTTTAATTTTTATAGCGAATAAAAAATAAAATGTAGGTTTGAAATTTTTATGAACTAATTTTCTAGAACCTTGTCAATAATAAATTATAATCATTGCTCCATTAAATTATAAATATAGAGAAAAGGCTTAAGGAGCGTGAATGACAATTTCATTAATTATCAATAATTATTATCAATAATTGATATTTTCAACATAATTTTGAACACGTGCTATAATTTCGTTTATGTGTTGATATATTATCCATAACTATTGTAATCTTTTTTCGTCATAAAAAAAAGAAATCGCGTTAAAATGTGCATAGTATTCTTGACGAAAATATTTTTCTACTAATTTTAATTGTAGTAAAACACACAATTTCGATTAAGACCGGCAATGGGCCGAAGGTGTGTGATTCGAGGTACGAACTCGGCACGGGGTTGATGTATGTCCGCGGTGCATGACCCTAATTAATAGGGAGGCCACGCGATGCAACTGTCCCGACAACATAAATTATGCACGTATTATAAGGTCAGAATAGGAGAGGAGAGTGGAATGAGCGAGAGCGTTATAGATTTATGGAAAGATGAAGTGACAGATGCTGAAAAGAACAGTGCCAAGAATAGAGAAGTTTTCGATTAATACCTGTTTTATATAACTTTTGCGACTCTAATATTGGAATAATATAAATTAAATTCAAAGTTTTATTAGGAATGGAACTTTAATAAGTGATGTTTGGGACCATTAAATGGTCTGCAAGAAACTTTATAAGCCACGAATACTAGGAATCACATTAAAATAGAATATAATTTTCTAATTATTTTATCAGAGGCGTTAATTATTTTCACGCACATTACAGATCAGAGCCTAACTCGATTTGTCCAATCTTCCGAATAGGAAGTCGCGCGCTTTGTTACATTCTTAAATCCACATCCAAGAACGCGATCTATACTCCCTGTCGAATTAGCCGACGATTTATGGCGGATAGATTTATTAGGGGGTGTACCTCGTTACCCCAGGGTACAGAGGAAGAGAAAGAGGGAGAAAGGCGACACTGAGGGAGACACGAGAGAGACAGAGGGACTTCCGACAGAGCATCGTCGTTATACGTACGGGACTTGCCAGAATTCCAGAGGTTACGGCTGGGATTACGTTTCGATAATTTATACGCGTGTGGACCTTGGGCTCGTCCTAGTGTCGTGCAACTGGATTTCCGTCCGGTTGTTCGATATATATGATAGTGGGCTTTACACTATACATTACTACGTATCGCGTTTAACGTAGATTTCATCGATCGATCTGCGATGTAATGCCATAAAGCGCGTGATGTATGCTGCTTGTTTTGCGTCGGTTTAAATACCGGAGATGTGTATACTTGTGTGAACCTGCGCTTCTCGCTCGTTTGTCCGCGCGATCTCTCAACGTAACGATTTCTCTTGCGCAAGAATGGATGCTGCGTCGCGCGCGGCCGCAGTTAACTTCTCCTTAAACAGCTATACTAATTGACCAATAGAAAGTGGAGCTCTGACGATGACAGAACACTGACAATCGCGTCCCGTTCGAGAGCATTCTTTCGGGATTGCGATCGTTCCCCGCGATAATTCTACGAGCGGAACTTGAATTCCCAGCTGTTTGACGGTTTTCGTTGTGATAAGCTATCGCGATATTCACTGCCGATTTGGGGAGTGCATAATTATTCAGCAGCTGTTATTTAATTTTTGTATATTTATAGAGTCACAATTTATGTTTTAATTGTTATGTTCAAAATCCGCGCAATTTGTACGCAATCTGGCACAAAATTATAATTGTATTGTAATTTACGAAATTAATATATGAATAGAATGATTTTTCAAACGCAATCTTCATAGCACTGTTTCTGAGTTGACGCTATGACCGACTTGTGGTATCCAGGACAGCGAAATTGAGCGTAAAAAATAGCTTCGTCGCGTTTCATAGCCATGACGTGAAAGGTCTTAAAGGTATACGAGCAAAATGCCCTTTCATATATACATATAACCGTATCGCGTCATAAAATATATAAGCGTATGACAGAGAAAATTCATTGTACATTGCCATATAATTAGCTGTAGACTGTATCGTCGGCAATTACGGTAATTTCTCGTAAAGGCCGATATTTCTCGCGCGCGGGTGCTTGGTTAACAAACGCTCCACAAAGCGTAATCTCCGATCGAAGGTACAACGAGAGCCGAGCGAGGGAAGGCACTCGAAGGGCGTTCTTTATTATTCGTAGGTCATTCGCGCTTCGCGTGACCATCCCCGATGGTGATCCTGCATCGCGACCGTCCATTTCTCACGCGGCCGATGGATTTTCGCCTGTCCGACTAATTGCCGGAAAGGAGACGTCGGTATGGATTCTACGGGCTATCGATATCATATACACGTGTAGGCGTAACTGTTTAATATTTGACGCCGGCCCCCGATGGAAACGGCAATTATCGAGATAAGCGCGCGCTCGCACGATATTCCCCGGCGTCATAAAGGGCTTCCTCTCCTTTTTCCATCCGGCCTCTCGGGAGAGCGTCAGTTAGGACGAAGCATTGAAATTCCGAACTTATCACTCGCTATCGTCGCCATCGTCATTTCCACTCGCAAACTCGTTTGTCGCCATCAAACGCGCGCTTTCCCGAAAGAAAAATGCCTGGACGCGTTCGCGTTCTTCAAGCTTCTTGGCAACAGGCCATTTTATTTTTTTTTTTTTTCATGATAATGATTTGGAACAATGACTGTTTGTCAAATTCGCGAATCAAATTTGTGAGAGTTTTGAAGACCATGCAATGTAATCAGCAGAAATCATTACCTGATCTTTCTCGACGAAACCCATGAACGACGTCCTCTCGATCTCGATCGGTTGGCCATGTCGATCGTAAAGAGCGATTACGAAATGGAAAAAATTGCTTTTCCTCAGATTACTCGGCGGTTGTTTTTCGAAATGCGCCCGGCCCACGCCAACCCTGTTCAATCAGATAGAACACATTTTATATCGTGTATTATAAATGTCTTTCTTATAAATATTCTAATATAATATAAATATTCTAAAACATTATTTGAAAACATTAAAAATATATTATTACACTAATTTAAAGTGTAAAAGAGTTTTCAAATTTAATGAGCTTAATATTGTACTGCATAATTTATTTTTTATGCACATGCAAATATCACTCTCTACGATTCAGTGAATCTCTTTTATACAAATCAATCTATACGTATTTAAAAATAATGCTAATTTTTCAACAAGCGCAAATAATCTTTAAAACTTGATCTTTATCTTTAAAGTCAAGTGAAACGTTATGCTCTCCATTGTGGAATCGAAGAGGTGTCATCAGTCTTTGAGTGCAATAAGAATGTCCTAACCGGTAGAGAGGAAAGACAAACGAGATCGACTGTGGGGAAGCGCGCAGGTGGCCTCGACGCCTTAAAATCCCATTAAGGTCTCATGTGCCGAGATTAGGCCGCCGGACTCCAATGCCATCTTTGAGTAATGGCACGGAAAGTCCCCTTTTCAAGTACATTGCGCTTTGCATAATTCGCGGGTGGATATCACACTCGATGTTGATAGATCTCGGAGGTCGTTATCACCATTTTATCGTTATTCTTTCATATATCGATGATAATAATAAAAATATACAATAGAATAATTATTATATCGCCTCTCAATTTATCGCAAATCTCCAAGCAGTTCTCTCCGTTTCACTCTGTTAATTTTTTTTTTTCAATAATAGAATGTAGACTTGGTGAAACATTTTACAGATTGCAACGAATAAATCGTGGACAAGCCATAGTAAATATGATTGCGCGTTTAAAGGATTTTTTGACTTTTCCGTAGAACGTATATTGCAGTCGGCGGTTAAAAATCACCGCCGAGAAATCGCATTATCGGCGCTGGTCTGTGTGTGATCGTGCCGTCGCGAAACGATAAAACCATCGCACGACTGCACAGAGCCGCGCGCACAGCCATCAGGGCGGACCCTCGGAGCGGAAAACTGAATCGACTGGACCGAAAATGAATAGCGGCAGTTTTGCAGCACATTTGCGAAATAAATGATGGTATCGGCGGTGCGTTTGTCACGCCAGGTGGTGGGACGCCGAGCCGCCGGCAGGTTGGGGGAGGAAACGCGGAGGGGTCGGTTGCAACGCGGGCTTTCGGGAACGAGCGTCGGGGACGGCGGGGGTGGATCACGGGCAGGGGAGGACGCGTTGGAGGAAGGGGAGTGATGTACTGCCCGTGTCGATAATTATCGGTGGCTGATTAACCGGTCGCCGGTTCGCGCCCCATAACTCTCGACGTCCGATTATTTTGCCCCGTTTGCCATGCACCAATTCCTATATAACGTGTAGGCACGTTCTGCCGTACCGTTATATTATCGCCCGCACCGATGCACCACCACTCCTTTTCGAGCGACTATCGAGGATTGCGGAAAACCGCGCATACGCGTGCAGTTTGTATCGCTAATATGACAATAATGCGTACGCGGTTATCGGTGCGTGCCAACTTACGCGTAAATTAGTTTAGAGAAAGGAATACATTTTCAAATTTAAATCACATTTCGGTATCGATTAAAAAAAGTGCCATGTTATCTTGACGAAATTATTTTAAATCTTATAGGTATACTTTCACATATAAGTCGAAGTATTTTGTAAAATTTAATAATAATATGTATATCAAATTGAAAATTGTAGTAATTTGTGTGTAGATCCAATTCCTTATATTTTATTAATCTTCAAATGGACCAGATAAATTCAAGAAATACGATAAATTTAGAAGAGAGGAAGAAGTAAATTCGCAGTTTGCTAATTTTGTCATAATTTTAAATTTGTAATTTTTAATTTTAAATATATTTTGTCATAATTTTTAGCGTAGCAAAAAATCTATATACACTTTTATTGATATCTATACACTTTTATACACTATATATCTATACTCTATACACTTTTATTGATATCCCTTAAACGGTTGCTTGTTTCTCATGATTGCGAATGTCACAGGACGCTCAAACGTTTGAGTTACGTTGCATGAATACATGAGGATAACGCGCGCTTTATGCGCTTATTGCTCGACCGAGGTGATAATTACGGGCTCCATTCGCGTTTACTATATTCGTGTGTGCAATTTGCCACCCGCGCACTTTCGGCTCACAGATAACATTTCCGACACCTGCGAATCATTCGCTCCCCCGCTGCTATTCCGTTCTGCAATGATTATTCTTCTAACTATAACGTCGCGCGATTCGATTCGCAAATTTCGATCCACCGATGGCGATGTATATTGAAATACGTAAATAAAGTGCGCTGGAAGATGTAACTCGTTCTTCGACTTCCAATGCAACTTCTCGATCGCGAGAAGGGTTACGTGAATTTATTGCACGAGTATTGCACGATTATACGAACAGTGGCGAGAATAAAAGCGGCGCGTACGCGGTTTACGAACCGTGCGGATGTGACGTTATGAGAAGAATTGCGCTTTATATCGCGTTAGGAAATTACGACGGAGCTTTTTCGCTCCCGTGAAATCTGTGAAGTCATCTACGTACGTAGGTATTCAGGGCGTAACGACGTAATCGACATTTAAACGATGACAAAGCATAATCTGGGATGCATTTAGAGCAACGGTAGATTGTCGGAATAAACGATCGATAGTATTTATACTTTATACACGAAATGCGAGCTATGCTATTTGCGCGACATACATTATGAATGAAATATGCGAATAATACGAACCCACCGATATGGTTACGAATTCACGGATAAAGCAATCGTAGAGAATTACAATAAATCCGTGGGTAATACGCACCGTCGGGCGTTAGTTATTGCGAGTTGGCCGAAGCACACTCTGTTTACGCTCGCACCCAACGCGATTCATAATGTGCATGGAGATAATGAGCAATTTGTAATATATCCGAATGTAATTTGCTATGAGTACGCTTTACTGCGAGCGTTGTTCAATTTAGCATGTTTCATCGTACCTTCCGCACATAAAAATCTATTACTTATTAATAGACACACGATACGTATATATATTTTACAAATATTTCGCATGAGAGTTTTCGCGATAATACATAATTTTCGTGTATCTTAATTAAGCTAAAATAATTACATAATTAAAGCATATACATTTAATCGAGTAATATATAAATTATTAATTACTTAGATTTATAATTATCCTGAAATTATAAAACATAAAATTTCATTAATGATTTGTTACAAACATAACTTATTACGTTATTTATTTGACAATTTTTAAATGATGAGACGTAAACATAGGTGATATTATGATACGTACATACATATGTCTTTTCCCGATTTGTCGGACGACTAACGATTTCAAAGATTGATTGCAATTTTTTTCCCACTCGTTTTTTTTCTTTATCTCTGATTCATACGCGAAGCCATCGTTTTTTCGCTGCGCGACAGTCCCTTCTGTCGAGTGCGATAGTTTATTGCTTCATTAGGTGGATAACTTTTTTAGCAGTTTTTAAAAAGCTTCAGAGTTTATATGCCTCTGTGTTTCGCGGGAGTTTTAAAACAATTTCGCAAACCTTTTCTCTCTCTCTCTCTTTCCCTAGCTGATCTCGATGTAACGCAGTTGTGTGGTACAACCATTCTTCGTAGCAGGAAACGAAACTTTCCCGCTACGAGTTTCCATGAAGGCGAAAGTTGACGCTTAACATTTTGCGACTCTTAAACTTTTGTAAGATAATTTATTTAGATTGCCGTAATATTTTGATTCAATTAGGTTTAATAAAAAAAAATGTATGCTCCGATTTTTTTATGCCAATCGCGTTATTTATCTCTCGATCATTCGAGTCATTTACTTAATATTTATCACTTTATCAGATTTATAATAATTCTCGAATTATATGACCAATTATATATATATGTATGTATGTAATATAAATTATATTATGGATATAATCCATTTTAAGTTCCATAAGATTTGTTAAATTTATATATAATTAATTATCAAACGTACAATTATATAAAATATTTGCTTTTAAATTAATTTGATATTTGCATTTTTAGTCTTTGTGTATCTTTGTGTATTTTTATTTTTCATCAGTCTTGGTAATATAATACTTTTGCGCAAATAGCTTTAATAAAATTATTCACGAGTGCGGGACGAAATAGTTGTCTTTCTTCCTTCGAAGAGGTTCCGATAGCCTGCAGGAAGAATGATTGGATAAACGAGGGGGAAAATACGGTGAAAGTCCAGGATGAAACGATGAGCAAAAGGCGCTAAAATTCTCAATTACATTAACTCGATTCCGGTCGGTCCTCGTGTCACGGTACTTGGAGGAAGGGATTAGTTAGAGAACCGCTATTGGATTAGCGAATCCGCCGGCTCGCCCGGTTTACCTTGCCGAGTAGTCGTAGATATTTGTGCCTTCGTCGTTTGCACGTCGTACAAATCCTTTAAGCGAGGCTGCAATAAAGCACGCTTTATCGTTCGCCAAATGCAGGAACGTGCGCATCGCGATTTGAAGCGATATGCTCGTGAAAATAAAGGGACTATCTGTTTTTGCAGCACGGAACAGTAGCTATGCTGTCGATTTTCAGTGTTATCACCTGAAACGATGATAATGGGGAAAAGAAAAAGATTTCAAGCGATTATGTAAACGGACAGTCTTATGGTGAGACAAAAAAAAGGAAAATTGCATTTTACTGGCTTTTCGAAAAATAATGAAAGTGAGCTTTATATTATTGTGACGAAGAAATCGTGCCTTTTTAGACAATTTTTCATGTGTTTTTTTTTGATAAATTTATAATTTATATATTTAATTTATTTATAATGTACTCATGTATCTAAAATTGTCGCAATTTTAATAAATATCGAAATTTAGGGATTACGTAGGGATATAGCTCGCCGTCCGATCCGACGGCAAATGTCATAACAATAGTATACGGATATATTTTCGGGATTTGTATTGAAAATGAATACATTTCCGTATTTTATGTTAGCATATGCTTTGATTAATTATTACAATGTGCGAAAAATTAAAAGCAAAATAATTTTAACGATGCGCAGTATTTATTAAGTACGTTCAACTGAAACGTGGATTAATTCCAATTCTCAATCTACGTTTCAGTTGAATTTGCCATATATTTTGTTGTCTCTTGACGAGTAAATAACGAAGTAATATGTTACATATCTTTAAATATATAGTTTATATATCATTTTAAAATATATCATACTTTAAAAACTGAGGATAGAAATTTATCGCGTGATGGTTTTACCCCTTGTTAGAATTATAGAAACGATATTGCGCGTAAAACTTGTTCCTTTCATTGTTTATTGCGGAAAATAAATTATATATATTTTACAACAAAGAAGAATCAATTTACTCAATTGTGTGACATAAAAAATCTTATCAGATATATCCTCGATGAAATCGATCGTCGCAATAAAATCAAATGATGGGAATAATTAATACGTTATATTATTCAACAATAAAAATTAATTTCCTCCAATATTACAGCTCCGTTAAAAAGTACATGTAATCTCATACACGTCTCTTTGTCAAACGTAAAGATTATATATTTATGTACTCACGTTCCGTTGTCGGCGAGCGCGGGCTGCGGCCAAGCACGTGGTACAGGTTCCTCCTTCAATATCTGCCTCATATCTTGAGGCGCGAAAACCAACGGCGCCCGGGGATGATGATGAGGCGGCGGGGGCGGCGGGGCCACACTCGCGCCGTACAGCTTACGTCCCCAGTGACCCTCGAGCTCGACGGGACTTCCGCCTCCCGTGGTGGCCCCCGTACCACCCCCGGCGCCGAGTCCGAGCCATGCCGACCCCCCAGCACCCACGATAGTGGAGCTGGGCAGGAGACTGCTCCACTCGTCGGACCGCGTGGTGAGGCCGTAAGGATTCTCTTGGGGCAACAGGCTTCCTCCTTCGCGTTGCCACTCTTTGCAGAAACCTTCGTCGCCCCCTCGCTCACCACCCCTTCGCGCTTCCGCGAGAGACTCCACTGGTTGTCTCTCCGTCAGAGCGAATACGTTCGGTGCCACGTTTCTTTAGATGCGTGCATGAATCGTTATCACTTGGACGCCAGCGGCCGGTAGCCCGTGGCGGTGCATGAATGTCCGCTCACCACTGACGGTGTCGCGTCGTTCCGGGTTGCACCGTCAAACCGGGCGCACCGACCGCGTGTCGATGCACATGCGTCCGAAACGTGCGTGCCACGAGTTCGCGAGAGGAGCGCGCACTAAAGGGGTTGCGTCTCACAATGCACTGTTCTCACTAGATGACAGTTCTCATTCGCTCGCGCGGAATCGTGTCCTTTTTTCTCCCTATCGGTTCGCGTTGGTCCTCGCAAAATGTCACGGGTCTCTATCACTGATCTTGTATCACTTTCTATACGATGTACCGCATGTTCGCAGGCCTTACGACGGACGTCATGTGTTGTCTTTTGAACGCTCTCTTGAATCGTCTTTGTGATGATTCCTTCGAAATTGTTCGATGATCCTTATACCCGATGAGGTGGCATACGTCGGGACGTAAACGTATGCAGCGGTAGTAATCTGAGCACTCGTCGGCGACACCCTGGCACGTATTATCGTCGTCGCCGAAACGTCTCAAGCGTGTCTCGTGACCAGCGGAGAGGTCCTTCGAGGTCCCCAGTCGCACGTTGTTTCCCGTTACGGAGCCGCTTGTCGAATGTGTCAGGGCCGGCACTAGCGGCGTGCCAGCAGGTCCCAGTGGGGTCGGGCTTTGAGGATAGCGGTGGGCGCGGCCAGGAACGACACGGCGCAACGACCATACCGTTGGGGTGGTTTTACCCATTTGGTACTGTGCACCAATCCACTGCGAGTTGCACGACCAATGGATGAAGCTGCCTGTACCCATCTCGACGCCCATTCCAGATACCAAGGATTGTGGCGCCGCTACGGCAACGTCATGAGACTGTCACTTTGGTGCGAGCCGCACTACCCTCAAGGTCGATACTGTGACGCTCCGTTCCTTGAAATAAAAATGTAGGAGTTCAATTCCCTAAAAATATCGAGAAATTGCATTTTCTCTTGCTTAAATAAATATTTTTTCAAGTTCTATATAATTTCCTTGATAAAATTTATTATATTTTTTTATTAATTTTTTGTGAGACAAACATTTTTTCACAATAGATATTATAATTTACATTCTTCAGAAAATGATTTTTATAGCTTTTATTAAAAATAATTTTAAAAACTATGCAGCAGAAAATCAGACTACTTTAACTGAAAGTAATACATAGATAGATCTTGCTGGTACCTTATTTTAACGCGATGACATTTAGAGATGTATCGCATATTGCGAAAATACTTTTTATTCTACTCTGGATGTTATTTTGCGGTCATGTTTAACTTGTCAATTTTTATCAAGAATATATAATCAATCAAAATACAAAGAAATCTGTGATCTCCCTCAAGAATTTATCGAATCACCAACTGACATACCATTTCTATTGGCATTAAACTCACTCTCTTTTCGCCGCGTCGTAGATCACCCGTTCTACTTATTGATAGATCGATTAGTATGTATCGATTTTCTAATCAAATCATAAGAATAAAATTTTCCTCATTTGTACATTTTTACTTTTATAATCGACAGTTTTGTTTCCTGTCTTGATATTTATATTTATATTTTTAATTTTATATTTATATTTGTAATACAGATTGTATTGTATATTTATCATTTACTTAGAGAGAAAATTTCTTGACTTTTTAAAAATATATAATATTTTAATACGACAAAAGTATTTAATCATTATCTATTGATTACCTGTTGGATTTTTCAAAATATTTGTTAGTTTGTTACAATTTATATTTAAAAATTTTTGATTTTATTTTGAGAAGATTAAATTTAACGCAAATTAGTATACATTTTATATAAACGACAAAAACATTAAGCGTTACTATGTAATCGAGTATATAAATCTTAAGTCGAGTGGCAGTTGGGTCGAAAAAAGTAATTATAGAATTTGTTTGAATAAATTTATGTGATGGAGGGAATAAAGGCAATCGCGAAGTTAGAAGGGAAAGAAGAAAGGAAAAGACTTGCAGTGTTTCGCAATCCTCTTACTAGTGTAAAACCTAAAGAAAATCTATTCTTTTCCCGAGATCTTGTTTGAACAATTTACATCGGAGAGCCACTGCTTCAAGGGTATGGGGCCTATCAAGTGGAGATAATGTGTTCTGTGCCGGGTAATTTGGCTCTCCTTCCTTCTTTCCACTTTAACCGTGAATCTACATCTTTGACTGTTTTGCATTTGCAAACATTTCTGAATATTTGGTATATTCTGTATATTTATATATCTATTGTAAAACTATCGACTAAACTTAATCGTATATAACTCAAAAGTTTAATCAAAAACATTAATCATTTATCCCGCTGCACATAATGTTATAAAAATATGCATGCATTTATATTGATTAGAAGAAATATTAGAATTTAAATAAGATTAAAATATTCATCTATTTGCTAGTAATATACCAGTTACAGAATCAAGTTTAACAGTGAGTAATCGCTCAAACTATTTAACGTACACTCACCATGTACGTGAAGTGTCAGAGGTCGCCGATTAATGTTTATCACATGGCAAGATAATGAAGCTTAATGAGGGTCTGCAGGCGTCATTACGAAACACTCGACATGCGCGCGTGCCAAACCGGTTTCAATCTCCTTTTTTCTGAAGCTCGTCTTCTCTTTCACTGCCGTGATTCATGAGATCCCTCTCGGCTGCCCAACAGCCTGTAACATTGCCACCTTATGTCAATGACATGACTCCGGGGTATGAGAAGCCATTTAGAAATGCTTCTTGCTCCGTTATGCCTCGGTTCTTAAAAAAGGATCGCTTTAGTTTGCAAAAACAAAATGTTTCGCGAGATTACTCTGTTGCAGTTGAATCGTTATTTTTAAATAAAAGAATAAAGTCTTTTAAAAACTTCTTTATGTTGTATCTTAAGAATTTTGCAACGAGTTGATATATTTGGAAATATTAATGATATTAATATAGAAAAGATATATATCAAATAGTAAATACTTTCGATAGATTTCGATTTTATGCGTAGATGCTTTTCAAACATCCTAGTAATCCAATAGCAAGAGGTATCGACGTTCCTAAATGTCCCAATGATGTCAAATGAACATCATTGCATCGGCCAAATCCAATTATCAGTTGGAAGGGTCGTACGATTTTCAATATTGCCACGATGTGCGTAGATATAAGTATCCTGCATAAGTTAACTTATCTTTTAAGCCTATTACTTGCCTATGATAATATTTAGATTCTGGTTTTTTTATTTGTTCCACATGAGATTCTGCATATGTCGTCGGCTTAAAGGGACGCGCTTGCGGATGAAATTGTCAATTGAATTTTTCAGCTCAGTAGCTGATGTATCGATAATTAAGAAAGTCTTTAGCGATGCATTAAAGCATGAGTATTCAGAAAGAAATATTGCGTAACTGATAAAAAGTAACTGAGAACTGATAATAGATAAAATATATAAAAAAATATATAAAAAAGTTATAGGAGAGTATAAAATGTGAGATATTTAAAGGAATTTATTCAACGTTCATTTTTTATTACTTATCTTATACGGTAATAATTTTCTTCATTAATGTTATTATGATTATAATTATTATGAACTATTTCTTCTTTAAAATTAAAGCAGCAATAACTATATATCGTTAAGATTTCCGGAGTAATTTTAAGAATTACTGTTTTTAATTGCCTTCTGTTGTGAAGATTGGGCGTGCAAAAATAGCGACAATGTGAGCTTCGCGCACGACATGGATCGATGATTCTGCAAAATCTAAAATAGACGGGCGTGTTGCCGTAGCGAACCGCACTTGTCCCACCGTAATAGTATCCGTAGGTACACCCTACAGCCATCGAAGCATCAAGGTACTACCAGTACGCAATGGTACATCGTGGGTCGGCAAGAAGGGTCCTGCCGAAGAGACCTCGACATATGTGACGCTTATGTGGGGTGGCATCCCTCAGGCTCGCGAATTCGGAACATGTGCGCGGGATAGAAGTGTCCAGAATTCTATGATAGAGTTTGTTTGCACTTGCACTTGCGACTCGTGAAGTGGTCCTCTGATTATTTTCGTCTATATTAAATCGAGACGTCCCCACCTGTCAATCGTTCTAATTGTAAGCATTCGCAAGAAGCTGAGAGATTCGAATTCGGTTGACAAGTGAAAAGATACGAGAGCTCTTCTATTGCTTGCAATACTTCTTTGTGATATTATGTAAACGTACTGCTACTTATATAAAGCGAAGCTTTAAAACAATAATATTTTTTAATATTATCTTGTTTTATTTTCTAAAAGCGTGATTATCTAAATGCATAATTATAATAAGAAGATAAAATAATTTTGTGTATTATTAAACGTTTGAATTTTCAGACGTTTAATTAACAATTTTGGAATAAATTCAAGTCGCAGGAACATCACCTCTCGGATTCGCGATGTTTCACAAAAAGGCGGCGTTAAAAACCACACAGTTCATCCGCATTGTATTTGCTCGTGCTGTCTCGAGTTCAGCATTTGGTATGACAATACCGCTGATCAGCGCATTGATGCGTGATTATAATGATAATGCCGCCTCCTGTTTCTCAGGGGGGTGAGCGCGGGTGCGCGCGCGGAAACCCCTAAGGGGCGCTCGAGTTTTTCGGGTAAAGTTTTTCCTACGCAGATGCGCCACCGAACGGGGCTATTTATTAGCACGGCCATCCTGCTCGTGCACTCCCATTCAAAAGGGCCGGACAACAGGTTGCCGCGTCAACGTCATTAGCTGTTACGTTTTTGTTCCTTGCCCATTGGGGTTTACCTCTATGCCGATAAGAGACACGTTGGTCGTTAATCCTTTTCTCGACGAGATAAGCTGTAGGGCTGTGATTTTCAGCGGAAAAGGACGCCTTTATCGTCTCATCCATAGAACGAATTTTGAAATTGCAATGCTTTTATTACACTTTCATTCCGCGTGGAAAATTCTTCACGTCATAAAATCGCGTTCAACATAAGATTAATGAAAAATAAGAATTGCCTATATTACAGAAATTTTTTATATCTTAGGAAACTTCCGTATATTATGGACGAAACTTGGAGAGATCGCTTCATGATTTATTCCGTGGGCTAGCATGGTCATGGTAGCCGTAACCACCACTAAACTCCGTCTACCCGAATCGAGGACGCGTCTGTTTCCATAAACCAAATTATTTTTATATCCAGGGATATCTACGTTCTCTTGAATTAGTGATAAGCAAGGACGGCTACTCGATACGTCGCTGACCGCTCATACAACCCCTATGATATATCTAGCGGATAAAACCTAGCGAATCGCAATAGCGATTTCTCCATCGGTTGTCCATAATACGAGGGATTTGTTTTCACTTTTCTATCCCACAACAAATTACGCTTGTCACATTCAGTAATGCTGACATTCAGTAATGCTACATCTTGGCAAAAGTTTATGTATATGAATAAGATAAAATCCTGTAAGTTCTCGTTTTTTTGTTAAAAATTATTCAAAATTTTGTTCAAATTATTTCACATAATTGTCGCAGATAATTGTTAATTTTGGGGAAGATTCCGCACACATCGTAGAGTTTATATCTCACTGGAGATTCTAGGAAAGGGCAATCAACATCACCGCTAAGTACTACGAATTACCTCCGACCCTGTATATCGTTGGTTTCATCGGTGATTCGCGGGAGGGTCGACAATGTTCATGCGCGTGGTCGTTAGTCGATCGTTTTGGGGATGGACACGGGAAATTCGGCCAGTTAACCAAAGTGTAACGATGCATCCAAGTCGAGAAATCGTTCCGGCGAGAGGCGATAGCGCGATTCGTGGAGGGTGCGCCGTCGAAGATAGGATACCCTCGAGAGCTGTAGGGGTACATGACTTCGACCTGTGCGTGCTCAAAGGTTACCGTATCCGAAAATGTTACTTATTTTGCGGATACTACCTATTGGAATAATTTTTCGTTGCATCTAAAGTTCTCCTTTTTTTTTCAAATAAGAAGCAAATTTTAAACGTAACATTATTTAAAGATAATTTGAAAATGCACATATTATAATATAAGTATGTATTAATTATATAGAATACATGTGTACGATTTTATATTGCAGATTGTTCTTTACAATTTCTTTTAATCATTTTACAATTTAGATAAAAAAAATTTTAGATATAAAAAAATTTTAGATTTTTTATAAAACTGTATTCAAAGATTTCGCGCTTTATAAAGGCAAAAATTAATTTCATAAGAAATCTGCAATATACATGTATATAACATATAGTAATTATACATGTATATAACATATGGTAATTACACATATATATATAACATATAGTAAGTATTAAAAAAATCGTTATATTTATAAATTTGTTGATATTACGTATAGTATGAGAGTTAGAAACAACTCAATTCTCGTTATTAGAGTAGAAATGGCCGTATGTTTCCGTTAATTAATTTCGACACGCTACGTGCGCCTCGATTTCCCGCTAATGACTTAAATAGATTACCAGCTAATATCCGCGGACGGCGACCACTCTGATCTGTCGAATTGGCTCGCGTGCACGCGTGCATCGCATAAACTTTTCAGACCTGTGCGTCAGTCTGTGGAGGAAGAAAATTTTGCGGAAAACACGAGGCTGCCAAACGTAGCTAAGCCACGCACGAAGTGGACAAAGAGAACGGGGCGAACACGCGGAAAGGAGGATGAGGAGAAAACGTAGAAGCGAAACGGAGGTTGCCAGCGTCGTCGACGGGACGTGTATCCGCTGGATTGCGGCCTCGTTCGAGAATTCTCGTGGGAAGCTGCCATCTTGTTCTCCTACGTAGATATCCGCTGCCCGCCAGCCCGATGTCCTGCCACCCCTTTGCATAAACTTAGGAACGGACGATGACGTCAGGGGGCAAAGGCATTCGTGTCCAGGCTATTTTATCGATTTGTTACGTGCATCGTAGAAAGCGAATTTAATGAAGCGCCGGATTATGCTGCGCTCAAAGATGCTTTAGAATATGTAATTCTTATTAAATTTCCAAATTACTCAATGGCGGATATACTTGTCTGAAAAATATATTTATGTCGACTTCTCATGTTCATATTGTACAAGAAATTAATAATATTAATGACATAAATCGCATATGACATATAGCATAAATAAAAAAAAAAGAAGAGAAAATTCGATTAGAAATGTGTAACTTTAATACGATAAACACATGTTTGTTCCATTTTTTTTCAGAGAGAAGAATTGCAGCAACCAAATTATGTTTATTGTATACACGATATTTTATGTATTAGGGTAAATGAGGTTCTTTCCGTTCATTGCGCTACACAATGTATACATTTTATCGGCTTTAATTGGATGCTATCGCATATATATTCCCGGTTAATTAATACGAAAAATTGGCAATGTTAATAACGCATGCATTACCTGTTTGGTACGGTCTGTTGCATCGACACACGGACCGATGCACCGCGTAGGGTCACTTGACCCGGGGTTCATATAGAGTGGGTGATATTAGCGTATTTTGTTGTAATTACCGAGCAGTCATTCGCACTAACTGTACGCTGCGATTCTCATCCGAAGGCTTTATCATACGAACAAATTTCCGCCCCTCCACTTTGAAACATTTATTGCGTCACAGCAACGAAATTTATGATTATTGTGTCGGTTTTTTGGCAATTTTTCGTTGCACGGGCGAAAACTTTTATTCCCGCGATAACACTCTCTTTTCACGATATTCGTTTCGGCTTCACGGTCAGTTAGCCGATACTCGAATCAACGCGATTCGATTAAACTGCGCAGAATCACTTCTTTCATTTGAGAACCCCGCCGAGAGCAGATAAATAACGAATTGAAAATCAATGGTATTACGAGATTATGCGTTTATTGGTAAAGAGCTAGCAGAGTTACCGGTGCCCAGAGCAGTAATATCGAGTAATTGCGTAAACGCACCCGTATCCCACTGTGTAATCTCTCCCTCTAACAAAATCCCGCGAATGCGTCCACCCTTTTGCGTACTCGGTTATCCATGCTGCTAACGATGGTGTTTAAAATAATTATTGCTACTCTCTTTTTTGCCACACTTCCAACGACTGCTTATTATCGAATATTCATTTAAAAGAAATGGCATGTAAGTGCGAAATTAAATTTGAATAAAATTAAATATTCCTAAGTGAATACAGTTAGAATATTATTAATATTAATATACATATACGTTCTTTATATATTTTTTTTCATCAGAAGAAAGAAATGTAAAAGTGTATGTTATATTAAAATTTTTATAATAGTTATATTAAGTCATTTCTTATTCTATCAGCCTAAATCATCGTTTATAAGTGACAATTATTTGTTATAAATTATTGTAATGAATGAGCAGTAACGTAATATCTTATTGTTAGAGCGAATCTTTTAAATGAAGCTATAATTTCTTATGGCAAAGATACGTGTGTCAGGATCTTGTTCAACGGCGTCCTCGCAATATTAGCCACAGTACGATGTGTGTATTTCGCACATTAACGTGTTTGCAGAGGACTGATTCCAAACCCAGGCGCGACACATTGCGTGCAATATCCACTGTTTGTTTCACGCTGGCTTGATTCAGCCTGCCACGCTTCCATGTTTTCTCTGTAAATCCATTATTACACCGGCGGCTTTCGAAATGTCGCGTAAATATTGCTGTCATTTATTTAAAATTATTTGTTTGTCCTGCGTGGCTACAGCTTTGATATAAATTTCTACTAGAGTTAATCAAACGTACATTGTTCCATCATTGTCGAACATACATTAAACATTGTTTTTATATCATAAGAAAATCATAAAAAAGTCGACGTTAATTGTAACACAACAATAGCATTATTTACATTCATAACAAGACTATAAGGGAATTAGCGAAAGATCGTATGATAAACTTACATTCGTGCTGTTGAATTTGTAATTGCATAATCTCGTTTGCGATTTAATTATACGCGTAGGAAAAAGAATGAAATCAGTGGCAAGGGTAGAAATGTCGGCCGGTCGTCACTGGTTCGTTCGACAGATAGTGGTAATTCCGTCACGTCGTAAAGGTTGCTTTTTATCGTTCCTGTCCTGTACATCCATCCAAGATGCTTCGGTTCTAGCTAGACGCGGAGGTATTCCATGTTTTCTCGCGTATCCTAGCGTTCACTTTACCGGCTCCGCGTCTTACACGCGTCGCTTGATTGTTCAGGTTTTATTATCACTCGGTGCTCCCTGAGTCCTCGTTCATCCGAACTATGTACATCACTCGCAGCGCAAACGACTTGCTATCGTCGAACACGATGCCAGAAGTTAATTGACCTGCGGTTTATTTTTTTTTACAGTATCTACGTACTGTATCTTCGACTTTGACGATCTGAAAATTGGAATTAGAAAAATGTTAATACAATTTATGTGTAAATATAACTTTATGAATGTCAGTTCTAATATTTGAAAAAAATGGTAATTTAATGTATTTTATACGCGTATTTTTTATACGTGTAAATATTTGCGATAATTTATATCAGCATCTTCAAAATATAATTTATCCTATCAAGAAAACCTTTGGCGGAAAGAAACGTACCCTTAGACGTATCTTTTATTTGATTAAAAATTTACAAAGTGCAGGATTGTAAGGTACATATTTATGAATGCGACATCGCACGTTTGCATCGCGGATGCATACGCACCCCATTTTCGCCCTATGGCAAATGGAATTAGCGGACGGTTTAGTTCGGCGGAATCGCGAAATAGAGGTTGCATTTTTACGGTCGTATTAATACAGCCAGAAACGTACTATGATCGGGCTTGTAATGCAGCCCTGGGGGCCCGTGTGATATGATACATTTGCTTCGCATACAGGACAACGAGAGAGCGAGCGAACGCGTCGGAAGAGGAGAGAACGAATGGTTGGCAAAGAGGGGTAAAACGAGAGGGATCGAGAGGAACAGAGCGGTGGTATGCCTCGCGTACAAGCGTGCTTGCATTTCATAACAAGGTACAAACACGCGAGCAACAGCGTCACGGGAGTATTCGCCGATAGTACTTGTCTCTATCTATCGAGGCGGTATTCAACCAATTATATCTGTTTATTGTCAAACGCCCAGTTTGTTTGCGTATCTGCAGTGTCAGAGCCCGCTACGTTAACAATATTGCTCGCCCATTTCGAAAGATTTAGTTACGCTGAATATCCTGTTCTGATATATATACGTTATACGTATTTCAAATATGAGAAATATGGTCAAAATAATCAAAAATGCAATTAAATGTGAGAAATAAATCTAATTAAAAATTTTTTTTTTTAAATACTGTACATATGAACCAAGATTTATAAAGATAGAAAACCCAAAGGTAGATTAGGTCATATCGATTTAAATTCTAGGCACTTTCGCAAATGCCTCAAACAATTTTCGATTCAAATAGTACAGACAATGTAACGCGGTGTCGATGTTTTCAAACAAACGTACAATCGGATCAATTGCAGAAATTATTCACTGAACATTTCTTCCGCCAGGTGCTACTTTGGACATTTAATGTCGCGCTCGAGAGGAGTACAATAGGCATTCGATCGAGTTGGTCAGAACAATAGTACTTGATGTGAAGGCAACGAGATGTCACCGACCATGAATTAGCGCCGCGGTCAAACTCGATCAGAGGGGTTCAAGGGTACCGAAAAGGGTTTTGGAAAGGGGTGACAAGGTGGAGAGACGGAATTCTTTTTGCGCGGTTGACTGCAAATGCGTTCTCTGAAACACATGGTATGCAACTCGTGATATCGCACGACTCAAGATTTATGTGCTGTCAAACTGGCATTATGACTCGACGACGAATATGTTGAAGTGGTAAATCATTCTTCTCAGGTTTAGCAGCTAAAAGTAACCAGAGACATCTGACAAGGGTTTTCTGCAGAAATATGAGAATTCGTAAAGTTATTCTTCTAATTATACACGCTGACTAGTCTAAAAGTCATTTTGGTCATCATAGATTATAGTAGTCATCATCTTTCAATTAAAATTAATGCGTGCTATAATAGATTTTCATCAGATTATTGCAAAATTCTACTAATATTAAAAATTTGTATTTACTTATAGAAATAGATTTAATCAAAAATATTAAAAAATTCATACTTATATTGACATATGTAAAAAAATTAAATATATTATATATCATAAATATTGTTATATGGAAAAAGAATTAAACCATAATTATTCGAATGCTTTAGTATAAGTTATCAAATAATAAACGTGATATACAATAAATTTAATTTTCTATCTTTACTTTTCTAAATATATTTCCAATTTATATATAATATTCTAAGCTCTATTTACGATATATTTAGTTTTTGAAACATTGGGTATATACTGCATACTAATATTTTTCGAAAAAGAGATGAATTTCGAAAAATCTGCACTTTCCGTTGACAGGCGTTTACCCGAATGCCAGGAAAAGCTATTCGCAGACGAGCACATGGCCGATGGTTACGGTGAATGAATACGGCACCCTCTGTTTGGATTATGGACTCGTAGCTGCGTTGGTGTCTATAAACAGAGAGAAGCGGGAGAGAAGAGGAATGGTAGAGACACAAGCTCTGCGACCGCTATGACAGATTGAGAGAGAAAGAGAGAGAGAGAGAGAGACATTATCCTTTGGTGACCAACGAGGCGTTTCGACGCCTATACCCCATACAAAGGACAAAGGCTCTTTCCCTCGTTCTCTATGTGTCGTTGTATCCCTCTTATTCTATAGCGCATTACCTCAACACTGTCGAGGTGGACGTCTTCATCATTTATGTAAACTTCGTCTCGATAATAGAGACAGCGTTGCACAGCGAGACACCTGTCACAAGAGCAAAAGTTATAAATATCCTCTGCGCAGTCTTGCAACTTTTTTTAGCTGAATTTCTGACATATTATATATTTTTTTTTCTTTTTGTTAATATTCCATTTCGATCAATAAATTTTAGTGAAATAAAAATATTAATAACGATCAAACATATTGTCATTGTAACGCAACTAATATTTAGATTTGTGTACATAGGATATAGTAAAGATAGTTGAGAGAGAACCTACATATTTTATATATAACATTTAAAAAAAATATATATATAATTTATTATTAATATAAAAAAATTAATAGAAAAATACGGTTATTTTTGTCATTAGGTTATAGAATTGTAAATGCAACGACATATTTTGTAATGTAATAAAAATGTAATAAGAAGTATGATTATATACTCTCATATCGCGTATGCATAAAAGTAAAAGGTATTTGCGGTCGAACGACGGTCGTTCAGATACGGGATGACAATGCCTAGAGACCAAAATGCACATTAGAGACACTTAACTGCCGTCTCTTATTGAATCATCATATCTCTTTACTTTATGGAAACGGCCACTAACATCTATAAAGAGGGTGATCCTGGTATAGAAACCTATGTTCTATCTTTCGTTTTCAACACAATTTTATCTTTTAATTTATTCTCTCTCGATGGTCCATCTACATAAAGCGATTATATTATCAAATTCTGAGTTCATAGTGATAGTTGACAATTTCGAAATTTTTCTGGTTTCCACTGGTTTCTTTTCTTTTCTGATTTAAAAATTTTACCAAATAACGTTAATATATTGAGTAAGATAAAATGTATTTTATTTTATGAGATAATTTTGTTAAAATTATTATTATCATTCGAGAGAGATAGTAAAAATTTCAATGATTATTTTTATTAATCTTCGATAATTATGGAGTAAACAAAATCTTATTACAACTGACAGACGTTAATCGGTGATCCTGTACAAGTACGAAAATCGAACCACTTACTTCAATTGTAAACAGATGTGGTCATCTCATCTCGCGACTAAATTCCCTTCTCCTTGCGCAGTACGTTCACCCTTCTCTGTCATTTTCGCGGGTATCTCTCAAACTTGTTTAACAGAGAGATACTGCATCCACTTTAAGGGGCAACGGAGCCATCAGCGAGGGTGCTACCGGTATCCGCAGGGAGCATCAGATTTTAGACCGCAGCAGAACGGACAAGTGCATGCTCTCTCCATTATAAACGTGCCTCCCGGCTTTACTTTCGAGTGCAACGAGCCATAAAGACCGCGTCATATGTGCATTTCCTATTACTGCTTTTGATCGGCACATCGATCTCTCTGGCACCTTACTTTTTCTCATAGTAATATATGATATATATGTACATAGCACCTGTGTCTTTTGTATTCACTATTGTTGTTTCTGTATTTTTTTTGATCAACATTTTTGTCTCATATTTATTAACTATTATTTACTTTCAAAATTATATTACGTTAATTTATATTATATTACAGTAATTAATATTTTTTTTTTGATTTTGCAAATTATAAATTATCCATGAATCGGAAATTGTTAATTCACATAATTAGGTTATTGCCCTCGTGGGAGCTTTGCTAGTAATACGAAAATGTTTAATGTTTGTTAATAACGATATGTAATAGAATTCAGCCAAGCGAATTAATAATATCACTTTTTTCTGTAAAGATGAAACACGCGGCATTTATTTTGCGCTCCCTGCTAAGATTATTTACTCGAAGCTGTGAACAATCGAGATGTAATCATGATTGGATTTAAATTAAGCTCAAAGCGCCAGATAATTCTGGTAAAAAGTTTCGCGCGAAAGTTTGGTTAAGTTCTGTTTAATGCTCGTTTTCGGATAATCTTTCGTGAATCCTACAAGAGAGAAGCGAGAAAAAGAAAAGCGATGCAAGATCTATGCAACGGAGATAGGATTTTGCGAAACTTACCACTGCTTTCTCTCAACAAGGAGACGATGGAAACGAAATGAATGCAAATGACGCTTGGGTCAGTTGCACCGTAATTGGATGATTCTTTAACCGGAGGATTATCTGCCGTTGAATGGCCTGGAATTCCATCTACAGCCATATCCGCCCATCGTTGACTTTCTATGAATTAAGAAATTTCGGTTGAGAGTTTCTGTCTGGTGCGCCAAATAAAGAAAAGGGTTTTCTTTTCTTCCAAAGGATTAAGAAACATCATTAATCTAGTACTTTCAGTGCGTCCTTCGTGCGTTTAAATAGCCAACTAATATGACGAATAATATTCAGAACATCGTATCGATCAATCATCGTATTCACTATAGTACTATAGTATTTTAAACTGTAATTATTCGAAGCATGCCTTAAATGTGTTTTAACAAAAGAAAATTCTCACGCTTATTACAAGTTGCTAATTCAATACCACTTCCGTTAGGCTTTGTCATATTTATTTCATTTCATTTTTCGTTTAAATCAATTGAATAAAGACTTTATTTAGAAAATTTCTTGCCTGTATTTATCGCTAAATCTATAGGATTATGAAATTGTAATTTCTATTCATTTAATTATAATATAATTTGTTTCTTATTACAATTATAATATTTTAAATTTATATTATTTATAAATTATAATGTTTGTATAAATTATAATATTTTAAGTTTGTATTTACAGAATAATTATACATTGAAAATGTGTTTTTATTAAGTAAGTTAAAATTTTTATTATAATAATTGAAAATTATTTTATTTTTATAACATTTAAAAATTATTTTATTAAATAAGTTAAAGTTTTTATTATAATAATTGAAAATTATTTTATTTTTATAACATTTACTATAAAAAATTTTAATTGTGTTGTTTATATTATACTAAGTTTAATAATTCTGTGTGTAAAAATGTGTTCTTTTCTCTTAATATATAGAATAAGCAATAGAAATAAGTTTTCTAATAAAATACTTGTATAATAATTATCAATCGAATATAGAAATTTCACAAAATAAATAACCTCAACAGATGAAAATATTTTCTGTAGAGTAGTCTCTCGAGTTCTGATAAATTTTCAGGTTTGCTTGGTTTGGATGATTGGGGGAGAAACGTATAAATAAATCTTATCGTGAACTCGACTTTTAGCATACTTTGCCAATTAAAATACTCGGCGACGTTTTATGAGCTGGCATAAGCCAGTCTCCCACTTCGTTTATGTTCCCAATGGTGTCCTTGTTTCGTGCTACGCGAGGTGAATTTACCTCGTTGTTTAAATGCAAATCTGACATTGGTAGAAAAATCTACCTTGAGCGATGCCCAACGGTAATATTCAGACGCTTTTATCGTTGCCGATTTCGATAAAGAATTATTAAATACTGAAATGTGTAAATATAATGTTTATCATTTTTAAATAATGTGGAAATAATAACTTATGATATTGTAATAAAATAAATATTGAAGTAGAAAGAAACATTTAAGAAAAAGATACATTTCGAAAAAAAATACTTTTACAAATAAGTTTGTTAAGTTTTGTTATTTTACTAAATTTAGTATCTGAAGATAGGCAGAAATTCTCAAGAGACGCCGACTATATAATTAAAAATGAATTGGTTGACATAGGAAATTACATCATCGCAGATAATTATATCCGCCGAGAGAGAAATTGCGCTTTTACCTGCAAGCAAAATACATCACTCTACTTTTCATTAATATTTTATCACGATCAATGTTACAATTGTAATAATTTACAAATTTTTTAAATTATTTTGTTTATAAATTATCCTTTTTATATCAATTTTATCTTGCACGTTTTGTTTTAAATATATGAAATATTCTATCACACATACACATACATGTATACTTTTATCGAAAAAACATTTCGTATCTGCTTTTTTATAAAAAGTTAAAAAGATATATTATATAAACTTGTTCAAATGACACGAGAACGCGGATCAAACTTAAAACACTGCCGGGAGGCATTTGGCATATCATCATCGGTATTAAGCACAACACACAGAGAAGCGAAGAGAGAAAACCGTCTTCCAAAAGTCGGATCCAAGCCACGGTGGCGGTGATGCGACCTATCTGTAGGAGGGTGGAGAGACGCTTCCAGAGCGTGGTTTAGGGTAGATAGGGGCGAAAGTCACTGCACAGCCCCTATGGGGGCCACTAGCCAGCTTCGTGCCTTCGTCGCGACTTCAGGAACTCCTGTTGCCGAGTCTGCTGAAAGCTGTACATCCGAAGAACTGGCGAGGCAGAAAAGTGGACAACGTTCTGCGAAAAGATGGAACGCTGCGACTATTCGCTATAAATCTTAATTCTTAATGGAATATCTTTGAGAATTTGCGCAATTAATGTATAATTTAAGCATATGTATTATCTTCCGAGACAATTAAACGATAACAATTTTTATGAAATGTTAAAAATAGAAAAGAAGATATAATATAAAAATGTTATCTTATAAAAAAAAATTTTGCAGTGATCTACTCGTGTTTATAATATTAAGAGAAATAGTTATATATTTCTAAGATGTCTGAATTTCTCCCTTTCTTTGTCTCTTTGTTTACGAATGCATCTGTTATGAATGTTGTTCCTTCCTCTTTGTGCGGTTGTTGATATCGCGCGAGTGCCATGGGTGTTAAACTTTATTAATATCCTTATCAAAAACAGCGACGTGGATAACTGCGCTAGTTGCAGTTCGCAGGATTCGGAAGTTCTGTTCCTATGTGTTCGAGGATAGTTCCTGGGGTTTCTCCCGTGGGCGCCGTGGCCAGCCGTTGGGTTTGCGAGCCCTGAAGGACTCGTCCGTATCTTTGGCAAACTATCGTTCGGGACGTGTACAAGAGGCGGGATAGCGGTCGACGTAGTTATATACTACTTCGTGCGTGTACTCTTGTCGAGATGTGGAACAAATTAAAGTTCCGCGAAGAAATCTGTGAGTGTGCTGGATGGCAATTTTAAAATTTCAAACGATAAGTTAATAATATTTTTCATTTTAGAAATTATATGACGTGCATCTACAGTTATTTTTAATGTGACATAAATTATTATGTATATCTATATTATTCTGTAATGTAATAGTCAAACGTGCGTTATTAATCAAAAAATAAAAAATTAACGCATGCTAATGTGTATCGACTGATTTTTTATATTGCGTTTTTTTTATATTATATTTATAATTTTGAAATTTTTCAAATGTGATAGAAGCCCAAAATTACAATAGGGAATATAATAATAAATATTGTACAATAAGCATCCCAAGTTTGTGCTTGATTAATGTTTGTGCATGTGTGACGATGCATTAATGTATTTGAATACAAAAGGTCTTTAAAGCTTTTTATATTTTCATAAAAAAAACAAAATAAATTGTCTCTTTTATGAAAACATAAAAAGTAAAAAAAATTTCGACATTTTTGCAAAATCAATCATATTAACAAATAAAAATCTTTCTTTTAATTTTTTAATTTTATTAAAACGTATAATTTAATCAAAAAATTATACACACATTTTACTATATTATAGCATATTAGATTCATATGAATATCTATAGAAAACGTCAGCATTTTTCAGTTCTTTAAATAAATAATCAATATTGAGACAATAATTGAATATGATTCTTGTGTTATTTTATTTAATATTTCTTTTAATATTCTGGAAGCTTTAAAAGATATCTCTCCACGGGAAAAGGACTAAA
The DNA here is from genome assembly GCF_003227725.1 of Camponotus floridanus. Taxonomy (NCBI): domain Eukaryota; kingdom Metazoa; phylum Arthropoda; class Insecta; order Hymenoptera; family Formicidae; genus Camponotus; species Camponotus floridanus. Next base: position 2,230,282 of record NW_020229214.1, read on the forward strand.
GTTCTACAATTTGCAAATCTGTAATCGTGCAGCATAATAAAAAGCACTAAAAGATTAAAATTTTATTATACCGCGTATACGTAGTTTTTATAACGCAAAGTAATGATGTTCTTATTATAATATAAAATGATATGTTTGCATATTTCAAAGCAATCTTTTGTGAGCTGGAGCAAATTAGTGGCATTAAAAAAGAATTAATTGTTTATATCCAATTACATCTCGGATGTACAGTAGTCTCTATGGATGTCTGGAACTAATCTATTTATGCACATAAAAGAGAAACATACTCAACTGAATCGATAAAACTGAATCAACAAAAATATAAAACGAAAAGAATCTGGAAAGCCGATAAAAAACATTTTATTCGATCGCTACAATTCTCTGTATGACTCTTATTTCACTCACTTATTTTTATGTGATTCATTATGTATGTGTAATGCGATATTTTATCTTATATATAATTTCTCTTTCTCTCTCTTTTAATTAATATAAAGTAATACTTTTTATTTTATACAAGAAAATATAAATAGTTTTTTAGAAATATTTATTCTTTCACAAAGAAATATATGTGTGATGAATCATGGTTGACCACTTGCGAAAATTCAGTTAATTTTAATCATCCATTTGCGACGAAAGGCCAGTGCGTTTTGCATTGATGGTAGGGAGTAGGTAACGAGGATCACGCTGTAACCCACGCCAGTAAAGTTATGATGGTTTATGAATACTAGCGTAACGAATGCTACGGTAGCCCCACGCACCCTACTGAATGGTACGCCGTTATGCTATAATACGAAACTATAACGCGTGATTTTCTATGCTGGAAATTGTTTTACGCCTATAAATAGAACCTGCTGTGCAACGACAGTTGGCGCATGAAGCTATAATGATTATCGATACCGTTCTTTTTTTTTTACACCAATCGAAGCAAATATAGACAAAGTTTAAGTAACTTAAATTAAAAATCGGAGCACATCTTTCCAAAACTTAAAATATTATTTTTTTTCGTTTCATAAGCGTTAGAAATTGAAATGTACTATATAAAAAAGGAAAAACTTATAAAATATATAGTTCGGTAAAATTGTGATAATGTGATATTATAAAATTTGATATTATAAAAAATATTCTAAAGTTATATTTTCTGAAAATATTTTGCTGGAAGTGATTCTTAATAAGTTTATTGCAAACTAGAAATTAATTATTATGCATGCTATTTTGTTTATTATATATTGTACTTAATAACAGTAATAACTATTTTGCTACTTATGTTTTGGTTTTTTAGATTTGTCAATAATTTATTTTTTACCGTTTCGATTGACAACTATTGTTGCAGGCAAGCAGATGAGCATCAAGTATAATGTATGAGATTCAGCAGGTACGGCAGCACAATGCGCTCTAATGCTGAATTCGACAGTCAGACATTTAGAGACATGACGTATCGTTGACATAGCTACAGGGGGCACGATAGCTAGCAATTTGTAAGAGGGACCCCATGGAGGGGATGTTACAGAGTCGCATTTAGCTTAGGGCGCAATATGCTATGGCACTTGATTAAAACACCATGGTGCAGCCTTTGCAGCATAAAACACTTCTAAATGGCGATGCAAAGGGATGACTCCGCAGAGGTTAATTTATCCTATGAATTGGAAGAAGAAAAATATTAAAATTATGATATTACTCATGTTAAAAATTATTTTCTGCATGTGAATAATACATGTTAAATAATGTGATTTTTTTAAATAAGAAATGAACTATTTTAATATTTTACAAGAGTTTTCTAAATTTAAAAAGACAAAAAGTGAAAGGGGAGAATAAATTAGTATGAATTATAAACAAAGGTAAAATATAAATTACTTTAAGAAAAATTAATCTCATTTTATTACTGTTATAATTACTGCTATATTATGTATCTCTTTATATATATTTATAATTACATTTTTCTTAGATAATGAAAAAAAGAGAATAAACATTTTTATTTGCCATACGGTCTGTCATATAACATGATATAGTAATGCATTGTACAGCGTTCTACGCTGTCGAGAGGGCTCCGGCAAGATGTACCGACAGATGGAGGTGTTAATAATTGATAGTTGCTTCCCTCGTTGATGATTGGTGAATCGTATTATTAAGGCGGATAACTTTTTGTAAAAGAAAGAAGTACGCATAATGCGCTCAATATTTTGATTGTTATGCTCCTTTTCATACCTGTATTGATCGAGATTTATTTTGAATACAAAACATGGAATTTTTAAAAGCTACGTTGGCAAAAGATATAGAAAACATTTCAAATCTTTCAGTAAATTTGTCGCTGAGAAATTTTCTATAAACAGATGTTAACTCGTCTGAAAGATGTGAAAAATGACGATTCTGGTATATAGAGACGAAAGGATTAGGACAGTTTTGACTACAGTGCAGCGTGTCTAACATTTCTGTTGTATTGTGGTCAGAAGAAAGGCGGAGAACGAGTGAAACCACGAGAGGTAACGAAGGAACAGGAAGGATGAGAGAAGGATTTGAGGGTCCGGTGCGAAGCTGGGCCGAGGGCAGGACGAGACATAATGGACACATTAGTGCCTGGCCTCCAGTTTAATTAGTTTACATTACCGTGGCATCGTCACCACCGCGAAGGGGTTGGTCGCGGACGGGAAGGAGAGAACAAGAGCGAAAGCGGGGGCGAGAGAGCGCACACCGTAGGGGCAGGCCAGGTTGATTAATCGGGAAAGTTTGATGCGAGTTGACGGAGACGCTAATCACGCCTCGTAACCGAATAATACTGCGCGCTCTAGCTTGCAATATTCATGAACCGCTCGACATACATGTAGCAAACGGAATTCATTATCAACGACACTCGTTAAATATCGTTGCTCGAGAAGTGAACTTTGCGGATTCATATCCCGTTTCTACTAACTTTACATTCCTACAAAAAGTCATAGCCTCTCTAAAAGAAGCCAAAGGTTCATTTATCATTTTATTATCGATAAGAATCTCTAGATTCGTTCTGTATTTCCTTTTGTATAATAATAAACTGTTATACGTTAATCGATTAAACTTTCTGTGTAATAAATGCAGGGACAGTACCTTGGATTTTTTTTTCCAAGAAGAATATTGCCATGAAAGTGCACAGAAAGCTCTTTGAGCTCATATCGCAGTTCTCGAAAGCGTGTTGACCCAGTTTGCGTCTCTCGCGATGCTGACCAACGGATTGCATTGCCATTTTGCAACATTGCGCGGAGATTGAAAGGATTACAACGTTCGGGCGAGGCGAAAGGTGCGGATCCGAGTGTGCACACGCGAGCGAGTGAGACGAGAAAGAGGCGCGGCATAGCTCATTTAATTACAAATTCCATTAAAATGAATGCCAGTTCAGAAACAAACTCCACATATCTGCATTAAGCCGCGGGGCAACATGTCTTAATCAGGTTAATATAAATATGAAATATGCAGCAAAAGAGAGAGAGAGAGAGGGAGTGAGGAAGAGAGAAGGAGAGAGAGAGAGAGAGAGCCCTCTGGGTTATGCTCGGGGGTAAAGGGTTGCGTGGACCGGCATACGTGTGCCACCACCTTACGACTCCTGGGGGGCGCCTTCATATTAACCCTTGCATATTAAGCGCGCGATAACCGGATTCTCTAATATTAACGTTGTCACTCGGCGCTTGCCGTGGCGTCAACTTACTCGGCGGTCCTTACCAAATGCCATTTGCCCGAAGACGGATCCATCTCGTCGACGAAATAATGCACGAGCCGCGTGCCGTTGCTCGCCCGCGGGTGAATCTTGACGGGCTGCGGTCGCATTTGGCACGAGGTTAAAGTGAAGAACACTGAAATAAAACCATGTCAATGCGAGACGTAGATTGTACGTCTACGCAATACTCTCGAAACGCACGAAAATGCAGCAGACAAATGGGAAAATGTATCGCCCGTATCGCGATATTCTTAATCTTACGGATGTCTCGAATTTAATCATTGCCGAAGGTAGCATCAACGCTCAGTAAAATTACGCGCGCGGCGCGAGATATTTGTCGACGCGCGCAGAGTAAACTTTAATCAAGCCGTGCCTGGGTCAGAGAGCAAAAAAAATGCCCGAGAGAAAGAGCGCGCGGGAGTGAAAAACCAAAGGAATGCAAACATTTCGTTCGACTCGATATTTTTCAATATAACCGCGGCGCCGTCGGTCTCTGACCACCAGGGGAAATCTGGCACGGTCTCCGAGACTGGACGATATTATAAATATTAGATCAATTAAGAATTAACAGAACGCCCATCGTCCTACCTCTGAGTAGAGAAATGTAACGACTTTAAAAGTTCACATGTGGATTCGCATATTTGAATGTGCGAGTGTCAACCATCGCGGCACGTATGAGTAAGAGAGAGAAAGAGAGATGGTGAGAGAGAGGGAAAGAGAAAGAGGATCATTGCCAGAAAAAGAGGGTGACACGGAAGAACGACAGAACGCGACAGAGAGAAAGAGAGAACGGAAAACGAGAGAAGGAACACTCGTGCGTGGTCCCAAAGTCCCAGAGCCGATCCTGCCAAGTTATTTAAATTCAAATTCGAAATATCGTCGGGGGTTGCTAACATATTGTTTGTTTCGTTTGGACCGCGGCGATAGTGAGAGAGGGTGAAGGCTATCTCGCGGCCGAAAACTCCCCCCTCTTTGAGCCTTGTATATATCCGATCGTCGCATACGAATTCTATACCGATAAAAACAATTCCCAATGATTTATATTCATCTCATTATAATCGTCCGGAGCAAATTTTAGTCCCGTTGCAGCACGTGTAATAAACAAAAATAAAAGCGAAGAAGAAAAAAAAATAGAATTAATTTCATCGGAAATGACATATCGCATCGATATACGCACGAGTCATCCTAGGAACGAATATGTGTTTCCTTTTAATCCGAAGGTACATACGTTTCATGTCTTCCACGTTTCATATGTCTTTCCTTTCGCGCCTGTCCAGACCTTATTTGCATACGTGAATGAGCGCAATACGGTACGTACGTTGTCAGAGTACCGGCACCGATGTCATGTTCGCGTACATGGTATTCCCTATCCCTTAACAATTTGCTGCTAACATGCCGAGGAAGCCCGCTCGCGACCATTCTACGACCCCGTCAGATCTACAGTTCTCTTCAAAGTTTCAGATCCTCCATACTCATCGGACAGCGAATGTAGATTATCGTGCACTATGCAGGATTCCATATTCGTACCTGGTTTTCGACACGCTCGACGTTTATTACCACGGACGTAGACTACAATACACTTGAAATGCGCGAAACAAGGATGCGCAAACGGCTCAAGGATTAACTTAGGATTGTTTATTCGAAGAAAAAAGCGAATAAACGTTGTTCTCTCTCTTAATTATCAAGTATCAGACGGCAGGAAAGATGATATAATCGTATAGACGAGGTAGAAGTCCAGTGGCTTTTTAAGCTTTCGTTGCCACTTGTGCGGGTCAGTCTGCAAAAAGACTTAATTAATGACCAGCCTTTCCCTAAGGGCGTCCGTGGGACAGCGCAGAGGAGAGACGAGGTGAGCGAGAAGCAGTGAGATGACGGAGTGCCCTCCGAGGAACGACCCTCGATGCAAACTCCTCGTATGAATATGTCTCTGCTAATTTCAAACTTCGTCCCAGAGGTAGATGCCGCCTGTTTACGGGGAATATTAAAAACTTTAACGTCGTCTGCTTGACCGGGTTCGTCGAGAGCGTCGTATGATGCGATATGTGTGTGCGCGATAGCTACGCATAATTCTCTATGTTATGTGCATATATCGCGAAATGTATCATTGCCGACGAACGAGCGACTTATCGCAAAGTCTTGGCTCGATCTTCGCAGATATCCTCTTCCGAGTTTGGAAAGCATTTGAGGACAAAGTTTTCCGCTGACGGCTCCATCGCAATTTAACGCGGTCATTCCGTACTTTCTTTCCGCGTTTATAGCTACTCGGTAATTTTACGAGCCGTCTTTTTTTTCCGCCGAGATGCGATCGTATAAGGGTGCCGTCGAGACATGTACAATTCAGTTAGAGGTGCCGTAAGGGCGGTTTTACGTCATATCATACCACCCCGATCCTCGTTCCCGCCGCCTTCTTCGACCGATATTTTATTTAGGCGATAATTGAAAATTCCACGGAATACGACCGATGGATTTGTCACCAAGGAAGGTTTTACACCTCCCGTGAATTTCCTATAGCATCTCCTTCCGTCGTGTCGAGCGTCGCTTCTTCCCCTCGCCGGGCCGCGATGTCGTAGAACGGTAGAAAGTGAGAAGGATCGTCCGAGGAGATGGCGATATCACGGCTTTATTGACCGCCCCACGATGCTGTTTCGGTAATCATGCATCTGTGTCGAAAATCTGTTTCGTAATGTATAATCTTTTATTTACATGTCCGCACTTTCCATCACGTAACGAAACAATAGAAAAAAAATATTTAGTTTAACTTAATACTGCAGCAATATATACATATATATGTAATACAATTAAAAGAAAATTATAAAAAAAACAATTAAAAGAAGAGATAATATACAATTTTTAATTACTTACTTCTCTCTTAATTATGTGAACCTTTTTTCCCTCTTCTCTATAAATAAAAAAAATCACATAAAAATTTATTTTTTAATTTTTATTAAATACTTTTTATTTGCAAATAGGTCTTATTCAGCATATCCCGCAATAAAATAGACCTGATACCTCGAGTAAATCGAAAACCGTTTCCAATCGTTTACTTTGGGATCAAATTTGTCTTTCCATGAGCTAGGGGCGTTTCTTCGCTCGCGTGTGCTCGGAAGACGATACATCTTAGCGGATGGTCCACTACGCACGATGGTGGGAGCGACGAAAATTTGGCGGAGGCGAGAGAGTGACGCACCGCACTTACCGCGGCGAACGTGAGCGGATACGTGGAAACGTGAAAACGTGTGTGGAAAAGCGCGTGGAGGTTGGAACGAGCATGAGGTCAGGGGTGAGGGCGAGTGTGGATTGAGGGGACCCCATGGAGTCGTGAAATCCATCAGACCAGGCCTCGAGCCCCGTTTGCTGGCGCTACTTACGGCGGTGCGGCGAGAACGGCATCAACGGGACTGAGAAGACCTAGAAGATATCGAGGCGACGGGAGGGGCTTGAGGGCCAAGAATAAAATATCATCCACAGTATGTCCCCTTTGAGAACGCAACATCTTTCTCCATCCTCTCTCCGTTTTTTGCTCCTTCGCATCTCGAAGGCCTCTCTCTATGGATCTCTCACCTATTCACCTTCTGCTACCTTCTTAACGCGAGTCTGCCGGTGAGTGCACGCTTGTCATTCGTATTCTCAAATTCGACGGCTCCGGCGCGATACATTCGCATTCGCGGGAATCTGCCATCGAGTTTTCAAAAAATCCTTGATGGAGTGCATCGACACATTGGAAATGCAGAATCGTCGCGAGCGATCTGAAATTCGAACGACGTCTCATTAGATATTCGGGGACGTTGGCTATAAATAAATAATAAGAGAATGTTGTATCAACTAAATTTTCAGATATATACGATATATACGATAATAAGAGAATGTTGTATCAACTAAATTTTCAGATATATACGATTGTCGGGTTGAACAATCAATGTGAGTCGCAAAGAAATATTAAAATCGATACTCACTCGATAGACGACAGACGATAGATTAAATATTCGTCATAACAATAAGAAAGTGCATTTGCTCTTTCGCTTTTTCTCGCCATTTCGGACCAATCCAGAATCCATAAAATCGTATGTTCCAAGCTTCTCCGGCGAAATTCTTTGCCTGGGGGATCGCGCGAAGACAAGGACGCGAAAAAGAAGAGGTGGTCCTTAAATCTGAAAAATTAAATTATATCGCCGTAAAGAACGATGCCCGAGGGTTTAGTGTCTCGTAGATAGGGCCGACTGACGTGTATACGACGCGGAGATCGTTGAATAAAAACAGCATTAGTCCGTGCATAATGTATGGATGATGGCGACGTGTCCTGTGTCAGCGTTGCTCGCACGCGCGGGAGAGGGGGCCGGAAAGCTCAGACCAAGTAGCCGACTAGCTAAGGGAGCTATACGAGAATGCTGGGAGTCGTAAAGCTCGCGACTACTCGCACCTCGCCCGTTATAATAATTTAGTTCATGAAATTTGTCCTCGTATCTGTCTAGTGCTATCGTGTTGTTGTCGTATTATCCTTAGATACGAAAACGCGATAGCGTTTCAATTATGCTCAACAAAGCGATGCGAAAGATTAAAAATATATGATAAAAAAATAAAAATATATAAAAAATAACCATCTTTAAAATATTTACGGATGACATGAGCGTGTAACTGATTGAATTCTCTCTCGCGTAAATTCGGCGGAGAGTTCAACTCCGGCTTTGAAGAAATTCTAGCCCGGTGAAAAAATCTTCCAAGTAAACGGTCGAAAAAGTCGGACGACTGTCGCATAGAATCACTCAGAGAGATATCGCCGACGAAGAATTTAGATATAAAATCAGAGGGAAGAACGCGATGGTGGGATGTCGACCGTGGGGCGTACAAAAAATGTATTATTACAGCGTGGCACGAAATATACCGATTTGATTTATCAAACGGGAAATCCTATCATCTCCATACTACAGGACTTTTCACTTCGAGCCTTTGATTAAAATGCGAGCTTAATCATCGCACTCTGCCGCCACCTGGGGACTTCGCTTGTCGCCCGTTACCTCCCCGCGTCTTTCATCTTGTGTTATAGGACCTCGCTATCTTTTCTTTCCCTACCACATCTCAACGAAAGCTGGAAAACCAGAAGGATAATGCATGACGTGGTCTTTTGTTGCTCCGCGATGACAGAGAGGCGAGATATGATGAGGAAAAATAAGCAGAGAAAGAAAGTTTTCCTGCCTTCCTGTTTTAAGATATTAAAATGTGTCATCAGCTGATGCCTTCGTTACTGCATTGTGATGGATCCTGTTCGCTGTCTCCTTCTTGCGATGTGTTTCTGCGCCCTCACTCCTCTCTCTGCTTCTGTATACTTCTACTTTAATTACGAGAATGCTACTCAGTTTTGATAGAAGCAGTGAATATTGTCTCGCATATTTTCACAGACTGCCTCGTCCTAGTATCTTTAACACTTGAATGTAATTAATATGTTTTATATGTATTTTTTATATGATTTACTGAATATCAGAATTAATATCCTATATCAGCTGTTTAGTCTTAACAACTTTTCATACATATTTATAATTTATATAATTTTTTCTCATTAAATACAAATATCTTTTTTGTTGCAAAATATAATATCTAATTATTATCATGCTTTGCATTTATTTAATATGTCTATTGCCACGATAAACAACACTGGCTGGTAAGGATCAAAGCATGTAGGGGGATGAAGACACAAGTCTTATGGTTGCTACGTGGAAGAAGGGGGTGACGATCGACAATCGTCAGCTTTCCAATTTTCGATAAATCATCTCGAGACGACTGCGCAAGGCATCAATAGATCCGCGACGATATCAGGGGTGTAAGGTGTCGGCAAGAATGTAGGGTGAGTAGGGGGTAGGGGGAAGTTGGTGGCGAAGGTAGAGGGTGGAAGATGAAGAGAAGGGAAGGGGTGGTTCTCGGGGCTTCGTGAGAGGGTGGGTAGGCGAAGTAGTAAGGGAAGGGGATGGGAAGGGGGTGCAATTTCCGCGGCTCGTGATTGGGGCAGCCTCCTCGGGGAGCAAAAACTCCATCTACAAATGAACAGCCGTGACAAGAGCCATAATTTCTCGGGGCTGAGCCGCAGCTACCGTGGCTTTTGCCAGCCGCAACCTTCCTTTTCGTTTCTGACATGATCTTATATACAGAAGATAGCACAACACATGGTCATGTCGAAGAACTCAAGAATTCAGATCCTAAAGAATCGCTTGTTATCGAAATGTAAGTTATCCGCGATAGATTTTTTTAATATATTTGTGAATTTACAACATAAATTTCTTTTAAATTGTCACTAAATAAATAAAATAAATAAAATATATAACAGATTTTATATTATTTTACAAATAAAGAATATCTTTAACATTAATATTAATATCAAAGACACTGATTGGTAAAATCTTGTATGTAAAAATGATTTTAAAATTTGAAAATCTTTCAAAAAAGAGTAAATTATTCCATTACTTTTTAGATATATTTATTCTGCAATGGACGACTTTGCGAGATCCATGTTGAGTGTTATTTCAATTCGCAGCAAAGTCAGACTCGATCGAGAGATATTGATATCATGACACGTCAGATAGAAACGACTTTCTGAGAAGTTTCTTTCGGCGATACCTCTCGCGTCGATCTTGGCATCGAGCTTCACTTATATTTCAGGAGTATTCCGAGCTATCCTTTCGCTCGATTTAAAACTGCACGATATTATACGTACCGGCCTCGGCACCACAGTTTCGTCGAGCGACTGGCCCCGGTCGATCTATCAGTGGCAATTCCAGGCTGCAACCGAGAACACGGTTATTCGTGAGAGGAGGGGGAGAGGAGGAAGAACGAGACGCCATTTTCCGGTGAATTTCTCGGCTGGTAATCCTGCCACGTCTGTGGAAGCGAGCCCGACCCTCCGATCCTAACCGGATCACGCCTCGAGGATGATGTATGATTGTGCCCACGAAAAAATTAAACGTACATTTGATAAATAGAGTTGGCAGCAGTGACTGCGCCCGCGGAAGGGCGAAGGGAAGGAAGTGAAAAGGTCGGTTAGCTACAACCGTGCACCGTCAGCTATATAGCGTTAACTCGACCTACCGCGCCTTTCGGTTTTCCTCCGAAATTCAACGTCCCGCGGGACGGCCCGCATTCGGTGCTTCCGCGCTGGAGATCGCGTTCGTTCGATCACACTTTCCGTAAATCATTAAAGTCTTTTAGCACGTTCAGCTCCGCTGAGGAGACCATGTCATTGCGTTTTTCCTATCAAAGCAGCGCAAAAAGGGCGCTTATGCCGAAGCTTGTATATGCATGTCCCAGCAAGCTTCCCTGAAAAAAATATTTGTGATGAAAGAAATATTATTTATTATAAAATCTGAACATAATTATACTGTGCTGAGAAATTATTATCATACTTAAAATATTGTTATTTGTAACGTTGCGAATGAAAATTTAATACTTATTGCGAGAATATATAATATATGATAATAATTTTTAATGCTTCTTTTTTCTTTATAACTTGGTTAGCCTTTACCAAATCACAAAGTGACAATCTATAGCAAAACGATTCCAAGCTGATGCGAACTCTTCTGAGAGGGTAGACCAGTTTCCAAAGTCCAAGTTTGGCCCCGAAGGAACTGACCTCTATTACGCGGGGTTAACCGCTTGGCATTCTCACTTCCTGGCAAGACTTTGATTGGTCTCCGAATCCTATTAGTCCTAGATACCAAACCCTTATGACGTTTTGCTACAATCAGAAAATTCTCGTCATTCAAAAAACATTTTACAGAGTAATAAGACTATTCAGATAACTTTTATCTATTCGCAATATTATGCAACATAAAACAAGAAATCTATTTTATGTAAATTATTCTTTACAATCTTGCGAGGCAAAATCTTCTTCGAAACAAATGTCACTGTTCTATAAGAGAAACTGTCGTATTTGCATGCGTTATTTGTAGAATATTCGTCGCTGTTCGAGATATTTTTCATCGCGTACCGATTTTCACGCTTACCTGATTTCGAGGTAGGAACGCGTATAGATCAGATCCATGTAGAGTACCATCTTCTTCGTGCATTCCACGTTTCAAAGCGTATGCAGATGGATAGATGGAAACCTGTGACGTCGGTTCCCGCCTTACCGTGGAGAGTCTCCGGAGACGCCGTGCGTCGCGACCCTAAATAATACACGAGCATATTTTTCTATCGCATATACGATGTCGTTGGCACCGCTGAAAATACACGATTGTCAGCGTCCCAATTTATTTTCAAGTTCCAGAAGACAAAAAATGTCTTATAAGTTTGAATTATTACGAGAAACGAAAGTTCGATGGAAAACCGTTTCACAAATCTTTCAAAATTGTGTAAAGTTTTATGAAAACATTATGCATTTACATATGATGTTATCTAAATATTGAATTATATAAATATATATTTAATTTTCCGTACGATTATTAATATTTAAGATTTTTTATATAATACAAATAATTTATATCTTGTTTAACGAAATAATAATGTAATAATTGCAAAAAAGAACATTTACAAATAAATTTATACAGAAATGTCCTCCAGTTTTGATAGCGATATTGTTTACTATAATGGATTTTTTATCTCAAAATTTACTTATTATATCATACACGACACATCGCAAAGTTTAAATTTGGAAGTTTCAGACAATTTTAAGAACAAACTTTATTTTACAGAGGTGCTACGCTATGAACTTAAAATAGAAGACATGGAGAATCGCGTTATAAAAGAAAACGGTGAACAGTGAGCGGCGGTTTTTGCAGACAATATTAAAACTATATGAAGATAAATATCGTCCTGGCTGAAAACTTAAAGAACTAACTATCAAGTTATGAATCATGGAGATGTGTCGTTGAAATACGCCCGCGCACGATAAGTAAACATCTATCCTTACTTATTTTGCGTTAATTTTGTTTAAAATATTATATACTTTTCAAATTCTATTCAAATTCTATTAATTGAAGTTGTGTACCGATAAAGTATAATTATGTTCTAACTACACAGATGCAATAGATAATCTCTGAAATTATTATACCGATAATGAGGTGTCACCATGTCATGTTTTTCGTTATGCATTTCTACATTTTCCAAAGTAAATTGCACGAAGGTTTCCGCCTTGCAAAATTAATCCGAAAGCGATTGGGGCTTGCTTAACGCGACGTTAGAAAGTCGATGGCCTTACGGATGGCCGCAGCCACCGTATTCTCATCGCGCAGGTGCAAGAGGTTGGAGCAGTGGTCCGCAATTAAGAGCGAGGTCCCTGCAAATTAAGAGTTAAGGTGCATAGGTGGCCCCGTCAGAGTGGGGGTCCAAAGGCTGGCGGATTTCACGGGGGTTGCTAGCTGTGAAGGCGGTACCGGACACGCCCCTGGTGACCGTACGCGCAACCCCTGTGCGCCTTTCCTTGCGATATTCCACCTATATACCTCTGGAAACCCTAGTACACCTCGGCTAGCTCTCTATTCCCACTCACTCCCACCCTCCTTGCACCCGGCAAGACGGCCGGGCTATGCATAGGGTCGGCGCAGAGGGCGCGAACCCTCGGTGTACCGCGCGTGCACCGCGCATCTTTCAATATCTTTTTATTATTGTACCGAAAGTACGGCCGCCATTAATCCTTGTACTCCCGATGCTCTCAAATCGAAGCTGCAGTCGGGGTGAAGTAGATACGCGCGTACTCTTCAACACATAATGCATGCGTTATCAGCGGTTGCACGGTTTCGTGGGGTTTGCACGATTTTCTCCGGTTCACATCTTGTTTCTTTTTCATTTTTGTACCTTGTCTATTAATTCAAATCTCTATTAATTTATATTAATTTATATTAATTTATATTACGTGCAAATTTAAAAATTGAACGTGAAAACTTGACTAGATATATTTTATCATACTTTAAAAAATTGTTAGTAACAATTAGTAAAAGTGAGAATTTTTATAATTCTTCAATTGTCATAATTTTTCGAAAAAAAATCTAATTTTTTTATGATTAATCTATCATTAATGAGATATTATTGTAGATGAGAAATCGGATGACTTGTTAAGACTTGTGTCTTAAGCATTAAGCTTGATGAAAGATTGAGTTACACGGCGGAATTGTCAGCGATATGGATCGACGGTAGATTAGCTGTCAATCTCTACTATATTTTGGAAATGATGTCTACGCGCGCGAGGTTTCCCAATACTTTTGGGACGAATTCGGGAGGGCACGAGCGTAGAACGGTAATTACGGGAGTCGGAAAGTCGTCAGCCTCGGTCATAACTTCGTAGGATTCCCAGGAGGGTCCGAGTGCAATTTGTCGGTAGGCTCGGTAGCGCGGCAAGAGAAAAGGATCGGCCGCGCGCGATTATTTGGGGCGTTGGATGTTGGATGCAGGATGCAAACAACGACGAGGGACGTCGAACAAATGACGTGCGTCTGTTTGTGCATTCGTCTCATTCCGCCGATCGTATGTCCCCGTCTGTTCCGAATTTGCTCGGTGTACGAAATCGCGGCTGGGTTGTCGCGCGAACGAAAAAGCCTGTAATTATAAGACGTGTCAACATTTGTTACCCGTAGGGTAACAGACGAATCGTTTCAATCAATTGCATCATGCCGTTATCATTGTTTTACATTTTTTTTAAATATGAATATTTGATACAATTTGTATGATTTATATTACATATACTCAAAAGATAATTGTTAATATACATGCAATGTTAATAAAAAATGTCCATCATTTTGTTCAATTTCATATTATCCGTTAATATATCTCATTACATATATTAGTGCAGCCTGTTTATATCTCAAAATTGTTAAACACTTTGGAAGAATGAGATGCCACTCAGCAATTATTCTGAAAACACCAATCACATATTATGATTATTTTGCAAATTGATAAATTTTTTCTATAATATGCGCAGAAATATTTTTCAGTAAGTAATATTAGGACGGGCGATGATTCGCGGTGCGAAAAATCGCAGTCGTCGCCTTCCGCAGCCTTCTTGTAGCCCGCGCATCTCGAGAGCTACAGCATCGGCGGTTTATCAATGATTCAAGCGCAATCTCATTCCGTATGATAATCCGCGGACCCGGAGAAATATTCATCGTGGCGGTTCGGCGGTCCTCATGAAATTCCGTGGCTCTCGCGGCTTGTGTGCGCATCTTAGGAAGCCGTTCCGGACCCCGTGCCACTTTGCGGGATTTTCGTATTCTCCGGCGAGACGATGCGATGTGTTGCTCGCGCCGCGCGCGGGACATCGTGATACATGCAAGAACATTCCGGCGGCTTCTTCCGTCGGGGCGAAAAGAAATGGCGATGGACCAGCAATGGTCGGGCGTTCGCAACCGGGCGGGAAAGCGAGAATTTCTAAGTAGAACTTAGAGAGGAGAAGGAGGGAAAAAAAAAGAAGAACTCCGGAGTTCTTCGCGAAAGTTTGGCGCTAGCGCCGAGATACGGAAAGCTGCGGGATTACCGCCGATAGGGGATGATACTTTTGTGAGTCGGACACGGGTAAATGATGGATCGTCCTGGCCGTGTCGAGGAATGTAAAACTCGCGTAAATCTCGAGCTCTCGTGCGGCAAACTGACGCGCGACGTAGCTCACGTACTTTGCACTTCGTTCGCCTGCGAGTTTTCGCCGCTATCTATTTCGTGACAGTCATGTTGATGAGAAGTGACGCGCGTTTCTCGTGAGTTTTAAATGAATCGTTGCATGTTATATGCACGCGAACGATTGTGTCTTATGCATTTAAGATAAAGCGCGTTCTTGAAACAACGACGTGGAAGCGTACGCTTAAAGTAAAATTAAATAATAATTTTCACGAGAAATAAGACTTACTTATTTGTTAAGAAAAAGTTTTCGTCGTCGAATAAATATCGTATCGATTGCTGACTGATCGCGATTATAAAGTCAGTCTAATTCTTTCAAAAGTATCCTGAAAAATATCAAAATAATGTATGCAGACAAAATATAGTTTACACCACAGATCACAATAATGTGCGCTCTCTGGAGAATTTCAACGAGCGTGTACCTGGTCAAAATCCAACCCGATCTACTCCCTTCTGGGAACTTGGAAAGTCAAATATTTGGACGGATTGCCGAGTCATCGAAGGCCTCACGCGCTTTCTACGTGAAAATCGGCGGTTTTCACGCGATTCACCAGCGGCTACGCAGTTGGAAGGAAAGAAACATTGTGCGAGTTTCGTTGTATCCTTAGGGACCTGCTCTCCTCCACCTCGCCAACAGCTGATTAATCGTTCTGCTTTCTCCCCGGAGACCAGGGAGACGCATCGAGCGGCTTCTTTGTCGTTGTGAATGGCGTTTCGTACTGACTATTTTTCGCTTACCGTTATAAGAAGCAGACCATCTTACCAAACACAGTGTTTGTTATAACACGCCTTCCTGTTGTACGTTTCCATCGCGCTGGATGATTTTTGAAAGGGCACAAATTTTGTTTTGTATCCATGTCACTTATCAATTGTATTCCTTTAACCTTCTCTCCAAACTATTTCTTCTCTCTAAATTTTCTAACATTGGAGAACAAAATTGAATAAAAATATATTAATCATATTTAAATCATTTATCATATTCTTTCATCGTATTTAAAATATTTACAAAATGTGAAATTATTACAAGATGTGAAATTTTATCAATAAATTGCAATTATATACATTTATATGAATGCCTACTGATGACCTAATCTGAGAAGTAAAATGACAATCGTCCGAAGAGTGAAAAGTGCCGGTTACGAAGAGGACATGCGGGACAGTTTGTTAAGCGCTGAAGTCACCCCTGCAGTGCGGTACATCCGGTGCAGCTTAATTTGTTTATTTGCAGGAGGAGGAGGAGGAGGAGAAGCGTGGTAGGAGATATTCGTTGGATAGGAGAGGGTGAATTGCAGCACGATACAATGTTTTATTTAAATACGTCTCTGCGATCCAGTTCGCGCCCCATGGGTGTCCTGGACGGTAGCTGCCTACACTTAATATGGGAAGCGACAGACTCATTTTTATTTCTCAGTCCCATGGAAACCGACGTGAAGGACTTCTTTCGTTTTCCGCCCGTCGCGATTTTATGAGTTTCGTATACGTTTGCGTCATAAACCAGTATTCTGCATTTCGTAGCAGATGATATTTTGTCTCTGACATTTATGATCAGAAAAATCGACGTATTATTATGATGATCAATTGATACATACTTATTTTTTATATATTAACATTTTATCTCTGAATATGTTTTGTTTCATAAATATTAAAAATATACAGAGTTCTCAGTAATTTTGTATAGAAGAAAGTTTTTTCATTTACATTTTTGTATATTTCTTAAAAATAGATTTATTTATTCTTAATTTGGGATAAAAATAAAGAATAATTATTAATTAAAACGCAATTAAATTTTTTTTCTCAAATAGCAATTACAAAAGTTTATAATTATATTTTTTCTAAAGGTTAGTTAATACACATTGATAAAACATTGAATCTTTACTAATAAAATAAGCATGACAGAGAAAATCTTTTTTAAAACATTGATGTATTCGTCATAGTCACAGTTGTCATTAGTCTTACATCGTGCACAATAAAGATTTTTTGAAAAGGCTTCATAAATTCTAAATAAATATTGAGAAAACACCGTAGTATAATTTGAGTTAATTCTGCTGCAGGGAACTGGAGACACAATTAAAAATCTCATTTCATTGTCTTCTGTTTGCTCCTGGTGCAGTTTCGGCACTCGCCAATTTCCTTGCATCCTTCTCAGCAAAAATATAAAAGCGTATCAAGAAGTTCTGTAAATTATTTATCCTCGCATACTAAATAATTTTAGCTAATTATTTATGTATGCGAAGTGCACTTTGTGGTAACACATAACAGATATATATGTATATATCTTTAGATAAGATCCTGATCACTTGACTACGAAATTACCGTATTACCGGAAGCCGAAAGCACTCGACCATCGAAGATTCTCTGTGAAGATAATTATGAATTCTCTTTCAAGATTACGTCGAAATCCCTATGGGTTATCAGAGTCAATGAAAGACGGTCTAAAGTTAAGCATGAGTCACATTGAACGATCGTGCCAAGAACAGAAAGTTTTGTCCCTAGTGTAGTTAAGCAACGATTATCAAAATAACTGAAATTGCGCAATTTTGTATTAAAATTAGTCAAGAATTTTGACTAGCGCTTTTTGAAATAAAAATCAAAAAGTTAAATTTTTGTTATAGATGTAAACATGAAATTTTAATACCTTTCGGGAAACGAGCGAAGACATTAGATCGCCGAGGACGTAGGCAAATACAGTTAACGCTGTTTGTTCTGGTTTCAATGGTAGTTACATGTGTGGAACCTGTGCACCGCGAGTGAGATCTACCTACCCTGTGACCTTCCTCGGTTCAGTGCGTGGCGGTCCCTCAAGTTAAATAGTATAATGGCCAATTTAAAATGTCCCGGAGTATCTAAGATTTGTATTTGCCCATGGTCGAGATGTGTTTGAACGATATCTCGTCTCTGAGAACCGAGAATGGAGAAAGAACATAGTTACGACCGCGAAAAACCCCATGAGCCTCGGACAGGTGTATCTTGGACTCGTGGAACCGTCTACGTATGAAATGCAAAATTAAGCATAGAAATATAAAATGTTTGAAACATATTATATAATATACTTGCAATCAAAAAATTTTAGATATCAATAAAAGAAATATTTTGTTACTAAAAAAAAAGAAAAACAGGAAATAAAAATATTTTAAATATAAATCATACTTCTATACAACTAGCAGTGAAAAATCGACATATATAAAATACTGAAACGGCCAAAAGAATCGAAAAATATATTTTCGGTGTTGCCTTTTGCGTCTGCCAATCCAGTATCGCAAAACTAAACGTATCACGCGCTTCTGCCGAACACGATCCCGCGGGATGGAGCACCCAACACGCCTATTTTTCACGTGGTAACTGTAGATCGGTGGGAAGGGAGCGACGCATTATTGCATTGTCCAGTTTGATAGAATCCCAAAATCCTTCAGGTTCAGCGACGCGGCCACGCGAGGTGCCTAGCAATGCGCCTTGCGGCCATTTTCCCCAGGGCACGCGGTAACCTATCAAACTTTTAGCTGGACATCCCCCACTTCGGCTTCTCGGCAGTTCTTCTTCTTTTGCTGGAACGTGCCAGCAGCCAGCAGCCACGGCGGGGGTGTGCGGGGGATCTTCTCGTGATGAATATTGCAGGGGGTGCTTATTGTTTCCACTCACAAATCATCCGCCGATGTCTCGCGGGGGGTGCGCCGCAATGTTTTATTCTACTTCGGTCGACAGGGTCGACACTAGGAGATCCAATCTGCTTGTGTGCGCAAGAAGCAATGTCCTCTCCGACAAGACCAGCTTCTCCCGATGGCAAGACATATTGCTACCATTATGTACCGGAAATCTTGTTTGATTGAACCAAATGGCCGTTGTAAAGGATTCTCTCGAATGATCGTGAATGTCGCAGTACTACGTGATAAAATAAATCAATTACACACACGTATAAACAACACACATACATAAACTACAACATTTTTATCTTTCACTTTAATTTGCTGTTACTTTGGTATTTTAATATACTTTGATATATGTAAATAAATAAGTATGCCATAGAAAACAAAATTTCTGATATATTTTCTATAATTAAATGTTTATATAATTACTTATATAATATTAATTATAAAAATTGTAAAATTTTCAAACAAACTGTGCATGTTACATTCTATTATATTTTCTTCGCACAACTATTTCAACAATATTGAGTCTTGTGAAAGAAATGTGCGTTACTAGGAGTATATGTTCCAGTTTTTTACGAGGGAAGCTAAATGGAGGTTGGGAAAAGAACGTGAACTCGTTTCTTTCGGTGGCTCGAACGCCACCCTCGTCCCCATTCTGTAACAATAATTTTGCAAATAGTCGACGGAAGCCGCTGCTAAATAATGAAATACTCTGTCGTCCGGGAAGATTCAATTTGTGGCATCAACGTATTGGATGAATCAAGATCTATAGAAGAAAAAAAAATTAATATAATAAACTTACTATATTTTTTAAAGATATCTTTATAAAGTCAGCTTTATACCTCTACGCATAAATATATCATCCATGCAATTTTTTATGAATTGTATGAATATTTCAACAATTTTATGATTTTTCTATAGCCAACAAATAATATTTCGCACATACTCAATTGTTGTATAAATAATATATATTACATTATATAACAAACAAATAGTTATTATTGTTGTATGGAAAAGTTTAAGCTTCTATTTGCTGTGTCTAAAATTCGCCACGAGTCCACGTCATATTTTAAGCGAAACTGACGGTTGTGGTATAAAATATTCAAATACAATATTCAAATGTCGACCGCAAACCGCAAACTTGATTTTCGACACATATAAATCAACGTCAGTACGTTTTCTTTAGATGCTGATTCTTGGAT
This sequence comes from Camponotus floridanus, assembly GCF_003227725.1. Classification (NCBI taxonomy): domain Eukaryota; kingdom Metazoa; phylum Arthropoda; class Insecta; order Hymenoptera; family Formicidae; genus Camponotus; species Camponotus floridanus. Next base: position 2,250,390 of record NW_020229214.1, read on the forward strand.
ATGGCCAGAAACCATTAGGATCTAGCAAAGACTGAAAGACATATAATATTTACTATAAGTAGAGCCTATGCATATATTAATACACAGTCGATATAAAGATAAGATAAAATTGGTCATTAATAATTTAAAAATTTAAAAATTGCTAAAAAACACATATATTTGCATATATATATTTTAATAAATGAATATAAATGAGATTTACATAATATAAAAAGATTTATATTATATTCAAATAAATTAGAAATTTATATTATATTGAAATACATTAAAAAATTGCTCTAATCATGAGATATGATAGAAACAAAATTTTTTAAATTTGTTATTAATTTGTTTGTCTTTTTTCCATTATCTTCTTGTTACTTAAATTTTAACGTATTAAATATTAAACAATTTGCATGAGATATAAAACAGATGATCAAAAGAAATAAAACGAAGCAATCAAAATAAAGAAGATCAACATTATTTTTTTTTAACAATGCATATCAATTGCTATAAAATTTTACAGGCTTTCGATCATTTCCAGGTAGGGCGAGAAGTTGCGGATTTCTGCATGTCGAGAAGGGGACAGCTCACCAGAACGTGTTTACTCCCAGCGAAACTAATTGCGCGTGCACGATTTTATTAAATTTGTCCACAACGTTACCTCGTTTGCATTCGTTAATGAGTTTTCGGTCTGGCGGTCCGGACCAGGGACGTAACGAGGTTTGGACGGATGGAAGGGGGCGGGTGTACTCGAGCAAGCGGGATGAGGTCGGGTGGAGTGTGCCGGTTCGGTTTTTGCCCCGAATTTGCATACTTTTCGCGGTGGTTTAATTTCTACGGGCCGCAAAATCGGACCTCCTCGTTTTTACCTTTACGCCATGAACCACCGTCGGGCTGACCAGGCGCACTCCGATACAGTATAAGTACACGGAGGATGTGTGATAGGCCATCGTAGATCACTCTGCGGTCTGGCATCTCAAGGGTCGCATTATCCCCATCTCAGCCCCTTTTCGTGGGAGCAACCCTTTTTGGTGTCGGTCCTTCTTCTACAAATTACACTCGACCTTCTATTGCACCGACCGCGAAAGAGTTTAATCGATCCCGCGTAAAAAAGATGGGCAACTAAGCGTTCTCCGTCCGCATGAAGGAGGAAGCTTTTCCCTCTTTCGCATGTTTGAAAAAATACGGTTACGTGCAATTTATCGATAGCGTTTCCTCAACTTTATTCTATCAAATGTATTAGCTTATCGCACGATATCTCGCGTGTCAACGCGTTTAGAAATATGCTATATGCGGTTGAGAAATTTATGACATTTTTCGAATGACTCTCTATTTGAACGTATCTCCCTTAAAAGACATTAAAAACTTTTCCGAAGCATGTTTCTTATAACGTCGGTTCTACGACGACGATATGGACTCCCATGGGGGTTAAGCCACTTGGAATATTTACGATAAATACTTACGCAAACATACTTTTGCGGCTAGATAACGAGGGATGCGGACCGATAAGAATATTATTCAAACTTATCATATATGTAATCGGACGTTGTGATGTGACAAGCTAAAATCAATAAAATTAAAATTAATTGTTGTTTTATTTTAATTATGAGTAACATATGTAATTGAAAATATATTATAATGTAATATGTAAAAATCGTAGATTGAAACATAAGTATACATGCACGGATATATCCGCATGCAAGAATAATTTTATATCTACTTTGTAATTTTGCATTGACTTTTTCTTGTACAAAAATAATATTAAAATAATGTACTCTGCTTGCAATAAATGTGTACTTAAATTTATGTATTTTACTTTCATGTAAATTCTAAATATTATTAAAGCATTTGTTATTGTTACCGTTTGCCATAAGTTATTAACGAAAAAGAATCTGCAACAGAGAAGTATAGTAGATATCCGTAGTTTGAACGAACAGAGCTACGGAGATGTGATGATAGCTTGATGTCTGAGCAATATCACGGGGACATGGTCATCTTAATAGACTCGTCGGTCGCTCGGTGCGAAGCCTGGAAACCGAAAAGCACGCACCAATGATTTTAATGAGATTCACAAGTCGGGAAGCCCGTCTGAAGTTATGACGCTCATAGTGCTGGACTTTGTGGCGGAGCAAGTTCGCGTCACTCTACCCTCGTCGTATATGCAACACGGCGGAACAAGAAATCCAATGCGTGTTCAATGCTGAGGTGAAATGAACTTGTAATATTTTCGATTCCCCGAGGATCATTCTTGAAGAACGCCGCCGAGAGAAGATCCGTTGTACGAGAGACATTGAAGACAGGCAAAATTGAAGTCGCTAGAGTTTATGAAAAATTGACACATTTATATTCGCCGACCGTTTTGTAAGTTTTCAACGCGCGGTTACGTACACGAAGCATGATGAGAACGAAGTGGAAGAGGTTGAATTTCAGTTTCGCTTTGCCGAATGGCCCGTTGTGCCGAGAGCGTGGATGGGGAAAGCACGAAGGGATGAGAACGAGGAGAAACTGGCGGGATTGCGTTCATGTTGGTCGTGAGTTTCGGACTTGGGAATTTCGGCCGGTGGCTCGTTCGCGGGGCACAAAGCGGTCTGACGGACTTAACGTGATTAGCAGAGATACCCCGGCAGTTTCCTATTATCCGCGGTCCAGACGCCGCCGCACAACCGAGCGGTCTTCTCCTCCTTTTTCGACCCCCGTCAACCCCTTCGGCTTGATTCCATTCTATAACTGAAGTGCGCTGATTATTAATGCCCTTAATTCATTTTATAATCGTTAATCATACGAATAAACACAAGGAGAAAATTGCTTCAATGATATATGTATATGTGCTATATTTTTATGATTATTTATATATAATAATTAGTATTTCAAAAAAAAATTTGTTTATGAGAATTATTCTTGCTAAACGTTAGAAGAAATAAAGGAATATATTATATAAAAGCAAAAAGTTGTTTCACTATATTAACAGATTATTATAATTAACATTTTATATTATGTTAATTACAAGAATTCTATCTATCTAGTTTCTGCGTTCATCAAGTTTCTCTAGTATTTCGTAGGATCGACGCGATTATCGACATTAAAATGCCGATACAGAGGGAAGAATCGGACATGGGGAACCGGCCGATCCTAAAATCAGAAGTGCGGAGCGATACGGGAACGTGTATCTCGGGCGTACGAGCTTACGGACAGTACACAGGGTGAGAGTCCCTGCGAGTATGAAACTCAATTTGATTCCTGCTTCCCCTCGACCCCCGTCGTCGGAAGCGGAGGTGGGTGGGACGAGAGAGACCCGGGGGGTGGCGGTGGTCCGCCACCCCAGAAAAGGGGGTGCTCCCAGGGGCGCGCGACTGACCCGACATCCTGCAGGATCCAGCCACTCATATTGCCAATTACCAACTCTACGACCCTCTCGCTCTTCGCTCGCTTTGGACTTCGGATGATTCCAGCCACTTCCAGACTGTTCCAGTTACATCGGCGGTATACGTTCTCATTGCCGTCACGGCCGGGAAAGGCCGTTGGCTAGACGCACGCCAAGTAAGCGTAATCTCTGGCGAATATTAAAGGATTTATGTGTTTCCTCTTACCGTTGTTGTATACCAAATGCACTTTGTGTGTGATTATTTCAAGAAGCGGATGCGTTAATAGTGATGGATTGTACGAGTGTGTTCTTATTTTACGTAAATAATTTTTTCAATTAAAACTCAAAGAGAACATCTCTATACATTTCTGCGCATATTTTGATATTTGACAAATTATTTGGCGACTTTTGTATTGTGATTCTCGAGTTAAAGTAACATTTCTATTATTTCAAAATCAAAATTTTGCTTCTTTGGATTATAAATATATATGATAAACAATTTATCTTATGAAATAAATTTCTGATTCTCATATCTGTCACATTTTTAATACCCATAAATACTTTTAATTTTTATAGACATTTATTTAGTAGTCGTGTGCATTTAAAATAATCACAGCAACAGAGAAAATAAGTTCGAATTAAATAAGATAGTAAATATTTCTTTTATGAGAATCTGTGGTGGGCCGGAACTTCACGGTCGCGGTACAATCGAAATGAAACCACGAAAATACGATCGCAAAATCACTTAGGTTTATTGGATCAGATGAGAAGCAGCGGTGTATTTTAAGGTAATAATCGTATAAAATCCATATGTGTGTCACACGTATGCGTCCCTATATTCTAAAGTTTATACGTTATAAAAGAGAGGTTGCCCCGTAACACGCGGCTAGAGGACAAGCGTGCGAGGGAGCGGCGGCATCGAAAGGTGGAAGGACATTGAGAGGGATGAAGGGGACGGCGAGTTTAACAAATATTGAAGTCTCGGAGATGTCAGCTCGCCCTCAGGCTCCCTTCGTCGCGGAGAGGGAGAAGGAGAGAGAGAAAGTTTCGAGTTTAACTTGTCTAAATGTTTATACTTTTTCCTCGCCTCGATATTTCTACGAGACCGCCGGTCGAGTCCTCCGCTGTACTCCTGACGCTGCTATCTTCTTGAGAAGTGTCCTGAGAATGACATCCTCATCCATTCGCCTTTCAATATTTTCCGCGTTGCGCCACCGACACCTCCGTTTGAGCTTCGCTCTTGCCTTTTATGCTCGCACACTCCGGCTTTGTACATTTCTTATATGTCGGTACAACTCGGACTCGCTCATCCCTTGCTCTTCCGGCAACTTTGCAATGCGTGCCCATCTTCGATGTACTCACGCTCACGGCTTCTTGAGTTTCGCGTCACGAAAACACCGCGGCTATTATGCATGTATGCCGGGATTCGATGTCGCGGAGGGATGGGGTATTTTCTTTTTCACTTGAATCCCCCGTGGTAGTGCCTTGGCGTCCTTGAATGCGGAGCATTTCGCATTTCTGTTTAAATTATATAACAGCTCCATGCGTTTTTGCGGAGTGTTTGTAACCGCGAGACGCTCCGAAGGCGTCGAATGCACCGATTTTATCAACGTTGTAAGAAGATAGTAGAATGTTTAAAAGAATTTTATCCATGAGAATAATTTTTTGAAATTTTGTAACGATTGCATTACCTCATCTTTTATATCTTCTTCTTCTTATTTTTTCTTTTCGTGTTAAAGTAAGGATGTAAAATCGACGATAATAAAAACGAAATAAATCACAATTTCCTCTGATAGATTTTAAGCTGTTTGGTGTATAACTCTGTATTTCCGATGGTATGCATATTGTTGAAAGCACTCCGGAAGCAGACGAAGAGAGGCAATGTCGATGTCGAGAAAGTGGGCATATCGTACAGTATCTCGATGCATCGAGAAACGATTGTGGCCGATTATAAACGCATCGCGGCGATGCTCGCAGATAGCAAGGATGGAGAGGGCTGATTCGCGAAGGGGTGGGCAGTGGGTGTACGGCAGAGTAAGATGTAATTTTCAATACTCCGGCCCGGGGTCTCTGGAGGCGCAAGGGGAGCCACAATTCCGGGGGTTTACCGTGCGCTGTCGACGTAAACTCTCCTCAGTCGCACCCCCGTCGGCCGAAGTCAGCCACGGAGAGCACCACTTATTCGAACCCCCAGTGACTGTCAATACTGGATCGTATATACCGACTCTACCTGCGTATGAAGCGGATGAATAAATCTCGTTGTACGCTTGGTCCGTCAAGATCCGCGCAACTGATTCGCGACACATTAGGAACATACATGATTTTTTTACATAAGATGGAAGGATATGTCGAGATAAATGATTAAAATAAATTATTACTTATAATTATTGAAATAAATTATTATTCTTCTGGAATAATCTTTTGATTAGCGTTAATGTAAATATATCAAATAAAAAGAAAGAGAAATAATTTAATATAATAAAATAACTTATATGTATAAACAATATGAAAACTTTTTTAACTTCTTTTTTTTGAATAAATTATAAAGATATAGAAGTGAGATAAATCTCATTCAATTTATCTCAAATATTTTTTGGTGCTTTAATTGATATTTAATAATTGTTTATTTAATTAATCTCTGGTTGGTTAAAGTTTACATTTTTATGAAATATATTTTGTTCCTTTTTTTTCCTCGCTTTTTCTCTGAAAGAACAAAACATTTCTATGCACAGTATATATGTATTTATACGTATTAAAACTCAAGTTAGTTTCAATCGTTAACAACTGTCGAAGATTCTTTAATACTTAGTTTGTTAACTACTATAAGCACAGGGAAGTGCAGATCTATTTGGATCCTTTTCACTATAATACTTAGTTTGTTAACTACTATAAGCACAGGGAAGTGCAGATCTATTTGGATCCTTTTCAATGACTAACCTCGTTTTGAAGTCGTAACCATGACGTTCGTCAGGAGGAAGGTGAGAACCACATGTGAGAACCTTGTTCGCAGCCCAGGGGAGAGGTGAGAGTCACACTGATCTTGCTCTTTGTCGCGGGACCCATTGGAGTGCATCCTCCACCTTTGCAGCGCACTTCCCTTTCTCTCTGCCGCGGTCCTCCCGGCGTCCTCCCCTTCTGTGTCGCGAGGTACACACCGTGGCTTTTGAAACCTCTCGAGAGGGTACGTTGACTTCGATATTCCGTATCGAGTTACGCTCGTTTCGTGTACCAAATAGTTGGTGGAACTGCACGGGCGCAAAACAAAATATAGCATACAAGGAGAGAGAGGCAAGATACGCGTTGTATATTAAATTCTTTCAAATTACAATTACTTTTTTATATAACACATCAAAAATTTTTGTCATTATATCGAAATTATTGTAATAAGATCTGAAAATTCTTTTTACTTTGACATGTGAGTTTAACGAAATAATATTTTATGAACGCTGTTAAATAATGAAAATCTGTATAAATTTATATTTTGGTGATATTAAAAATTTCTACAAAATTATAGATAAATAATAAATAGAAAATCGTGAGATTCAATGTTTAAATATAACTTTATATTTGAAATATCGAAGCTGTAAAATGACAACGGAGCTATCATCGATGAAAGAGTCTAGCGTTAATCAGCATAAAACATTTGTGACGATTGCGATGTCCGCACTGATAACGATCATGGAGTCGGAGAAATCCCCCAAACGCTGTGAATTAGTGTTCGTTTGATTTACCCATGGGAGGATAAGGTAAGTCGGCAATCGACCGTTCGTCTCAGGTACACGCAAAAACGTCTTCTGACTCTGCCACTGGAAATGCGATCGTCATCTAATTGGAACTCGATACCCAGTAACGAGGGTTACAAACTTTTCCGTTTTCTGTCTGGCTCAGCTCTCTCTCCCTACTGCGCGTCCTCCCTCTTGTTCGTTCACCTCCGTTTTCTCGTGGGCGCGTCCCCGCAAGTAGCAATGGTAGGAGGGGATGAAAAATTGTTATCTTATTTATGGGCACGAGATTAGACCAGCGGTAGAGCGTTTCGCGCCACTAACAGGCGTCGGAATGATGAATGTCCCTTGAATCGAGGTATGTGCTTCCGCTTGCTCTCGAGTCGCGGTATCCATTTAAAAGGGCGTCATTAATTAACTAATTAAGTCAATGCATTTCAACGCTTACGGATTGTCCGTGTCACGCCATGATAAAAAGATTAGAATACGCGCGAAATTGTGGAGAGTCGACACGAAATATAAACGAGGCACTTGACGCCTACCTACATGGTGTATATATTAAAAGCTAACGAAATATTTCCTTTTCTCTCCTTTCTCTCTTCAGTTTGCGGTATTTCAGAAAAATCTCATTTAAAATTTATCCATTCACGGACAACTCATATTTGACATCCATGAAATTATAACTATTCTCAATTTCCAATTATCATGCTCGATTCACAAAAGTTATTTTTACTTTTAATTTCAGATAATACATGACAGATTATAAATCTACGTAGGATGCATCAAGAAAGAATATCTAGAGGTACCTTATATGAAAGTCCTCTTGTGTCGCGAACGAATCTTGAATTTCTCACGGAGCAGCGTCGGGTACAGGGAATTACTCCTGCGCCATTACGAGCTGTGGTTCGTTTGCAGAGCTTCTCAACGATGCAGACAGTGCATTCGGCTGCAACCGGCCACGAGTCCCCAAGAGAGATGCAACACCAGCTTATCTACGCGCCAGTTTGGAAATCTCAGCGTGGAGATGCGATACGTTTGGAGGGAAGGTTGGTAGACGTGAGGAAAGAGTAAGCGAGAGAGACGGACGCGCGAGAAACAGGGATACACGAGTTGAGGAGAAGCAAAAGGACGGGAGGATAAGAGAGAGACAGAGAAAGGAAGAGAGAGAGAGGGTAAGGTCGCTTCAACCTCTCGGTATCCCACGAGGCCTCCGGTGTAATTAAGCGAGTGCACCCTCACATGTCTACGTACGTTCGCATCATGTCTATCCATCTAACCGTGGCAGGGTTGTTCTCTTCGTCGACTTGTCGTCCCTTATGCCAAGGGTCGAGAGATAAGGTTGCAAAAACCTTTGAAATCTCAGTTCTTCCGTGGATATATATATCTTATACATTCATATCGGCGAATTTAAAAATGTACGTTGAGAAATACAAGGCATCCACAGGGAATTAACGTCCGCTTCCGTTAGCGTATATTGTTAGATTACGTATTATAGAGCGGTTTCCTTGTCTCGAGGTAATTACGTGTGAGACCACGTGATTTGCGGATATAAATTTGCTATCGAAACTTTGCATCATCGATGAAATCATTATTTGATAAGCCTTCAAAGATTGTAAGAAATGTTTACAGCGTAATGAAAGTTAATCGAATGTTATTCGCGATTATCCTCGAGTTTCTATCGTTCGAAGATGTCTAAAGACTTTACTCTCTTTCTACAACTGAGATAAAGATAGTAACCGAATATTACGAAGGAGCATGTACACGTCCGCATGTACGTTATATGGTAATGGAGGGCCAATCATGCGGTAACTAGCCACCCTGGGGAGACGGTCGAAGCTGCCAACCGGCGGTCAGCTCCCGTCAATGTGTCACTTATGTAGGAATAGCGAACCCTCCCGATAGAGCATTACCGCTGAATGTGTTTTCCCCTCGATTGCAAGTACTGTCAGTTTCCTGTCTGGAACATTCTGTCCACGCGTTTCAAAAACCTGAAAGATCACCTCAAACTGTTATAAATTCAATTTTTTATCTTATCGTTTATAATTTCGCGATTGCAGATATAGATTTCAAGATAAAAATTTTTAATGATATAAAAGACTATAATTAAAATGTATAAGATATATATATAAAATGTTAATATAAATGAAATGTGTTAACTGTCATATACATTTGATAATTTTAGAAATTAGCTAAAGAAGAAAATAAATTAAATTAAATTAAATTAAAAGACTATATGTATTAGTAAAAAATTTTCAATATCCTTGCTTTTGCTATCAAAAATTACGTGAATACGAACGATCCTTGCTTGAGAAATGATATTATGATTCAAGAGAGGAATTTGCTAAAAATTATCGAAAAGCAACTTACGTTGTCCAGCAGGTTCCGCTCGATCGAGCGGGATGAGAAGTTCGTCGAGGCGCAAAACTGCGTTAGAAGTCGCATTAAAAGTTGGCGGATGGAACGAGGAGGAGAGTCGTACGATTCGAAGGGTCGCGAAAGCACACAAAGCAATGCGAGCATGGTGAGCCAATTCTTGATTCGGAGTCGTGAGCGACTTGACGAAGGTATGCGCGAAACTGCCGCGACCACACTTCCAACACCAGCAACAACAACAGCAATAGGAACGTAAACGTATCGCGTTCTATCACCGGTGATACCACGCCAATACCCACCTTCGCCATCGGTCGAGTCAAGGGTGTATGGAGCCGCGAGTGAGCGAGCGAGCGAGAGAGACCGGAGGAAACAGGGCGATAAATAACTACAGGATGAAAAAGGGGGCGCGGTACCCTCCCGGGGCCCCTAAACCTAGACTACACACCCCTCACCGTCCCTTACCGTCCCGTGCCGCACCAGCACCGTATAAACCGCGCGCGCGGGCCCGACCCCGACAATTATACCCTCGCACGCGAAATGTTTTATTACCCTGACATAGAATGCTTGCGTACGACGAGAGTGGTTGGCTGGCCGGCTGTGTGTATTCGTGCGTATATCGCTTCATCCCTCTGTGTAGGTGCGCGTGTGGCTATTTCCCGGTGTAGCGTGAAAACCTTTGACGATACGTGGCCTACTTTCGCGATTTTTACAAATCTGTGCTAAATATATAAACATACCGTTATAAAAATTTAAACGCAACTATCTTAAGGTCATAGGTTCCATTTAGAGCGAATGTTACCTGCGCATGTACCGTTATCATATAGTATGTGATATGTATAAATATTTCAGTGAAGCGCATTCATGCGCTAATAGCGAAATAATGTAGCCTATGTTGGGACTCTTGGGGAGACATGTCGAGCCTTTGAGAGTGAAACTGGCTAATTACGGAGCAAGCACCCGGTAAAGTCTTCCACCTTGGACTACGGCCTCAGAGGGATATACGAGGTAGGCAGCACTTGAGGGGATCCACTACTCCCAAAACGTGCAGCGGATGACGCTTGGTCTTTCGGCTAATTCTGTAATCCGGGCTCGCACTACCTGCTAACTGCTCACTAAATCGAGGATCCAATCTTCTCCGCTATCTTTACTCTTTACCGCGATAAACGGTCACCGTCGGTATCTAAAGTGATATACTTTGAATTTGCTTCTTCTTAGTGATATTAAAATCATATTGTTGCACCATAATGCGTAGAAATGATGAAAGTATTTTTCTATCTTCTAGACGAAATTTTTCTGAACACATGTGAGAAGATCTATAAATAAAAATAAAAGGAAATAAAACTTTTTAACCGCACAATTGTAATATTTTTAGAAAATTATATCTTTGCGTTTTCTTCCTATTTATTTATATTCATGTAACATTAAAGTTTCTTCTTTAAATTGAAAATATAATAATTATTTATGTAGTTTTATTTATATATAAATATGACATGATGTTGCCATAAATTTCATAGACAGATTTTGCATGAAATCGACTGTTAATTATTGAAAAATGAACAAGCTGACAGCGCAGATATTTACCTCCCCTGCCTGCATCATCCCACGAACCAAGTCAGCCCTTAGTCTTCGGTTAATCAGGTTAGATTAAGTTAGTTAGCGCACGGCTGTTATGCCTTCATAGTTAGCGACTTGTTATCTTGAATCAGGCTTCTCGTCAGCAACATTCATGTAAAGCTGGGTAATATCGCCTATTAGATAAAGGAATTGTATAAAAATATGTTTTTAAAATTTTAATAAATATTTTACATAAATTTATCATTACATTTCATCAAATAATTAAATCAAAACGTTAAATCTCATCTTAATCTTAGTAAGTGTTAATAATAAAAAATATACACTTGCCATGTAAGTTTACAAGTTTATAATAATAAAATACTTCTTGAAAAATAATTTAAAATTTAACAAAGAATTTTTTTTAAAGTTACGGTATGGCAAAACTTTGCCGCTGCTCATTTATTGGTTCGAATCGCAGCATCGATTTTTAAATTGCGTAATAAATAAAATTAGCAGCGAGGGTGACTTCTTTGGTGGGTAAAGGGGCCGTAATTGTAACTTCATCAGAGCAACTTCTCTCAACTTAATAAAGCTGTCTCAATTTTCGCCTCATTACCGAAACTCGTGAGAAAATTTCCCGTTCAATTTGTATATAATATATAATAAATAAATATAGATAAATAAAAAATTAATTATTATTTTTTATAAATGTGAAAGTCTTTTTTGTAAATTTATATTTATTATAATATTATATGATATTATTTTCAATTTACTTCCACACATTTCAAACTCTTTTTATTTCAAACATTTCATTATTTCATGAAAAATTATGACTGCACTGCGTTATTACGACCAGTACATCACGCAGCTTGCGAACGCGCGAAAAAATACCATTGGTCGTCGAGATTTATGGACTTTGCCAATGCATGGTATAAGCATTGATCGAAAAAATATTCTAAATCTTTTAATTCTTTATTTTTTTAGTAACTGTAAAAAAAATAAGAGAGTTTGTTTTTATTTTCGTACAATAATTTCAGAGATTAAACAAGATTATAATTATAAATCTTCATATATTAACATCTTTTGAATATTGCAAATATTTTTTAAATTCCTTTTATATTTAATGATTAAAAGTGTTGTAATATTAGCGAAGTGCTAACGTTGTGTGCCTTGCATTCGACTTAGATATGTCCCCATAACCGCAAATAGCATGACGCATAATATAACATGATTGCATTGTGTACGTTTAGACATACCATTAGCATGGCAATTGACATATGCATCCCATTGACGACACTTAGGTTCGAAGCGGACTCGTGCATCATTGCACAGGTAGAAGAGAGGGCAGAATAGTGGTATCCACTCTCATGTAACTAATCAACCGCCTGTCGAGCCAAATCGCCCCCAACTGGATCCCTCGCAGACCCTCTGCGACAGGGAAATCCGGACGTGCCGGCACAAGCGAAACGGCAAAGAAATTGCGCGTTTATAAACGTACATGACACAATAGCGTAGCTTGATTACGTAAGAAGGAGAATTTTTCGTTCGTTGTATTCACGAGCGACGATGAAAAGAGCGTATAAAAATGAAAATAAGAGAATTGTGTCGAACAAAGTAATTATGGAGCACACTTGCGTAGGAAGAGGAAACGCTTGGTCGCACTGCCGAGCATTCCGCGAGGCGAAGGTAGAAGCCGAGGGTCGGAGTTGATAAAGAAATAAAGAATCGTGAAAGTTCGCGTCGAACCCCGCGCTCCCACGGGGCCTTATGACTTAAAGTCTCCTTACTCCGTTAATTCCGAACATTAACAAAAGTCTCGCTAAAACTCGCCGCCAACTTTCCCGATCTCCAGGGAACGAGCTGGACTTGTTAATGAAAAAAATACAATAAAACTCTTTCACGACGAAACTCGTCTCGAATTCTCGAGACTAGCCTGCTCGCGTTCTGCAAAGAGGACTCATTCCTTCTTCTGCGCTTCTTCAAACAAAATAATCGGTAGCCATAATCGAATAATGTGACTGTCTTTAGGAGTCATTTCTATAAACTTTATCAGCAACTGTCGTTAATACACATAAAAATTAATTAGAAATTTACCTAGAAAAAATTATATAAAAGAATTGCAAATTGTATTAAAACAAAAAAAAATACGATTTTCTTCAAAGCTTTTAAAAATACATATTTGCATAGAGCAATAAGAAAATACACACGCACAATAAAATATAAATATTCTCCATTGCTGAATCTTTTTCAGGCTGTGTGTTCCGCGAGTAGATTTAAACTGCATATTCTTTCCGAAGGGCGCCAGGCTTAATACCGAAGTGTCGGTGTAAACCGTTTTATGCCGTCGCTTTATACCAACCGACCCCTTCGTTTCGCCACGAACGAGACCTCTTACTTATTCATTTATTCTGGTGAGATGAACTTTACGGAGATTTTAATGGCACTCCGACTTTCTTGATATTCGCACGCACCAGGCAGATCTTTTAAATTTCGTTGCGGGCAAATGATGTATGCGGCGTGAAGCAACCGTTTTGCTCGAAGATTTCACGCCATTCAGTATACATGTGGTTGTTTAACGTAAACAGATTCGCCAATATTTCGTGATCTACGAGATCGATTTCTCTAATGAAAATAGGATCGTTTCTCACATTTGTCGCGAGAATACAAAAGCGAATGTCTCACAGACTGACATACGTGTTTAATTATCGGTTGTTCCAATTATTCTCACAGAATGATTCGCAGGAGGAACAGAATCAACGGAAGAAATCTTTATAATACATATAAGATTTGTTAATTTGTTCTCAAGTGATTATTATATTTAAAACAACATTATGCGCCAAGAGAGCATTTATATAATCGTGATATATTAAATTTTTTAAGATTCCATGAAAAAAATCGATCGAAATATCTCGATACATAAAAATTTAACAGTTATTATTATTTCATAAAAAGTGTCATGCAACATTCTAGAAATCCATAACCATAAATTATCGTTTTCAACCTCCTGTCATCGCTGGGATTCGATGATAAATGGTTCTTTGAGTCATTAATCGTGGATCACCAGCTATTCATTTTTCATAATTCATCGAGTAGTTTGTCAGAAATTTGTTAAAATATTCGAGAGCGCATGTATGATAAAAATAATTTATCTTTCAACAATACGTCATTGTTACTTTTATATTAATTAGAATAATATTTAAAAATATATATAAATTACACGTATTGTAAAATAAATAAAATAAAAAGATACAATCACATAACGAGATTTCTCAAAAAGTAACGATATGCTATTACAATTTCTTTTGTATAAGAAGTATTTTAAATTTTTTTGCACAGAGATTTCTTCAACCTTCTTTTGTATTTTTTGCTTGTCCTTCGTAAATTGCTCTTTGCAGGCACTCGCCTATTCTGCCAATCTCGCTTACCGATCGAGATTCGATCTTTTTCCTTCGGGACGCGGAACGTGGTTTCGGAACGCGCAGATAGACCTGGCCCAGGGGTGATGGCACACACCTAGTTTTGATTCACCTCATGGTATCCTGCCGGTCACGGGGCTGACGGCGCGTAATTGTTCTCTTGTCTGGTTCTCGCACAGCATCCAACACTCGCCATCCCCGCGATTGCCTTCGCGCCAAGAATGCATAAGCAGTCTCCTTTAGCGATCCGCAATGCTGTAAGCCTTCGTCCGCTTACAATGCCTTTATTCTTGACACCCGTCGCTTTCTCAAGGATTTGTCGAAAATGCAAACAAGCCGATAGGTTTTGCCATTCTTGTAGTAAATATTACAATTATTCGGATCTTATCGTATTAACTGTAATATCTAGCGTTTGATATCGATTGTACCTCCATTTAGTCGAACGTATGCATTCAGAATCAGTTAAAATTAAATTAATCTTTTTTTCAAAGTTTCCCGTATCTTTACATTAATGATGAATTCGACGACAGGTGAACAAAATCCATTGCAAGTTTCTTTTTTCGATACTATAAAATTCGCAATCTCCGGATCGTTACCTCCATATTTAATGTCGCATCGCTCTCGTCTCTCTCTCCTTCTCTCTCTTTGGAGTTTTATACGCATAAAATATGGACGTAGCGTGATATGGCTCAGGAACCAATCAGTAGCGATCCGGAAAATTGACAAACGATCTCCTTTTTTTCTCCCCCATCGCTGGGTTGTGTCGTTATCGCGTATTTCTGTAAATCGATGCGTCCAATACCATTAATGGATTATTAATGATCGGCAGAAATGTCGCAGCTTCCTGATGAATCCGACGAACTGCCTAGTTATACGATTCTGCGCGTGTATCGGCCAGGATTCGGCATCGTTCGGTCGCATAATTTCCCGCGCTGGCAATCATATCGCGCGAGGATAATTGGCACACGACCCGACAATCGTCGTAATTTCGCGTTCCCGCTGCGCAAATTCTGACGTGTGACACGCGACGGATCGGCGCTCCTGGGAGGCACCTCATTCAATTAGCCACTCAGTTACTCGCATCACATCGCATTTACCCATCAGACTCCCGCCCGGTGAACTCTCTGACGACCCTCCCCGAATCCACGTCTGTACGCCGTGGGGGCTGCTGCGGCGAATTCGTGATTTAAACTTTTCGAGAACGACGACGCGAGAGGGGGTGCCTACGTTGAGTGAAACGCACGTACCGGCAAGGAAGCTGTCACGCTGTAAAACGGCTTTAGTTTGCGCGTCAGGTCACGCTGGCAGTATTGCTTCTCTGCCGCTTCATCCGCAAAACTTTCTTAGTTTTCCTATCGCTCTTTCAGCGACGCTTTATCAAGGACTTATTAAATCAGTGAGGGGCACTGCTTTCATAAAGACAAACAGGTTTTCAAAATATTTCCCTATAGGAGAGTCAAACAACCATATCTTCGACGTAATATTGATTATCGATAGATGTCTTAATCATAATTCATTGATTATATAATTATTGTATATCTTGTAAATATTGAGAAAGAGAATAAACGAGATAAAATAATTATCAAAGTAAATATAGATAGATAGAAATATCATGGCAAAATACTGTTTTTTTTAATTTTCTGTTGAGGACGACACAAATATTAGCATTTTCCCAGGGTCAGAGTAAATGATCGTCAAGCTATCGGTGAAGGTGGCGGAAGTCGCGCCGTGAAGCCGCAGAAGTTTCTACGAATCCGCGACTGGTTGCAAACTCGCCGAAGGGTCGAAACCACCAGCGCCGTGAAATTACTCGACGGGTACCTCCCGCGGGGCCGAACTTGTCCGCGACAATTTCAAACTTATTTTAACATTCATATAAGCTCCGCGCCCTCGCTCGTGTGCGAGAGCCCCTGAACCGTCATCTACGCATCCCTTTCGCTGCGTAACCCGAGAAGCGACCCATGTACGACGCTCTTCCTCGATGTAAGGACGTGCAAGCATAAGGGCGGCTTGGGATTTACATAAGATTATGCGTAAGCCTTCGTATGCCTCGCGGAAAGGGGATCGACGAAATGGTGTCGTGGCGAAACAACGCTCCGGGGTGCGCTCATCTCGCTGATAATTATAATAAAGCGGCATTATATGACGTACGAGCGATAAGCGTCATTGTCGATTCCAGGAAAGTACGAACGATCAGATGTGATTTAAAATTTTTTTATCAGTTTCCTAATGCGATCTGACTTTAAATTTTAAATCTTACAAAAAGTTATCAATAGATAGCAATATCATCCAGAGTATGTATAAAAAAAAGAAACTTTGTTGATTAGTTGTTCTTGCTCGTAATTTTATTATTTTGTTATAGTATATATAAATATTAAACGCTTTTATATTTTATTTTTTATTTGTCACTTGTAATTTTAAAATTTGTTTATATACGTAATATATTTACTTGAATATAATATAGTTTAATGTTCATTAAATATTTATATAGATGATATCATGAAATAATGCTGTCAATAAATAGAATGGCGCAAAAATAATGTAATATTACAATGTAAGTATTTAAAATATATAAAATTAAATAAATAAATAAATAATTTAAAATTAAATTAATTAATAAATAAATAATGTATCATGCATACATCATGATTAATTTATGTAAGTGAAACGTATAAGTTATAAAAGCTTCTTTTCTTTTGCACGATAATGAAGTCATTTTTTATATAAGGGTACAAAAATCAATTTTTACTACATCTGCGAACTACTTTATATTTCAATAAGCCAACAGGATTTATTATCAAGCGCATAGCTGTTCTTTGCCTCGTGGCGTTGTTAAATCTTACCTCCCATCCCCTGCTATGTTTTGTATTCATAGTCTGAGCGAAAATTGCTCCTAGAGCACAATAAAGATTATATGAACCATAAAGTAAGTTCAGTTTAACTCGCCGATGTTTATTTAAGCGTATGAGATATATTACGAGAATTTTATCTTTAATTTTATCTCTATGCGTTAATTTTATCTCTATCCTTTACATTTCCTCTTCATATTATTCTCTTTTCCTTGCAGCTCTCTTAACCGCCAAACCGACCGTGGTTACTGCGAAACCATCGTCGGTGTGTATATCGGCGGAGAGATTTTCTCCGTTGGACATCGAGAGCACTGACTAGAATCCCGAATCAATCTGCACTCTTACGAAAATGTCCCGAACTACGCGAACGTTCTCTGTGAAGCACGATTAACAAGGAAGGTTGCATCTTTTCTATAAAATATAATATAATAAGAACAAATCAAGATCGCAGTCATGCAAATTTGGAAATCGTAGACAACATTTCTGCAAAAATTATTGATTGATATTAAATGCAGTTAATGTTTAGTTAATAAATTATAAGTAATAAATTATTTCCCATTCTTTTTTTTAAATGAAAAAAATGTTGCGGACACAAATTATGTCTCTTTTGCGACGTGACACTTCCATTTTTTTATCTGCATTTTTCAATAACCTTCACACGTCGCAAATTTCGGCTGGATTAAGCAAGGTAAAAAGGAAAAAAAAATGTGAAGCCATACCCGTAGCCGTGGTAAGTTATATATCGTGATATAGATGTTTTTTATAGCATAAAATTCTTCACATAGTAAACAAAAATATTAAAAAATATTTCCGCAAAGTTTATAAAAGTAATTTGTGCACAGATATCCGTAAATTATTACATACTTTATTTTGTTAAATTATTAATCAAGTAGAATATATTTTGATACTTACTGTATTGATTTTTTTCAAGCACATAAGGCACTTCATTACGAGAACTTTTTTTAAATTTTGCCTCTGTGCGCATTCCTCACATTATCTTTTCATATTAATAGAATTTAAGTTAATTTAAGTTTAGAATATATTTTATATTAATTTAAACATATTATTTCTTTATTTTTTTTTTTTTTATAATTTTTTTTTTTTTTTTTAATATTATTTCATATTATTTCTCTTTCTATTGTTCTTATAAGTTGACATAAATTTTTGCAATAAAATATTCATAAAATTAAAAATTACATTTTTAAAATAAATTAATCTTAATCATTGTTATTTTATTATAAAGTTATAATATCTGTGAGAAAAATGTTTAATATTAATTATTGTTTAATTCTCGATAAGCAAAAAATTATATAGTTATTCACTTAAGATTCATGATCCTACATTAGATATTAAAAATTTTTTCTTCGTATAATTTTCCTTATGAGTTAAAAATAATTCTCGGTATAATGTAATGTAATATTTCATGGATGTTTGCGGCGAAAAATAGTTAAAGTTTTTTTGGAAAAGAAATATTTTACTAAGAAAATGTAGAAATAGTTATTATTTCCGCGAGTCGTTAAGTTTTTATAGCAATAATATATGTTCATAGCGCAAATGTGAGAAAAACGTGTTACGACATTTTATTTTAATATGATTTATAAAAAATGTGTAATTTTGTGAATTTTTATGAAAGTTATGTATTCTTTATATCTAAATTATTTCATTGCACGTTAATGGTCGATGTTTTTTTATTTGATTAATTTAATATAGCTTCAGTTTTTTTAAACAATCTAAAATTTGAAGTATTTCATTCATCATATTTAATTATCTTAAAGTATATCTAAAAAAATTAATGTATCAGTACGAGCTTTCTTAAACGTTTCAAATAATGATTAATGATTTATTCAGTACGAGCTTTCTTAAACGTTTCAAATAATGATTAATGATTTATTTATTTGAATTATTCAGAATTTTGAACACGGAAAACATGATTATCATACTTTTATATTATATATAAAAAGCTTCTATATAATGCACGTTTTGCTATAGATTCTGTGCGGATGCGGTCGATTGGATGGTACCGAAATTTCAGAAGCTGTTTCGACGGCCATACACTTACGGCAGAAAGATATGAAGCCCCTATTTTATGCTCCGAACATTGAGATTAGTGGCGTAGTCGATCATTATACTAGAAAGACAACAGATAATACTACCTGTTCTTCTAGAAATGCTCTTGTGGAAGCTGCCAGATTAGCAAGAGCATGTATAAAACCTCTGACCGAATGCGAAGTTTGTACACATGATGCTCTTATTATACCCGGAGGATTTGGTGCCGCACGTACTTTGTATGTGTATAGAACTAATAATAGAACTTCAATAATAAAATAACAAACATAATAAAAAATAATAAAATATAACAAAATAATATATACTAAAACAATATTATAACAGTACAATATAAAAAAAGTTGTGAATATATTCGATAAAAGCACGCAATAATAATTTATATAGATATTAAACTATCATTTTTACATTTATAAAGGAGTAATTTTGTCGAAAAAGGTGCAAATTGCACCGTCTTACCCGACTTGGAAAAGCTTATAGAAGATTTTTACTGCGAGAAAAAACCGATCGGCACTATATGCATAGCTAGTGCGCTTGTCGCTAAAGTGCTAAAAGGCGTCAAAGTTACTCTTGGCAAAGAATGTAAGTCACTGATCATCCTTCCTCGTTGATAATCTATTTTAATATCAGTAAATGATTTTACAGCACCCAAAGAAGACTGGCCATACGCTGATGCTATCAACAAGGTCAAAGAAATGGGAGCTGAAGTAGAAATGAAAGATGTCAAAGGAGTAACACGATGCAAACAGTTCAACGTTGTTAGTACACCAGCCTGGTTGTATGAGCCTGCTACTTATTCAGATATTCACGAAGGTATCGGTAAATTTGTCACGACACTAAAAAAATGTATAAATAAGTAATATGTATTTACGAATATGTCTCTGGAAATCGTACTTATAACAGTTTTATATTTTAATGATATTTTGCTATATTATTTATTGCATCTCATCATTTTTATACGCATTTATATAATTTGATAAGTAAACATTTCTATTATATCAGAATGTATATATATTAATACTTTTGTAATCGATATTATAAATTGCAAATCTTGTTTTAAAAGATATTAAAGTTAATGTTAAGATATTAAAATTAATGTTACCTAAGTCTTGTATACGAGAATGCGCATTTTTTAAAAGTAGGACAGGATTCTATGGATCAGGAATTTTATTTTCAAAAAATATACTTTATTCAATTTTTTTACCGTGTTTTACCTTTGGAATGAAATGAGATGAACGAGGCACACGTTTTGGATATGTTAGCGCAGGCTAGTAAGCTTAAAAATACAATTAAAATAATCAACAACAAGTAAAATAACAATGAATCGAGATCTGCTGTAAAGACTCTCTATTGATTTAAAATCGTATTTTTGTTCGCTAAATAATGCGCCAATCTTCGCCGCAAATTTTGTCCGAAGTATAAATCGTCCTGAAATTCTACGGAGATTTCAGCACAAATATTCAAGTATCCTTTAATTCATAATAATTACGAATGGCAAGAAATGCTTAGAGAATTTCTTAATTGTAAATAACATTTTCTTTATAAATGTCGAGGTCGATTAGCAGTCTCGTTAAACCTGTAAATATGGAGAGATAATTAACATTTTATTAATATTAATAACGAATACAAAATAGACAGTCTTTATTAGTTTAATAAATGTATGCGGATCCTCACTTAAAATATATATTCAATTAAAATTAATTTTGCACGCAGCTATGAACCACATGTGTTTAATATCTTATTTGAATAAATGCAATATTATTATGCTGTTTTAGCTGAAACATTAAAATATTATAGATAAATATATAAACAGCGCATCGATATAATATAATTACGATAATAACGTAATTTTTACAAGTCAATTTTAGAAATTTTCGTAAAAAATAAATCGTGATAAATGTTTCCATAGGTTACAAATGTTTATATACATTTTCAGCACCTAATATGAAACTACGTCACATTTGTTTAAAAAAAAAGAGAAAAACGAACGCAAATCTAAAAGAAGCAGATTATGCATATTCTGATTATGTATTTCTGAAATATAATAAGTTCTACGTATATGTTTTACATAATGAACAGGATAACGAGGCCGCACGAGTCTCGTGGAATTCAGGTTTAGCTCGAACGTAAGTGTCGTTGGTTACTGATTCCAGAATTGAAGCTTACTCGAGCGTAACGTTTACGTACAATCGATGAATTCAATCAACATGAAAGGTTTCCGTGCACAATATTTAACTTTGCAAGTCTTACCAAAACGGGAACAGTTCTTCAGAAGATCTATATGGTCAGCAAAAGTTATAGTGTCACATAGAATATTTTAATTGATGCACTGTAGATTCAAAAAATATTCTAATTAAAATTTCTCAAACTTATGCAATTATCATCTAATATAGAGAAGAGTTTACTCATTAAAGTCAGTTTCGATTCTGACAATAATTGACCAATAAACAAAAACAGCAGTATTTTATATTTCTAATTAATACCTCTTCGCGCGTATAAATGCATTTTCTTCTGTAATAACTTAAAATCTAAATAATTATTTCGGATTCTCGTTTAGGAAATGTCATAGAAAGTTCGTACATTAAAGACTACTAATGTTTGAAAACTGATGTTTTCGTCGCTCATTTCATTCATACTTACAGACCACCGTCGGAATTCCAACGTTAGGAATTGAATACCTTCTAACCGGTGACATTAATTTTAAAATACGATTTTCAAATCGCCAACTTTCTGGATTGATCGAAGAAGTTCAGTACACGCACATAGTATCGTACGTAAAGATACGAGTCTTCTCTGACGCACGTTTTCGAAACATTCTCCTCCAATAATAAAGAGACGACTCTTTTCAGAGATACTTTGGTTCTGATCTCGAGGCCAGATTCCGCGTTTGGGAGAAATCCCGAGGTTGGCGTCCGCGTCAACGTACACTTAGCGATATTAGTGAACTCTCAGCTGAGAGCAAGTAGTGGTTCGACGGACATACGGGATCTCCTTGCCTTGTCCTCTTCATACTGCTTAATCTTCATAAGCTTCCATTTGCTCTTACTCTGTTTCTTTATCGGAATTTCCGTGGTGGTCATTTCCTCTATATCAGATCGCTCCTCTTCCTCCAACATTCTGAGAGTCTCGATAATGTTTCTGGGTTCCGTGATACGTCCAGTGGAGCTGCCATTCTTATTGGCGTACACTACGGAAAGATGTGAAAAACTGGATTTCGGCGGCGCCGTAATATCGGCGAAATCGCGGAAATTTGCAAAGAAGTCGCCGCCACGAATTGGCTGAGGTTTAGGATTCCTGTAGTATTGCGCGCGACCACGACTATAATACGGATTATAGAGGCTTTCGTCTACCGAATACTCATCGTTCTCCTTATCCTCCGGATAATAAGTGCCGCCGCGAATCACGCCAAAGTTACCTGAACCTAGTAGGGAATGATGATCTTTGCTTGCAGCGGTTTGATGATTACGATCGCGTTGAAAGTAGCCTAAAAATCTGTTGGGACGATATCGTTGCTGCTGTTCCGTCAACGGAAGTCGGTGATTCGCGAAGAGTTCTGCGAAAGACGGGAAGAAGTTTTGACTCAGCGTCTCCAAGTTTTTATCTCCCGCATCGGTAAATTGTGCGACGGCGGTATATTCTGTATTTTTCGCCTCTTGATCTTTAGAAGCGTCAACTTTTTCAGCTTCGAATAATTTCTCCTTGTTTTCGTCGGTAGTATTTCTACTAGTTTTATCGGCAGTTTTATCGGTAGTAGTATTGGACGCTTTATCCTCGCTATTATTTCGCGTGCTATTTTCTATGCGATCTGATTGCAAAGTTCCGGATTCATCCGACTCCATATACATGTCGGAATCATCGTATTCTTCGCCCACCTCTGATGCTGATGCCACGGAATCCTGCAACAGGAAGAAATTTTTGCACAATTATGTGAATTGGCGTCGCCTTTCAAACAATAAATGCGCAATGCGAATAAGAGAAAGCTTATTGATATAAGCAAAGAAATATCTTACGTTACGGAAATGTGCTCCTTCAAATCCTATAATTTTGCAATGCATGAACTTTCTTCGCGTTTTTTATATGCGCATTGATTTAACAAGCATAACGATTGGTATGGACTTAACATTAAAAAATTGATTTTAAATTGTTGAAATTACTACTACACTCGAGATTATAATAAGAATTTGACAATAAAAATACTAAATTTTGTGTTATGTAGTTATCTGCGGTCTGATATTATTTAAAAAAAATAAATGATACTTTCATTTAATGCTAATTTAATGTTACATGATAATTGTGGATTACGCCTCAGCGGAACATAAATAAAAATTCTAGAAACTCAGCATAGTTATTCCTTAACTTCTTCATTTTTCTATATCATACTTTCTTTATTCGAGTTGATTTCCATACTGAAAAAATTAACAAGTAGAATAATAAATAATCACTACCGGAATATTACACTTTCTATATCGTTCTTCTTAGAATTATTTTTTAGTGTCCACAATGCGGCGACTGTAGTGATTAAAGATTATTCAAGCATGACAGGAAATATTTCAATAAGTGCAGCAGTTCCTTTCGCGGAGTGCATCGACCGAAGAGGGACGGTCTGCCTGTTCAAGCCCACCGTGTCCTCGCCTTGACATTTAAGACATCTTCGTGCGAGACCATTTATGCTCAAGCTAGTCACCATAGATACGTAACCCGTACGTTGTACGTTGTACCCTCTACGCATACCACAATATCGCATTCTATAAAAGCGCAGTATGATTGTACCGACTACGTGCATACGCATCGTAGATGGCCATTGAAGTTTCTTGCAACACGTCGGCGAGACACGCCTAGCATTGTTACGAATATGTCAGGTCAACACTCGTCAGATATAGCTGTATCTACCTTCTCGAAGTTATTATAATACCTGCTCCCGTATCGAAGTTGCTCCTATAAATGCGACGTTAAGCTCGCAAATGAATCTAGTTGTATCGCCAACTACAATGCATTTATTATGCACGCAATATGTACTGGATACATGGACCTTTCTCTTAAAAGCTAAATTGATCAACTTTACTTTTTATTGCTAAATTTTATTATTAGAGGCTTAATAATATTCTTTGGTATTAAAATTAAAAAATTTTATGAAAAGTAGAATTGATCAATTTAACTTTTGAGAGATTCATATGGTGAATTTTTTCGTATATTACATATTGCACAAGCTTCGCGAATAGAGAAAATTATTACGAAAGATTTTCTAATAAAGCAAAAGTAAAGATTAAAATTAACAAAATTATAAATCAATGGTGCAATAAAAAATAATTTTAACGAAGGAGGATCATGGTAGCCGTTTCGAATGTTATACGGGCGTGTAGACAATAAATTCTACATGCACCGGCGAATGAGCTTGATGGATGCGTCTTTGCAGCCCGTAATGAGAAATGAATGATAGACTTTACGAGCAACATTTCTATGCACAGAGTTTTGATCGTATCAGAACAAAATAATGTGTCGCAGTTAATCACTTCAGTGTAATTATTCGCTTGCTTCGACTAATGTAATTAGTCGGCACTACAAAGCTTACAGGTGGGACAAATTGAAACACTACCTTTACGACATCACATTATACAGAAAAATTCGAATTCGGATGTTCGTTCATCTCGATTCGCACGTAATGCAATAATAATTAAATACTCATGATATTAGCCATAATGGCAATAATCACGCAACCATTAGTTTTAATTAGAAAATAAATTATTCGCTAGTGCATATACTATAATTTATTGCATATGGAGGGAGGGTATATGATATATTATAGATAATATAAACCTTTCAAAATTGCGTTGCCCGCACGATATAAGCAGATACGAAATAGATAATCTGTACAGTAATATTTAAATATACAAATGAGGAAAGATTTATTAAAAATAACAGAGATAGAAAAGTGAAATAATATTATGCCGTATAAGTAGAAGAGTTGAATATAAAAAAAATGCAGAAAGACAGGTTATAATTATATGATTATAAGACACGATTTAATCAGTTCATATGTCCAAGAGAATTGTAAGATAAATGCTGCAATAAAAGTATTTCCATTCGATGTAGATCTGAATATTTCATCGTGTATGTGTGTACATATTTATTAGAGTTCTCTGAAATATGCAATTATTATTCCGACAAAACAACACACAAAAATATGAGCGTTGCTATATTTCAAGAAGATTGATAAAAATGTGTATTAATTATATCATGTATGTTATTAAGTGATATTGTTAAAGGAAAATATATGAGTTTCAAACTCGAGGCAAACTAATGTACTAGAAACATTCGATTAGCGGTAATAAGAAAGTTAAAAAAACGTATTAATTGTTACACATAATTACCGAACGCAATTAGTTCCGCGATTTGCACTTGATAAACACGTTAAGTATTTATTAATTCAAGAATTATAGTGTAACTGATAAAATAGCAAGCGTTTGATCAGAAAGTTCTTATGGCATGAAAGTTCTTGTCTCACAAACGTATTATCTCCTTCGCCACTTATCCTGACTTTTTTACGTGTAATATTCAAACAGGATTTAAACTAATGAAAGGCTTTAATATTCTCTGTAACGATCGAAATTGACGAAGATTGACAAAGAGAAGAAAGCTGAGAGGAAAAGAAGGATACGCTATTATTACGCGATTACAAGACGCAAATTAGTCTCGCAATGCGTTCTTTTACCAGGTATAAAATATACGATGTGCACCTGAAGATTATTATATTATCTCGATGTGTGGATGTGCACTATCCAATTAGCTATAGTCTACCTCCGTCGATTGGTATGAATTATATATGAATTAGGGGCAATCACACAGCACGAGTAGCCGCGGGCCATACGATCGATGATCCGCGGTTCTTAGAGCAGCGCGAATCGTCTTGGCGCGAGGGAACTTATAAGCTGTATTAACGAAGCATATGTGTTGTGACACGCGAAAGTACGGCAGAAATCCTGGAGCAAAATCGACATTGGTTACTGGACTGCTCGATCGTGAAATACAAGCTTGTAATTTTATAATACCTCTTTTCATAAAGTTAAAGAAGAATAAGATTAGAATAAATTGCTGAAAAATTTATATATTAGGAAGATTTATTGATTAAAGATTAAAGCATTAGAATTGTTATTAATAAATATTTTATATCTTGTTTTGTATTATTGCTTTTTAAAAGCAATTATGATATATAAATAAATAATAACGTAAAGAAAAATTATTTCTAGTACAAAGATTAATATATTTTTTTACTTTAACATAGAGTTAAAAAAAACAACATATTGCGGCGATATAAAAATTTGATTTGTATCATCTAACAAAAATATTCGAATTTGTTCAAACGAAGAATATTATAATATTATTAATATTATTAATATTATTATAAATATTATTATAACATTATTAAAAATATTATTAAATTATTATATACGTCATATTTATGTGCAACCTGTATAAAATTGCCTATGTACTCTTTGATGCATCATTGCCGATTTGTTGTAATATTATGTTTCATTGCTCGTTTACGTTATCATGAATATAATTTACAGCATGCTGTCAATAAGATCTCTGAGTGAAATATCGCACATCTGATTTACTACACGTCATCATGAGAACTCAGACAGTGTTACGTTATGGATATCGAAATGGGAATATTTGCATTTATTGCGACAAATGCTGTTATGTTTTATCGATGGATAGAGTTATAAATGTGACGGTCAAGAGCACAATCAGAAGAGATACAGATGTATATTTGTATTCTTTAGATGTATGTACTTATTTTTATATTCTTATTATACTAATATAAGCAAAAAAAGGATTATACAAATATACAAAATATAAAAATATAAAATGTAAAACGTATATAGTATATATATATATATATATATATATATATATATATACTTTTGCATATATATGTAAAAGATATAAGATAATTTAAATTAAATTGTTATTAAATTTAAATTTAAATTGTGATAATTTATCTTACGCGTAAGAAAAAATAATATCTTTGTAATTATAAAATTAATTTCTGACTATGCTATAAGTTACAAAGACATATAATAGATCAAATTTATCAAAAGATCTTATCTTCTTTCAAGTCGTACAATGGTTGCCATGAATAATTGTGCAGATAACAATCTTAATATAAATATTTCACTACCAACTTAATATAATACGAAAGAGGAGAACATGAGAGATGTTTTGTTGAAAACGAGATGATATCTGCATGAATTTGTAGTAATCCGTGTAAAATATGCAGGCAACTATATGAGGCCATTCTTTCGCCTATATATATGTGATATCGCGATTTCCGAGTTAAATCAGGCTTTAAATATTCAAATTGTAAGCATAGCATGGTCATACTATATATCTGTAGATCCCTCCCTTTATATCATTCTTTAAAAATTTTTCTTACCTCGTGTTCGATCGCGTCCTCGGGAACCGGCGCTCCATCTGAAACAAAGAACAGATCTTTGTGAGAAAGGTTGTGCATCCTATTGGTAAATGTTTATACGACACATGCACAACACGATTAAATTATAGATACTGATATTTACGACCCAGTTATGCATTACAGATAGAACAAAACATTTTTTGAAACAAACATGCATCCACGAATCACGATGAAATAACTTTGATGGTCGATATCGGAACATGGCAAAATATAATACAGTACGTTAATGACCACCCTCGATTGCGCACATAGATCATTAAACCGGTCGTATGCATCATTCGCGTGCAATAGTTATTTGCTGTATTGCATCGCGATTTTCAAGGAGCTTTGTGGAACACCTTGAGAACGTCACATAGATTACATTATATCGACAGCTGCAAGAAATCGAATATATCGTGAAAGTCGATAATTTATGTTTTCATACATTATCGAATTAAGAGATTTGTATAAAACTGATTTTATTTTTTTTTAACTGCGAATTCAAGTATCCTCATAATTCTTACAACAATACTTGAATTATGATGTAGTAATTTAAATTATTTTTATATTATATAAACTAGTACATATGTGTAGCCTTTCGTAAAATAATACATTTTAATACACACAATGGCAAATGGGAAATAATATATTTTTGCGGAATGCGATTATTTTATCTGCGAAACCGGCTGCTCTTGTTTGTCCTCGAAATAAATTTGATTGTATTTGTCGTGAGCGCTTTTCATGAGCGTTCGTTTAAACGTTAATTTATATCCACGTGCCTTTTAAATTATTGATCGCGTACAGTAAAATTCATTTAAAAATACAAAAAGAGAATACGAGAGAAAAGAGAAAGAAAAGTAATCGCACGTTATTACAATAGCATCCAATCGAGCCGTTATTAATTAGTTCGCGAACATCGGACTTCCTTAATTAGTTCGTATCTTACTGACGGACGATTTTACTGGGTTTCTTTCATTTACGATACGAGAGAAAGTCAATTACGTCGATGACAAGTTGTAGATGCTTACTGAGGATTTAGTATGTCTCCAGAGATGCTTGACAAAATCAAGACCTTCATTCCCTCGACTCCGCTTGTCAACTGTATCTCTGAGACACATGATATTGGGCTGACAATGCTTCCGACATTTCTGTCTATTTTTTACTTCGCATAAATCTAGGGAGCGTTAATGTTATAAACGAATTTGATGAAATACATATTTATATAATATTTAATTAGAAGATAAGAAAATTGTTCGTCGTTATTTTGATAAATGCACGTATTTATGATCCGCGATGTTTCTTTCATTGCGTCATTTTT
This sequence comes from Camponotus floridanus, assembly GCF_003227725.1. NCBI lineage: Eukaryota > Metazoa > Arthropoda > Insecta > Hymenoptera > Formicidae > Camponotus > Camponotus floridanus. Next base: position 2,279,481 of record NW_020229214.1, read on the forward strand.
CGATTCATTGAGGCATGCTTGCAGCACGATCCGATTTTCGGATCACATCGGATCGAAAGAAATTAGCCCAATGGACTTGTTAAATCGCGATCTGTCGGTAGTATTTCACCACGCCAATTATGGCTCGGCGCAATGTAATGAGGCAGCAACCGGCAATTTGTTGGTGCGATCCCGTTGGATTCTCGTAATTTATCGTGGCATGTGTGTATCGCGATCGAGAATCACGAGTCTTGATCACCTTCCTAAATCGTCAAATACGACGTCTCTTTGAGACATGTTAACAAAGGAAAAAAATTATATATCTCTAATATACTAATATACATCGCGTTCGCCATTCATATATTAATAGCCCCTAATGTAGTTTATACCTTCACTCTCAGTTTCATTTGCCACATTTGTTATCGTAGAAGCGCTTCGCATTGAATTCAGAGAGGAAACGTTGCACGATGACACGACAATCGGTCTTCCTTAAACATGCACGACGTACTTTACTTTCTAGCGACGAACCGCGAGCGCTTTCTGCATAATAGAACAATCAAGTCCGAGTGACGAAAGACACGCAGGCTACGTGTTTCGTGCGGAATGTAAATCTTGAGTAATAATACAGTCTACCAGTCTGTTACTTTCGACAATGTTGCCATACATCAGTAGATTTAAAAAAAATTATTATATCGAGCGTAGGTATATATACCATACATCTTGCTCATGCGAGAATGCATTGTAAGACTTATTTGCGTCCTGTAAGCGCGTATTAATAATTCTATTTATTGTGCTGATGACAATTGAGATAGTAAACATATGCGCTGTGAAATTAAATTAATTAAGTATATCGTTTTATCAAAAATATGACAAGATGCAAACGAGCAAACATATTTTAAAGGAAACGTATAATTATCTTGTATAAATAATATTATCCTTTCAAAGGAAATTATGCACATTACTATTCAACTACTTATTAAGCATTAATTTACCTACATGGCCCCATTTTTCAATGACATTCTACAACATCCTGTAACAATAGAGATGACACCAATGCGGGAATTCCGCTTCCTCGCGTGCGGCGTCACATTCTCAACATTGTCCTAGCGACACTATTTGCGACACAACCGGAGATGACGCTTTACCATCGCGCTCGCCTCGCGTGAAAAGAACATTGCGCGATTATTATAGCTTAATGAGAGTTGATAAACTTCGTCGATTTATGTCGCTTCATGATGGACGGCGATTACTTGATTATAGACTTTTAATTAATCGGAATTCATGTTGCATGTTTAAAGAACATTATTTCGCAAAGAATAAAACAGAGCATCATTCATGATGTAAAGTAACGTAATATTTAAAGTAAGTGCTTTGACATCTACTAAAAACAATATAATGTATGATTAATGCGAAAGACACTATCCTGTAATTTATGTGTAGGTAAACAGTAGCAGTAAAAAGCAGATTTTATGAAATCGAATTTTATGATAGAATCAATTTACCTCCGCACTGTCGTCGAAATTAATTTTATTGTATTACGTAAATCTGTATTAGCAAGTCTTTATTTTGTCAAGTGTTTTTGCCGTCAGTTCTTATTACCTGCTCTAAGTTGCAACTCATTTTCTCGTAGATTTTTTTAAAAACACTATTAAAGTTATTTCAATGAAAAATCACTTCACACAAAAATCTATAATATGTATCCATATCTATATAATTAATCTTAAATAATGATTATGTAGAAAGTAACACCGTGCATATAAATTTATCACGATTAAAACTAACTGACAAAATATTTTAATTTTACCGATTTAATTTTCCACATTACAATTAAATGTAAGTATGAAAAGCCTTCTAGTTAGAAACTATATTTATTTATATAAAATTAAGATATTTATGCAATCAACATCTTATAACTTTATTTATATATTTAATTTTTTTTTTCATAAATTTTACGATAAATTAAAAAGATCATATTTGGCAAACATTTGATAATCAAATGTATAATAAATGAATTATTTAGTGTATTAATAATTTAGTATAAAATTACGAAAAATAAAATCCGTGCTATACATCATGAAGTAAAACAGGAAAGAATTTCTAATACATACATTTCTCTCGTGCAATATTTATGAAAAATACATGTTGAACGAATGGACGATACACATAGACGATATTGATGGAAGATCGAGACGTGTGTTTCTGCTATTGCCATGCTGCAGTTTGCAGTTTTCTCATTTCAACATAGCCGTGTACTACTTAGAAATTGTAATGAATACGCGAACGACATAATCAAATCGCAAATCAGGTTGGATTCTTATGGGCGCTCCGCGGACGAGGAAGTGATTACCATTAGCTGAAGTGCGCTGCTCCTTTTGTTTCTTTTTTCGCCCTAGGTCACGAAGGAAAAAGACGCGGACTATTACGTTCCGTAGTACTAGAAGAAAATTTCGTACTGAATTGAAATCGGGTGCTTCCTGCTTTCGAACTTTCTGAAAAATTAGCGACAACGGTGCCGCTGGCATCAGCACGTAACCAGATATCCCATAAGATATGCAAGAGAGACGCGTTCTCGTGAGTTTATCAACTTTCCGAATCTAATCGATAAACTAAACGCGCGAATAAAATAAGATATTAATTCTTTAATATCGAGCGAAATAGATTTTAAATGCTGCTGATATTTTTGCTCCTTTACTTTAAATATTTCATCCAATCATCACATAAAATAACAATTTGTAGTTATTATTCAATTATATAATGTGGGAGAAATAGTTGTACATCTTCATATAATAAATAAAAATAAAATCCAAGATTGTAAAAAAAGAGGTTATCGCATCAATAATCCTTAATGAGACAGCCGCTTGGTTTTATATTGTCATAAATGTCTTGATGATTTCAACACGACGATTATTCCGGATCTCCTTTCTCGTATCGCATCTGATATATACAAGAAACAACTTTACCTAGTTAACTCATGATCACGAGTCTTGCTGCACCGACATCTGCATCTTGAATCAACGTCACCTACAATGCCGATAATGCACGAACTGTATAAAGTTATATATTTTCACTATTCTGCACGAAATATTGCGAACTTATATCCAGCACTTAAATAGTACAATAATTTTCAGGAACTTAATAGTTTATATAATATTATAATTAATTCTATGTAAGTGTTTCCTATCATTTTTTTTCTATTTTAATTTTAAAGAAATTTGAAATATATATCCTAGTAAATATATATATATATATATATATATATATATGTATATATATATTTAATATTTTTGAATGATTTATGTTAATAGGATCATACCTTATCATTTTATTATAATGATTTGTTGTTATAATGATTAAAAGTACGATGATGAAATAAGTCTAAGAATGTTTTGATTCGTTTTACTTGAAGCATGCTATCATAGAGATCTTATTATAGAAAAATTATAGATAATAAAAGTTACATTGGGATGCATCGTTAATAGTCGATAATATTATGGGAATCTCGCAGTACAGAACGTGGGAGTTTAAAGTTGGCCACACCTTTATCTTTGTTGAACGATTGCATTGAAAAGGACTGCAGAGAAGAAACCAGGATGAAAAGAGATAGAGAAAAAAGACGCGGCTCGTCTCTCGAAAATATTTCTTGAGAGTGAAAGCATCCGGTTCGCTATATAATACAAGCTCCATCCGAGCTCCAGTCTGCGCTGCGCGTTACACGTAGTAGCGATAGCCTCGTAGGGAACGTGATGACTTTAAACTTTCGTTTAATTTATCGCAGCGTTGGCAAGAATTCAATCACAAACTTTCTCCCGAAAGGAAGTCACGATGAGACTGTCAAACTTATCACGGATATTCCGTTTAAAAACCAAGTTTGCTTCATCTTATTTTTTATCTGACAGTAAGTGATAAATCAGGATTTACCAGGATATTTTTCGATTAATAAAATGGCAAAAATATTTTTAGTTGTTACATAATTCGATGATGCTGATATATATATATATATATATATATATATATATATATATATATGATTGGTAATATACATACTAATTATTTCTTTATCTCCTTGCTGTTGCTCGATTTTCTCTGTTTAATATGCATCGGATGAGCAAAGTGATTGGAATGATTAAAATATTTTCTGTATCCGGAAGACATCCAGATAAATATTACTGAAGTAATATTGACGTTGAATTAAGTGCCCGACAATTTCGTATAATATAATAGCATTGCATAATTAACGTTATGTGACGCTGTAATAATATTCAACTGATAACGTTTGGGCAATGTTTTATAGATTGACAGTCTGCAATATTTCATAGAGACGGGATCAAATGTCTCTTTGCGATTTTGTCAATAAATAAAAATTTTGAGATTTGACATTGTCTTAGAAAAGAAAAGAATCCCTTAGAGCTTTTCCTTTTGTCTGCCCAAACGTAAAAACTTAGATATGCAAATCACGCGTGCCGCATGATATGACAGTATGCATATGGGCCTCCATTCTCCTTGCGCCTCTCGTGGAGTATTAATCTCCTTTCACAGTTGCAATATGTTGAAAGTATATTATTATGAATATAATGCTTTTGTCCTATCAATTTCGCTAACATTTACATACTAACATTTGACGCGTGAAATATGTAATAGAGAAAGGAAAAAATTTTTCAATTTTATAAATATATTAATTTAAACGATTCTACGTTACGTCGAACAGTTGAAAAAATGCATGATGTATTATCAAGAATAATATATACTTTATATATACTTAATATATACTTAATATATACTAAATATATACTTTATTCGCATCTCGGCATGGGAAACAAATCGTGAAAGTCGCTGAGAAATCTAGGTTTGCAACTTGTGCTTTTATATATGTATGTTGAGATTCTATATATATATATATATATATATATATATATATATATATATTTCATGAGAACGTTACAAATAGCGAGGAACAAAGTGCAATAGATGGGACTAATTAAGAATTAGTTGCGTTTTGCACAATTCCCTGGTGTAAGAACTTAATTTCTAATTCAAGTTAAACATTTCTAATTAAACATTTCTATCTAATTGACTATGCAAATAATTTTTAATGAGTAATTAAACAAGTTAATTTCCAATAAATTTTAAAAATCAGTTTTTGGAATTTTTATATATTATATTATATGAAACAATGTACACATAAAGTATACAATATGATAAAAAATGTATTAAATAACAATTGTAACTTAATTAATTTAAGTGTATATGAAATATAAATCGAATTAATCATCCAAATATATTTACATATTTTACACAGTTTTAAATTTTAAATCAGAAAATAAAGAGAGAGGTGTACTTATCTAAAATAATGGAATGACAATAAGAATTAAAAATGATACATTCCATTTTCGACTGTATGAATGTCAACAGTTAAATGAGATTGACCTTGACAGTACAGTCAACCTATTCAGCCAATGTTCCAGCGACCACTGACATAGGTCGATGCCACTTTCACGATCAGAAACTATATAATTATCCTGCTACGAGGGTTCCTGTGAAACTTGTTTTCAGAACTCGGATATTGTATAAGAAGTGGAACATCCCACCGCTTGATTATAGAAATTATATATAAACTAGATTAAATATTTTATAAATGTTAAAACTTAGTTAAATGTTAGAACACATGCTACATCAAAATCATTATATGTTATATTAAATTATTATCGAATCATACAATTATAATTATAAACGTTTATTTCTCTATATAATTGTTATATAGTTATATATAATAAATAGTTATATATAATAAATATTATATATAATAAATAGAATAATAAATTTCTATTGCGATTTTGAAGATAATAATAAAAAAAATATTATTGCAATAGTTCAAGATTATTTCAAAAGTAAAATGCTCTATTTTTGATTGAGAATCTCTGGGATAGATTAATCAAACATTAAATATCAAATACAGTATTAAATGCAATTATTACGTAATGAAACAAATAAAGTTTCTAATGAAAATAATCTCTAAGATTCTTCCAAGAGAGAAATTTAATAGTTGACTTTCTCTGTTTAAATTATATACAAGTACCTTAAGGCGACAGTATTAATTGATATTTCATCTTTCTATCAAGTAGTATTAATTTTGGCATGACTGATCTCTATTATTTCCAAAGTGGAAATAATAATTATGGTTTGACATCTTCATTTTCTCTTTTGAATTATATTTATGAATTTACTCTCTCACAATCGATTTTATAGTTAAAATTTTTAGACATATTGATGACAATAGATCATTAATTTCAATGTCAACTTTCTATCGATTAATTAAATATTGAATATTAAATTAAAAAATTTTAAAAGTAATATAAAAAGGAAGAATCGCTGTTAGATGCAATTTCGGCGCAGATTATTGAAATTCTCAACTTTCTCTCTTTCTCTATTTTTTCGTAGTGACTTAATTTCCGGGTATCACGAAGTATATATATTGAGCACGATGACGAGAGATTTTCGATGTTCTCCGTAGCTTTTCTTTCAGTAGATGAGTTAACGACGCGGTTTAAGACGTAATTCTTCGAGAATCGTGATTCCCGTCGGGCACGATCATTGTAGATCGTTGCGATCTTTTCGACGGCTGTTGGAGAGGAAAGTGACTACCGATTATCCCTCATCCTGCCAATTCCACGGTATAAGATTTGTATAATACTTAGATCATTTCGATCTACTCCCTGCAGCAGGTTCTTTTCTCGCGATCAGACACGTTAATGCCTCTACGTAAATTGCAATGCTTCAGTTAAGACTACAAAGTTTGCTTTCATAATCTCCCTGAGGCTAGCCGCACAGCTTCATATTATTATTTTCTCTCCTTCTTAGTTCTCTTCTGCAAGAATTTTCTGTGATTGAAAAGGATAGTTTTCTTCTTTCGATTTTAGCTTTATTTTTACAAGAACTTCTATAGGATACAAAGCTATGGGCTTTATGAAAGGGACGTGCTTCTAGGACATTCCATCGTGGTTTCGAAATAAACCCGATAAAGACGATAGTCCCTCGCTGTCATTAAACCTTCATGTGATGCGTATCGGTGGCAAGTATGAAAGTGCATCGTGAAAAAGTAAATGTCTAAGAGGGACATAGCATCCTTGTTACCGTTTTCTTCCTGCATATTTAACTAACGGTGGGATCTGGAGCGCTTCGATCATTGGCACAAGGACGCACTGATCATTAAGAGTCTGCGGTAACCTAACCAATTAGCTCCGAGACGAATGGTGAGCTCCGATATTTTCATCTCTACCGCTATGCTTCATTAATCAAAGTCATCCTAACAAAGATGATGATTTTCGATAATATGTTTTTCTCTATAAGGCAGTTGTCATTCTTAATATTTTGCAATTCTGTTATAAGGAGAAATCGATGAGTACAAGTTTACACCTGTTAAATTAGATTTACGTTAACGAAAGATTGGTAATGCGTTAAAAAGACTTTTCATCGCGCTGTGATTTATGTGTTCGTTGTAATTAGAATATCGTAGGTAGTTGGAAATATTATAATCGAAAATTTTCAAATAAATTTAAATTAAAATTAAATTTTGCCATTTTTTAATATTAATTCAATTATATTAAAATGTGTGCTTCATACAAGCATTTCAATAAATCAATATATATATATATATATATATATATATATATTTCAATATATATATTTTATATAAGAATTTGTATGTACTATTATATTATGTTTTTATAATAATACAAACAAAGTCTTTTTTTGTAAACACGATTACAAAAACAAATTCGAAAAATTATTTAAATAAGAAAGAATGAGAGAAAATCAATTGAGTAAAAAATAAGAGATTGAATCGTAAAATTATTCTATACCTACGATATTTGACAGTGCAAAATGGATGCTACTTGAATAACTTAGACGTTTAACAGTAGCGGAATGATTGAATTATTATTCAACATGTTCGCTGGCTTTATTGCATCAATCTGCGCTAACGTAGATCATCGATTAGCTAACACGACGACGATCTAAGGCAATACTGATTCCTCGATTAGAAGTTCAATGGTTACCGCGTATTAAAGGGCATTGTCCGGAATTAACGCGCTCCAGTTCTACAGAGTGAGACGCTAACAGAACTTACTAGGCATCCTACATGATCGAAAGTCGACCGACAGATAATTAGTCATTTTCTTTATTGCGCTACACACAGAGGCGTAAATGTCAGCTGACCGATCTTGACTGAAATTATGTTCGTAAGCTTGGTAGGCAGAGCCGGTAAAAGTATCGACAGGAGGCTATTATAATGCTGTGCACAATCAAGCGACGCGATGTAACACTGCAAATTACGTTAGCCATACGTGCCCTGGTGGCAACTAAAACAGATTTTATTGAATGCGTTTCGAAATACCTCTGCATACCTCGCACTCGAACGTATCTCAGTGTATAAACGGATAAACGTCTTGGCTGCTACGGCATACTTTGTCGCGATAATCGTCTTATTTTTAGCGCGGCGAGGTTCGGCCAAGAAAGTATCGCGCATTGTGCGCTTCGTTAACCCCTGTGTGGGTGTAACTCGCAAATACATTACTCGCTGAGGTTGAATGATCCGTAGAATGGAGCGTGGGTGGTGCGTTGACGTTGCTACCGCTTATGATAAGCGGCCAGTTGCTCGGGAATGTATCCGGCGCGTTTACGACGTTTCGCCTATCGATTGTGCGGGCAGGATAATAGGCATAATATGCGTGCCAAGGCTCACGAGTCACGCATGATCCCGGGGTTCACGTGATTCGCGCGATAGCGATCCCCCACTTTACGTCATACACGTGCAGAGACTGACACGCAAGACTGATGCACGCACGCATCACCGTCGAGGAGCATGTACTTTCACACGCGATCTTGCCATCTTCGGTGTCCTTGTCGATTTTTCTGTGCGGTTAACGGATAATAAGCAGTAAATTTACGCCGTTCGTATATCCCGATGCACTTTCGCGCGACCCGCGATACATCATTTTAGAGATAAATCTACCGGCGGGTTGTGCCGAGAATACGTACATATTTTGGGATAAGCGCGATTGCACACCGTGAGGCACACCCTCGGTGGCAAAGTGTTATTTACTTACTTTCAACATCGCCAATTCGGTGATAAATTCTATTGTGGCAAATATGTAGCTTTACGAAACAAAAGAAAATTTAAAATAACTTTCAGTAAAATTCCTGAATCATAAATAAATAATAATATATAATAAATCAATATTGTTAATTTTTCATATGTAATATAAATTTCGTATATATTATTTTACGCATAATTGATAAAACTGTCTAACATATCACATATACTCGTATTAATGATTGCTATTTTAAATATTAGAATAATTACTGTAGATATATAACATTATATGCTTATGTATGCATATTTATAAATATGAATAGCATATAATTATTTTAGCCATTAACTTTTAACTGCATATATTTCATTATTTTTTGACACATTTGATTCTTGCGTTCACAAGCGCTTGTGGAAACACAAGTTAGATATAAATTGCCGACTTTTGCTTAACATATTATCTTCAAAAACAAGACAACTCGTTTTTTTGCGTGGAAATCCTGGTGAACACGGTTTGTTACACATCAATCACTCTACTTGGTGAAACTGTTTCAGTAATATCTTCTCAGCAGGTTGCCGCTGTTTCGAGTAGCGTATAATGTACGTTTCAGATTTTACTGAGCGATATATATGTAAATTTGTAGTAACCCGGCTGTCGTTTTTACAACGCAGTCAGCCAACAATTTTGCGGAGAATAAAGGTTTTGTTCTGCTTTCGAATTTTACGTTATGATGCTGCTCGTTACTATTTACTGTCCATTCGTCCTGTCAGCGAAATTAATTATTTCTCGCGAAAACAATTTGTCAGCAGAATTAATGATTAGAAAGCGCGCACAAATCAAAGCAATATTAGAGTATAATTAATTATAAAATTGCATAAAGAAATCTTTATCGACAGTTGCTAATTTGTATTTTATTGCACTGCTATTAACACGCCATTATCTTCGTCCGTGATAAAAAATAAACAAAATACGCTTTCACGCCAATTCCAAGCTTTCGCGTATGTAAGTGTAGAAAGTCGACGCCATCAATTGATCGCACGACATAGGGTTATCGTACAATCGGCAACGGCTTATAAGTGTGCGGGAGGATAAACGGTTTGGTCCGGAGATCCGGAGAAAGTAAACGAAAAATAATCTGGTTATCATAAGAAAGAGCTTTCTCGAGCACACCACACTTTCTTTCGCGTTATGATGTTGACACTGTCCATTTATATTATTCCAGTTGCAAAATGATGATCGAAAAGATAGACTTTCTTTCTAATCAGCTAGCCGATAATGAATCGCGATTTTAATTAATTTATATTAACGTATTTGGCAAAAATTCGTATATAGATTATTTTTTATTTATAAATGGATTTTGCTTGTTTCAATTTATTATAACATTTTTGTAACTCAACCATGATTCTCGATCCGATTTCCATTTCTTTAAGCTCGTTGGCATTCATTATATCTCGCGATATCGTTATAATAAATTTTATGCAATAATTCGACCGAGACTAATGAAATGCTTAGCTATATTTCAGATATACTTCACATTAAAGTATCTCAGCATGTCGAATTATTTATTAAAAATTGTAATACCAGAAATATAAGAAACAATTAAGATTTTATCTAACTTTTCTAGTTTCTCTTGATGTTATTTATAAAATATAATATTACAATATAATATTACAAACATACAAACATAAAATAAAAAAATTGCATCTGAAATATAGTTATTTAATAATAATTTGCTGATTAAATAATTTAATCGATCCAAGGTCTATCAAAAATATTGTTCGTGGCCAAGGCAAGCACTAAGATATTATAGTCCCTTCGATGCTTAATTCTCGTCTCTTTTGCTCCTTTGAGATAAGCTATTTGTGATATGCTATGTGCGTACATCCTCGCTATTATGGAATCACTTTCACGCAATATTCAGAAAGAGAATCTCCAATCTCCGGCAATGCGTCGTCACGATATCTCTCTTGGCTACGACCAAGAACATCTCGCAGAAACGCGCCGAGACGATCCATCGCTTCCTGTTTAATGTAACTTTCTTAGCTCATTCCGCCATAAGTTCTTACCGATCGTCTAATGACTTCCTTGAAATCATTCCGCTCGAAGTTCCATTCGCTTAACGTTGCCTATTCCAGTACATCAAATTCCATCAATAATAAATTAAGAATCAACGTAATCGATGTCGAAAGGACATAGAAAGTATAACAAGAAAGACGGAGTATGTTCGATGTTGCATTCTGAAAAATCACTAAAGGATAGCTTAAATTTATTGCAGTTCTTGACCAGTGTCATTTCAATTACGATCGATCTCAGATACTGACATCACCGCGCAATCGGAAAACACATTTATCGTATTTTTTTTAATACCATGACGTAAATATTGCGGGCATACAAAGGTACGGATGAGTAATCTCATAACTCGGCGAGTGAAAGATATTCCGGTCTGACTGGAGCACCGGAGAAAGTGGCCGATCTTGTACTGAGATTCGCGCTGTTTCTCCAGCTCATCCTGTCGTTCATGAATCGTTATCGCAAATCAGACACGTGATCGACTGTTGGATCGCCTACACACAATGATTTACGATCGGGCGTTTAAGGATCGCGAGCACGATGAATGAACGCGCTCGCACATCCATCGCTCTTTCCGCCGGATAACAAATTGCCACTCGTTTGTCTAGGATAGCAAATTCTGGATCGTCGATCCCAGATTGGAATGCATCCTTGCTCTATAAAATGCCGTGGGTCTCCATTTTTTTCGAGGCCATGATAGGAGGTTAATATATCGTTAACACGTGGCAATTTGTCAAGAAACGCATTAAATCTCAACGGTGGTCCTTGATTATCGAGATACGAAAAAATAGAAGATTAGGATCGCTGTACTATGTATCTCTAAGTAGTTGATAGCTTAGCTCAGTATTTCCACTATAGTTCCATAATCGGAAAATCAATACTTCTTGCGCACCAATCTGTTGTCTAATAATATCATTTTTGTCGGTGATTATCTAATAATACTTTCAAATTGCAATGAGCAATGCTCGTATAAAAAAAAAAGTACATAACAACGTGATGCAAGAGTATGAGTTTGATCGTGTACTTCTGTTCGTATTCTCACAACTTCCCGTATCAACTTTCTCTCGTAATAATTAAATCTATAAGAATCTTCATCCTAATTTGCGAAACAAATTAAAATTTGTCATGCTTGCCAATCGTATTTGCTAGGCTGCAATTTGATGTATTGTCTTTACGCTTTCAAAGATTTTAATATAAATTGATTTAATTTTTCTATCATTTTATAATCATACGAATAATGAAATGATACAGACAAATATAATCGAGATTTTCAAAGAAAGCTAAGATTAAAATAAAGTTTCTACTTGTTTGATAATAGAAAATAATTTCCTAGTGACTATAGCAAGCTCATTCTGCTACTATAATAAATTGTTCCGTCACTATTACAAATTACGTGTCCTTATATAGCCAATCGATTGAAAAATGTCTCGTATGCCATTTTCGTCAGCTATTACATTCGTATAGAAGAACATGTGAATGTTATACTCGCGAGATAAAACGTCCTGAAGTCCGTGAGGCTAACAAGGTTAAGTATATTAACTGAGTATAGACAAGACTTAATAGAGTTCCTGTATCGCGATTTAAATTCTTTGACATTATTAATTTTACAAGCACTTTAATAATTATTTAGTACATATATTATGGATGATTTCTTTTTTAACAATAGTTATAAATATTAATTGTAATATTTAATTAAGTAGTTAAATCGCATTAAAGAAATATATGTTTATGATGCGCTTGTAAAATGTAATATTCGATATATATTTGAGTTTATTTTTAACATAAAATAAGGTTAATTTAAAATAATTTCATTATATGTTAAAAATAAATAAGAGAGATAATCAATTCATTTGATTTAATAAATATGCTAATGTGCTATGTGTTAATATATGTCCTATTAATTCTTTCAGTTTCTTAACCATTATTTTTTTATTTTATCTTAAAAAAAATCAATTAATTAATCGATATTTGACAAAGCAAACGTTATAAATAGCATATTCTTATTTATATAAATTAAATGGGCAAAGAAGACCTCGGCATTTTCTAACGATCAGGCAACCGTAAATTTTATTCTAAAATAAATCAAGCAACAAGAAGAAAAGACATAAACGAAAAGACATAAACATCTTTATCTCACCGGTCCGAAATTTTTAAAAGGCACGAATTATGAGGAACTGGTTTCACACAACTATACAAATCACATCTATAATTCTCTTTTCGTGTTTTACATGCCAAGATTTTTTTAATTTTTTTATTTTGGCATCGCATTAAAAAATCTATTTCCAGTCAAGAGTGTAAAGCTCTGATTCGTGCTCGCGAATATACAAGATTAAACGACTGAAGCATGTAACGAATCAAATATCCCACGATTCACCAACACCTACGATTCGCGCTCGTGTTTAAGCTCGTTAGCTCGGCATTCGACCGAGTATCGAAATCGGCGGTACTGGCAATTATGAGGTGTCGTGCATTTCGAAAGAATCGACCGATACGGAGAGAACCGGAAAAACGAGAGGAACTGCTGGCGAGGAGGCATTTCTAGAACGCGATTTGTTAGATACTTTTTGCGAGCGGCTCTCTTTAAGGAAGATATATTATTAGGAAATCGCGGCAACCGCATTCAATTTCCTTTTACGTTCAGGAAGGGCCTTGGTAAACGGTAACAGTGCGGACACGGTATTATCTGTTCTCTGCTCTCGAAACATGAAATAATTCTTTTTGCGCCACGTTGAAATACGCAAGGAATGTTTGAATGTGTAACTCGTGAAGCATAAATCATTATCGAGCATTTATTCAAGTGTTGGATTCACGCGAGTACCTTAATGTGTCGATATCGGAATTAATTATTCAATAATCTTGTTAATAATCGCAATCTTACGTAAAACAATAAATAATTATATTAAATGTAAATAAATTTTAAAGAAATTATCTACACCTATTTCTAGATAAAAATAAATATATGAGCTGTAGCGAAATCGTAAACTGAAATTATCGAATATTACAAAATAAATTAAATGCTTTGATTGCATCCACCATCGTGCGCACCGTTACATATAATTACTATTTCAAATCATCGAGCGAAGAATTATGAGAGAGCGAAAAACTATGAGAATGAACAAAGCTGACATTGATAGATCAATGCTATAAGTTTTATTTTTTTTTTATATATACATGATTGTAGAAAGATATTCATCTCGCGATGACTTCAATAAAAAAGTGTTAAAAGAAATGATGTAACATGTATATATCTGAAAATTAACATATGCATTTCTTTCTAAAAGATTATACATTTTTTAGGAACGATTAATTTGTAACCGATTCGATATATTTTTAAAGTAAGATTTAGTTTACTAATTGTAATGAATAGCGTAGCGGTAGATTACAAAGGAAGAAATATAAAAAATAAAGGAAATTTATCTGCAAAGAAAACCATATATCTTATAAATCCATAATGAGTAGAAAAACAAAGATATATCGGCGAAGCTAAGCGAGCACCGGCCCGAATCGAATTATATGAGATCGCATGAAAGAGCAGATCGAAATAGCAGATTACATAGATCAGCGGTGTTTTACAAACGTAATTAGTTTCTTAATACTAGTTTCTCGTATACTATAATTTTGAATCAGATACAGATATAGTTTAAATCAACGCGGTGCTAAGATTGCATGTCGACGAGTTCTGATCGCCCTCTGCACCGTCAATTATCGCAAAGTATTCGGAGAAAGTAATATCTTTACATTCTGCTCTCGATCAGTTAGAAATCAAATTATAACTTTCTTAACGGAAATAACAATAAATTCCATATCTCACTTCCGTGTTTTGCGGAATTAATGATATATATAATTGAGTTAAATAAAATTACATTTTGAGAAAATTACAATCTTTAATCTCCCGATATGATGATGAAAAACCGATGAAAAAACGATTGAAAATTGATTTAAACGATATACTTTGACAGAATTTTTAATACATTTTAATTAAACAAATATGTAATAAAATTACGATTTAAAAAATGCCGTTTGCGTGGAACAGTTCGTAAAAGAGATTTCTCACCAGATTTACTTTACGACCTTCAGTTGTGTGATGCTCATGCTCGTTATTTTAACGACTGCCGTGAGTATTTTTTATACGTCTCGCTCTATTTACGCGTTTTTATTGCTTCACACCGCGAATTTATATATCTGCATGCGTGGACCTTCAATTATGCGCCGACAATAACTAACGATCCTTCTCTGGAGTAGTCTTGTGAAGCTGTTACAATGTATGTAATGATCGTATAAATCACGCGTATAGGGAGTGAGAGATATGATATAATATAATATTATGATTTCTCGTGCACTGATTACGAAAGATTTGTACAAGTAATGCGTAGAGCAGTAAATCAATTGAGTAAAGATAATCGTACATTTTCTTATACCTTCCCTTATGATGATATATAAGTAGTCGAGAATGTTTTTCCATGTACTTTTATCGCATAACACATCAAGAGCACGTAAATTATAATTAATCATACAATATCCATCCATATAATGTTGACATATAGCATCATTTATTATCGACCATAAAAAAACAAATAAAAAATTGGATCAATTAATTGATTCTCTTGATGTATATAAAAATTAAGTTATTAGATAAAAATTACTTAATAATATACTAAACTATATTTACTGGGCGACAAAAGATCTTTATTTATTGAACTTCGAGAATCAACCGATCGATGATTCCACTAAGATTAGTTAATAAACGTCAATGCATATGCCAGAGGCTCTCCTTTGTTTAGTGCCTTTATTTTATTGTAAACATTTTCGACCGTTTCGCTAATCTATTGTATTAGCAAATCACAGTTGTGTGGTTCATTTGAATGCGTACGAGGATTCACTTTCTAATTCGGTTGATTCCCTCGTGTTGTAGGCTTTGTAGTTTTTATGGCGCGCACTTACTACTTCGCACGAACGTCATAGTCTGATTAGTCTATCGACCTCTCTTCATGCCTTGAGCATGAACAAGCCGACATACGTGTCATATGTAACACCTAACGAGCGCATGTATATATATTATATGTATATGTATGTACGATTACAGAAACAAATGCATAAACGATCACCAAAGATTGCACCGTATGTATATATATATAAGACATACAGAATTTAGCAGGTAACACACACGAAGAGAGGAAAAGAGAAAGAAAAAAATTGAGAGAGAGAGAGAGAGAGAAGAAGAAGAGAGAAAAAGAGAGAGCACAAATGTAATTGTATTAAATGAATACGAATGGAATTTCAAAGTAATCGCGTGCACAGCGTGCATTGCTGGTGGCAATCGTTCAGAAATTGTGTAACTACGACGTCAAAAAGTGCGGCTGGCGCCGAAGGAGATGTTCTCCTCGATGAGTAATAAGCAGTTTGATATATGTCGATTTCGAACCATTGCACTTTACTAAAGAGAAGCAATAAGTGAGAGAAGCAGTTGCGTATATTTACATGCATATATAAATATGTAGACAAATAATTATTTTGTCATGAAGATGTATTTTTTTTAAATGTAAAAATATCTCACATAGGGTATACCTCCTTGTTCTATTATAACATTTTTTAATTATTTTTTCCTGCAAAATGTATAAAAGAAAAACTACAAGGACATAATAAAGTGAAGAAGTATTTAAAAGCTCAATAGCGAAGATCAAGATACTACAAATAGATATAAATTCTTTTTTTAGAAGAAGAAATAGATGAAAATGAAATTCTTATAAATATGCAATCAATATTTTTATTGAATTAAAATATAAATTTTTATGTTTCATCGAATTTTAAAATTAAAAATAATGATTTTTGCTGATTATTGTTATCTTCTGTAGACGCAGAAGGAGGAAAATATTCTTTTCAATATTTCCAAAAAATTGATTTTATAATTAAAATATTTCAATTACGTTAGTGAAATTATTAATTGTAATATCAGTAAATCTCTGTGAATTTTAACTACCAATAAAATATGTTTATCATAAGTTTTATTTATTTCATATTAACTTAAAATGTGGAATGCATTATCCCACCTTATTATTATAGACTTTTTTACGCAGTCTTATACTATAATGTATTTTAAGTTCGCAATTACTAGAAGTAAATGATAATCGAAGAAAATTAAATGAAACTCATATTACAGTGAAACGTCAAAAATAGTCATCGAAATTCCACACTCTTAATAATTGTCAATAGATTTAATGGCATATTGATAAAGATATAAATATGTGAACATATTTTTTGAAGATAATAAAAAACTAGAGATGAATAGATCCCGTTCATGAATAGTCACCGTTACAAGTTGCAGTTACATCGCAGTTGTTTTCTCAGGTCATTTGTCGGGATGACCGCGATTTACATATGCAAGTAGCAATGCTGCGGAACGTTTCCACGACTGTTACTGCGAGACATTGCAACCTCAGCGATCAGCTCTCAATCGTATGCAACTCTTGCGGCGCAATAGCCGGCGCTCTTCTGCGGCTTCGAGACGAGCTTATGCGAACCGAGAGTGATGACGGTGTTCGTGTCGCAAGAGAGCACCTACCTCGTGTATTTTTAACGTTCGATCTAACCACGAATAACATCGATATATAGTCTTTCAGAATATTTAAATATACGTTCATTAATTAAAAATTCAATGCGGATAAATAAACTACGTGCAAATACTATACGTTTGTGGAATATATAAGTATATGATATACATGTCATGCGTTAATATGAATGATAAAATAAGGAGATGTCAAAATAATAACAGTTTCCGAAATGAAAAGTAACCCACTATCGCTCGAAATGAATTAATTATTATTATCAATTTGCACTCAATTATACGATTTTTCCGAAAGCTTTCTCTCTAATATATTCGGAAGTATATCAGTTTCTAGTCGAACCGGTTAATAGTCAATAAACTGCATATTAAATTAATTCTCTCTTTCTAGATATTCATGTTTGTCAAGGATAACGAGTTGCGATAACTGGTTTAGCAAGATAATATCAGAGGGCAATATACGGTAGTAAAAATATTTTCAATGTTTTGTGTTGTGCCGAGAAAGTCTTTCTTTGAAGTCACAATATGTCCACGGCAACACGATAGAAAATATTCATGATGACGATTCGCGAATGGAATCTTGGACTGAAAATTTCATTGCCCAGTATGGAAGACTCGTTCACGTGTATAAGATTAAGATTCCATAAATCTAATCCTAATTGGAATAGTCCAAGATCGACACATATGCCGTTCCTCTAATGAAATTTCAAAGGTCACTCTTTATGCAACAATAAGATAGATAATGACTTGCGAAAGGAGCGTGCAATATCTTAGGATAGAGGGTTCGTATGATTGTTAAGTTTATTTCTAAACCATTCTTCGAACGGAGGCAGTCAACCCAATGCCTCGGCAAACCACGTTAATTGTGTGGTCGCCTAAGGGCAAACTGCAATTACAAATACTATTTTTTTGTTTAGGCTTAAATGAACGAATAATCTATCTATCTTAATTGCACACATTTATACATATTAATAACAAACTGTACATTACACTTAATTTTCTAATAAACTGTCATATCGTTGATCTGTAATTATCTCCAATGCAAAAACAATATTTTTCGATAAGTTTTCTCTATTATATTCGAACTTTCGAAAAAAATAACATACCGTCTTTGTTTCCCCGACATAGCAATTTAACGGATATCGGTGACGGTAATAATAATTCATAATTCATATTTTATATATATATATATATATATATATATATATATATATATACACATATATATATGAAATATGAATTATGAATTATTATTATCGTCATCGATAACCGTGACCTGCCACAACGATATTGCGATACGCAACAGGTGCGACTCATTTGTAAGACAACCACATTGTTCCTGTCGATTGCGAACGAATAGACGAAGGCCACGACGATGTTTCGCGATATCCGTTAAATTGCTATGTCGGGGAAACAAAGACGGTATATTATTTTTTTCGAAAGTTCGAATATAATAGAGAAAACTTAGCGAAAAATATTGCTTTTGCATTGGAAATAATTACAGATCAGCTCAATGAAGAGGTAAGTTACAAGAGCTTTTTTTGGGAAAAAATTGTCCTGACATCCTGTATATATACAGCTTTCCTCGAGATCTTTTCATAACACTATAATAAAGTATTTCTTCATTAAGTACTTTTCGAGTTATGAAGCTTGAAATAATCTCTTAATTTTACATAAACCATTTCTCATGAAATATCTAGTAAAATATTCATTTTTTTACTATCTTACCTTAATACTTGTATGTACAAAATAATGAGGAATCAGTTGGTGTAAAGAAAACATATAATTATTTCGAAGAAAAAATATGTAATTTGCAATTAACAATTACATATATATTTTTTTTTTCGACACAATTATGTGTTTTCTTTACAATTGATTCCTCTCATTATTTTGTACAGAAAAGTATTAAGCTCGGATAATCGAAAAAAGAATATTTTACTAGATGTTTTATGGTTTATGTAAAAATTAAGAAATTATTTCAAGCCTCTCATAATTGAAAAAGTATTCGATGAAAAAATACTTTATTATAGTATTTTGAAAAGGTAAGCTACAAGAGCTTTCTTTTGGAGAAGAGATTGCCCTGACATCCTGTATATATATATCCCAGGTGGGATATATATACAGGATGTCAGGGCAATCTCTCCCCGCAAACGAACATCGTATAACCAAATAGACGATACAACGAAATGAAATCGTTCTTATAATAGAAAGTTTACCCCGGTGGTAGCATATTAATTACGTAGCCGCGCTCGGACGCGTGCGTTATTCCTTATCGGTGCATCATTTTCGCCCGTACTCGTTACGGTAATCTTTTCCTCACGACTTCCCATTCTCTCTCTTTCTCTTTTCTTCTTTCAAGTAATGAATCTGAACAAGCAAGAACTTTTATGTTATAAACCTTTGCGCGTGCCGTTATTCGTCTCTGACAGCTGCTTGTTTCGAATAACCGTGTATAAAATCAATCTTGCCAGATGCAAAGCGATGCGTGTTTTATCATTGACCGATGATAAGTATTGTAATAATTAAATATTTTTGTTGAATTTGACTTAACAAGGACAATATTCATTATCAATGTTTATTAATTATATATAATTAATGTATGTAATATGTAATTAATTTATATATAATAAATATTTATATATAATTAATATTTATATATAATATTTATATATAATTCAACATTGATAAAAAGAAATATAGATGAATACCGACATATTTTGATAGAAACTTAATATAAATAGAAACATTAATTATATACAATTATCAAACTCAAATTGTAATTAATTAAAGTGGTTAGCTAATAAAATTATTAGCTAAATTTAAACAATAATTTTCAGATCAGAAAAGTTTTTATAATAAAACACGTATAAATTTTTTTTTATTAAATTCAAAAATTTATTGAAAGATTTTAAATAATAATTCTTATTTTTACTTTTAAATTTAAATAATAATTTTTTAAATATAATTTTAATATAATTCAAGTCTTACGAGCAAGCATTATGCAATTATACATTTTAATGAGCGTTAATTATTCCAATTAGCAATTTAGCGGGAATTGATTACTGGTTGATCCACAAAGAAGCACTTTCTCGCGCATCAAAGAAACGCTTTCTAATGATGAAAGATCTGCACTTTAATAATGTTCCATGTCATCGATTTGTCCTGCCGTGATCTCGTCACTAATGCATCTTAAAAATTTGCTTCGATGTCCGCAATCTCCCGGAGAATCGGACCATTTCGAAGCAATCATGTGACGAGCGTTTTCACAATCTCTGGATGCGTGAAATGATAAAATACTATATTGCTTCCTCAATAAATTATCGTTAAACGTGAAAATAATATCTCGACCTTAATTATCACTATATGATTGCTACTATAATTGCAAGTATCGTAACAATTTATTATAGATCAATCCAGAACTTTTACCAAAAATATTTTATATTATTGCCACGTGCGTAAAGTTAGTTAAATCATTTAATTTTTCTCAGTTAAATTTTAATGATTTTACTGACAAATAAGACCTTAACAAAAAAATAATAAATATAAAAAAAAATAAATATTAATATACATTTTCTTATCTTCCAAAAATAACAAATTTATAATTGTGTAAAATAAATAAGAATAATAGGTAATTATTTCAGTTACATCAACCTAGTTTTTAATATTTTTACTATTCTCTCATTTTTCCCACGTTTCACAACTTTTATCTATTATTGTTCAATTTCATTGTAGAATGCATTTACTTCGTAATAATCACAGTGCGCGTGTAACGTTTGATAAATTGGTAAAAATATATTTGACAGAGATTGAGGCGGTTGCATGTAATTATTTTGCGGCGAACTTTCGTCAGCAGCACCTTGCGAAATTTCGTACGTAGACGCATTTCGTAGTACGACCATTAGATATGCGTCTCCATGTATATGCTCAGAGCACTATTTTATATAATAAAACGCACAAAAAGAATGCGCATTTCACTTATAAAAATGTATTTAACACGTAAATCTTTTTTTAAAGAAATTCATTCGTACACTGAGAAAAATGTTTTGTAAACGACAAAACATATCTGATAGATCTATAATTTGTTTAATATTTAATGGTTTAATTTAATTTGGTTAAACCAAACAGAATTTCTAGTTATCGCGATAACATTCGATTTTTTTATAACCAGAACGTTTAATAGATATTACTATAAGGATTTAGTTAGTATTTTCTAGTTGGATCTAAAATTTCTTGTTATTTTTGTTAACTAAACATGGATACAGTGATGCCATTTTTTTATAAATTTAGTATTATTACCAAGAAAATTTGATAAATTTAACAGCAAAAAATTAGTCGCACTCTGATAATTTCTAAAGGAATTCTGACTCGTTCATTTTCCAACAGACATACTGATTAAATCTACCAGATTTCTAATTAATACAACTAAATTTTTTTCTCAGTATACCAAATTATTTTTCTACGTAAGAAATCTTATGTACATAAAATGATACATTTTTTGACATAAAATGCAGGAGCAATAATTGTTCTCAAAAAAACTTTCAATTATTATCTTACATACATATCATACATGTAACTATATTTAAGTAATGTAAGATTTTTTAAGATAATCTAAGATTTTTAAAATAATAATAAAATTTTTTTGACAATTTTTCTCTTTATTATTTCAAATTTGATATAAAAAAAAATTAACATTTTTACTAGTATGGTTTACAATGACAAAGATGAATAAGATTTTAATTATTTTATATATATGTATATATATATATATATATATATATATATATATTAAAAAATATTTCTAAACAAAATTTAGAGAATACATTTCTATATTATATGTTTCATAATAATTTATAATGTATTATTAATGCGAGACAAAAGAGCAATTAATATTACAAATAACAAATAATAAATAAATTTAAATAACTTACTCGTTAGTTGTCTGGAGTTTCTCTTTCCTGGGTTTCCTCCTTCTCTATTGTTCGTTTTTTTTGTCACACTCACTCGCAAAAACATGATTAATTATAACTGTATGCACTTGTTTTAATTAACAGAATACGATTATCGCGCGATATTTTGCACACCTAAACGCGATATACACGTCATTATGTTGTCACAAAAGCACAAGCGATCACATAAAACTATAATTTGTTTAATATTCAAGAGTCAGATAACCACACTTTATTCATTACGAGAAGCTATCTCTCTTTTTGCGTTTCTAATAAATAATATATTCAAATTTTAATATAAGCGAAATGGAGAAATGAAAACTAGACATAGAATTTAATATAAAGCAAATATTGCAAAATTTGTAAATATAATTAAACTTGTCGATCATTTTGCGCGATATATCACAGCAAAAGACATGTTTCCTTTGTTGTATATAATTTATAAATGTTAAATTTATATAAAATATGATTTTATTATTAATTAAACACGTCGCGATACAATTTAATCAGAGCTGATCTGTCTTGTATTTAACTATTACGAGTCGTCAATCTCGAGAATTGATTAACTTCACGATAATCGTTATTGTAAAATGATCGCCTTCCGAAATATAACACAGCAATATCACTGTGACTTTCCCGTACGAATGATAAAACGTAAATGATCCTGCGAATGTAAGTAGCGCGCTACGCGTGGTAACAATACAACGAAATGTATTGTTTTGAATTGTAATATGATACTGTGCTCGGCCTTGACCTAGCGCCGCGCGCCATTTGCTGACGTCACGTGACGTCACCACACGTCATGCTCCGTCTCATCATTCGTCGGCGTCACTCGGCAAGAGGTCACGGCGTGTCGCGCATCGTTTTATCCTGAGGTATTATATTTCGAAAAGCGATTCTTTTCATTACTGCTAAAGATTTTGTAGAGATCGACAATCGGCTATTCATTAAAGTAGATATTTCGTTAGTTTATAATCAAGTACGAATGGAACGAAGTAATATATGAGTCGCAGAATCGAAAGGTAATACGACGAACGTTTAGTAAAAATATTTCTCTCCGCGAAGGTTACGTTTGAAATATATCACGTATGCATTATCGAATTACGAATATGTACTTTAGCTTGTGTACTTTTATTTAATTATTGACTCATCTTGATACATCGTATGGTTAGATTAAAATAAAGTTGCTAGTATTATTTTCACTTTCACAGTTATTGACAGAATACGAAACGGATCTATTTCAAATTCATATTTTGATTTACGCGTTCATTCGTTTATATTAGAATATGTGACCGCATAGTTCTAATAAATATTATTTATTAGAAATAGGAGTGTAAATTTGGTTAGGTGTGTGATTTTTGAGTATGTCAAACATATCGTTGCAATTTTACGTGGTCGCAATTGTGCTTCGTAATCTTATCGTATTCGGGAGTGACGTATAAAGTGCCGCGCGATTCAAATTAACCTTGTTTTCGCGAGTGAGTGCCACAAACAAAAGACGAGGAAGAGAGGAGGAAGGGGCCCAGACAAGTATCGAAAGCAGATGACAGGAGCAACCCCGTGAAGTAAGTTACATTTATTATATATATATATATATATATATATATATATATATATTATTATTTATTATATATTTAAAATTAATTTCACTTTCATAGTAATGATATATTCTAAATTATTGTGTAATATAATGCATATTTATATGTGTGCAATTATTTGTATAAAAACAAAATTTTAGTTTATTATATGCTATATAAAATTTTATTTTATTTTATATACAATTGAAAGAATTTTTCTCGAAAAATTATAAAATATGTAATCTTTTATAAAACATATTTCAAAAATGTCAATTCAATAATTATGTTTTAAAATATTAATTATTTTAGACATTGTTTTATATAATTTTCATATATTTGTTTTACAGATGCAGTATACAGTTACAACTCGACTGTTACACATCGTACCGTGAGTTTTTCCTTTGTTGTATATAATTTATAAACGTTAAATTTAATTTTTATAAAATATGATTTTATTATTAATTAAACACGTCGCGATACAATTTAATCAGAGCTGATCTGTCTTGTATTTAACTATTACGAGTCGTCAATCTCGAGAATTGATTAACTTCACGATAAACTATTTTATATATATATTTTTTATACATATTTTCTCTCTAGAAAATTTCAATAAGATAAAATAATTTTTATATTTATTCGCAATAATATAAATTGATAGAAAGTTCTCATATGGTATCAGAGAGACCGGTTTCATGAAAATTGTACTGATTTGATCTTCTAGCAATTAAAATGTTATAAAAATGTAGTAATTTTGTAGGTGCATTGACAATTGCTATGTTTTAAATTGTATTCTGAGACTTAATTATATAGAATTTAACTTTTCACCTAAGAGAGAAAGTAAGAATTGTTCTTTTTCGCTTGTGTATTGCATTTGTTATAATTTGAAAGTAAAATAAGAAAATCACTCTTTTTACTTTTTATAAATTACTATACATTGCTTTACATTATTACTTTATTTTATCACATACGATTACTCGTATAGAAGAAATAAATTAAATTCAATATTGCTTCATGATCGCTTCATGATCGCTTCATCAAGTATTCATAATTACTTATAAATGAGAATTTTGCCAAGATTTAATGATATTTACTACGGAAATGCCGTAACGTAAAGAAAGAGTAATACGGTACAGTATAAGAATTTTACAATTTACAGACGTAACTGCAATCGCGATGACGGATGAGTTGGTTCATTAAACGCGTCTCCCGATATCGCGCGCACACCCGACATAATATATAGCTCGAGTTCTCGTGCTGCTAATTATACCGTTGTCAATCAATCGGTAGTAAGGTGCGATCATGATTAAGAGATCATACGATGCGCAAGCGATTTCGTCTAGTAGATAGTATAGATGTTACAAAAGATCATTCGTTATAGAATATTAATAGGAACGGTAAATTATTGCTTTAAAAGGAAAAAAATCATCTTGATTGATTGTTTAATGGATTCAATATTGATATCAGTTCTTAAAATAAAAATTTTTTGTAGATTAAAAATAAATAGCATCTTGGAACACGTAAAATACCATATGAGAACAATATTCAGCAGAATTTTTGATATGATATGATTTGAGATAATTTATAATAAATAATACATGAAATAGTAGAGAACTTTCTCTTTTCAACAGAATAAGTTTATATCCTACAATGATTTAAAAAATGTTGCAGTTGCATTTAGGAAATAATATTTAACAATTATATAATTATATATTTCGATTTTTATTTGAAAAAAATATAAAAAGCTCTTACAAATTTTAATTTTGTGTAATATAGAACTCTCTATGATTCATATCGAATATCATCTTTCCTCTTTAAATAAAAACATAAAAATACTGCAATTAAAACTAATTATTCGCTCACAAATTCTATGAAATGATTTATTTTTATTAATGTATAAACACGAAATAATAAAATCATATATGTTCAGATTATATATGATATTTTTATGAGACTACATGTATAGCAGTGAATAATAATTAATTATCTCTGATTCGTCGATTGATTATTGTGTGTAGAATACTGGCCGCTGTTATATACATTTTTTTATTTATTGATATAATTAATTGACACAATTTATTGATATAATTGTCATATTAAATCGTTATTTTATTATCGTTTATATTATTTTATAACTATTGATCAGATATATACGCGATTGATAATAAATTAAATTAATAAATTGCTACGTAGCTTAGCACTTGACAATCACCTTTGGCAATATTTTATCCTTTTATATAGACGTTTATTTGGATATTAAAGCGCGAATATTACGATTAGAAGGAATTATAAAGAGGGCAATGTGTCTTAGTATTGTGCGGAATCCAACGTGACAGTGGAAAGAAATTGGTCCAACACTTTCGCGTTCATTTCACGCTTACTGGACCATATCGATCTCCTTTAACATGCTGTCTCTCACCGCTCTCGATAGTGTCGATCAGCATCTTTTCAACGATCGAAGCGAAAAATTCGTTTCTAATTGCGTCAAAGCATTGTTGAGCATCGGTAATAATCTCGCGTTGGTGTTAGAAGAATGTGGCAATAATGTCGATGTTACGAAGGATTTACAATTACACGAATTGTAATTATATATTGCTGCAATTTAACAAAGCACAATTATATTTTTTACCACGAATCCACAATCTAAAACAAAGGAATCTAAAACAAAAGAGTATTTTAAAGCTAAATCGCATATATCGCATATACAAACTTGTAATCATAAGCGTGAAAAGAAAGATCGATTGTCAGAATCACATATCTAATGCGTTAGCTTCAACAGTTTCAACGGCTTTTTTAATTTTTCTATTAAATTGTAGACACGAGAAAAAAATCTCCGCTTATTACTATTGCAATAATAAAGCTAGCGAAGGTAAACGCGTGGATGAAATTTCGATAGCGACACAATTGAGTTGTGTAAAAAATTGAAAATAGTTGCTTCAATCGAATTTGTTTAATCAGCCGTTCGAAAGAGAAGTGAAACTCAGCTCCAACCGAGCTCTTCTCTCTATCTTATCCGGATAATTGATGTAATTATCGTACAAGCCATTGGCACATATCTACCGGGTAGGAAACCTCTCAGTCGACTTTGGAGGAAATACAAATGTACATTTACACACATACAGAGTATTATCTTTCGTGTTTCAATAATAATTATTCACGTGTTTTTGCAACAACCGGTCTCTCGAACCTGTCGATTTTGTGACTATTAGCCAAAATTTCGCGGATGTACAGAGCTATAATTTATTTTACATTGCGAAATTCAAAATTGAGCATTTCATTGAATCATAGTTTTTACAGTATATGAAATTAATTTTTTGGTAATATGTTGTTACTGAATAATTATCTTGCTTAACTTGCAACTTCCTATCGAGTAACTGGTTAACGCGAAACTTCCGGTTAAATGAAATATCTGAATCCAACAGAGATTATGCAAAATCTTTTCGTTGTTTCTCCACATAAATTGCGAGATAGTATATGCGATATTATCATTATCTTAAATAATAAAATACATTTATGAAGTGCTTGTTTTTTTTCACATTATAAGGTATTCCAAATAAAATATTCGTGTGATTTCTATATGTTTTAAATCTTACTTTAAATACCTAATTAAATTTTTCAGTAAAGATTTTATTTGTATCTTATTTGTATATCAAAAAAATATTTCGGTAATAAAATAAACACTTTCTGGATGATACGGTGGAAATACAGCATTAAAAAATATTCATTATATACCATGAGATTAAATCGCAGGGATAATATAAAATAGAAAGTGCGAGACCCTCCCCCTCCAATCTTGCCTAACTCTCGTAGTTTTATAATAACAGATTCTCGTGGCTTGCTAGAATCATCTGAATTATAAGCACAAATTATTTTATTGAAAATATCCGTGGATAATAATCGTTTAATTTTATGATTTGAAGTACTGTGTCAATAAATCGAAAAGATAAAAGATTTCGAGTTGTTTCTTTGCCCACGAAGAAATTATTTTTTGATTATTTTCATCCAGCGATTTGATTCTTTCTCTCTCTTTCTTTCTCGCACGTTAATTGATTTCTAGTAATGTATGAGAGGATTGATTCTTATCTTAGAGCCATTTCGTTTCCGCGATTGCGATAGGCAAATTGAAATTCTCGCTGTACGATTCGCGTTGCGCGATTCCCATCTGGCTTCGTTCTTTAAGTACCACTCCATCATGCACTCCCCTTTTTAGAGTTTAATGATTCTTTGCGGTAAAATCCGTTATCTAATCCCGATGTCATAATGTCGCCGTTTCGTTTACAATTTTGTATCAGATTCATCATTATAATAATGACACCTCATACATCATTTAAATATCGCCCGAAATAATATTCGTATTTTTTCAGACATTTATCGATAAATTAAAATATAATCAGATTTATTATGACGTTAAATTTTTAGCAAAATATATTCATATTGAATGGATGTTTGACTAATTTTAAAGAACTAGATAAAATTAACTAGGAGAAGGAAGAGAGACATATCTTTTTGTCGCACTATATAAGTTTTCTATAGTATAAAGATCTTATGCGAGATTGCATCCGAGTTTCTCATTTTTTGCAACAACATAATTATTCAGTATAGAAAGTTACATGTGGCAAAAATCTAATGATATTTAAAATATTTTTCGATGAACGCGATATCTCGCGTAATGCATGGCAAAGATTGTCTTATGCAACTAGTGCGAGTTCATTGCTTGAATTGCTTTGCTTGTATAAAATGAAACGTTTATGTCAAATCCAGTAAAAAAGGTAGCTGTCGTTTGAGCAAATCACAAATAATTAATAATTATATGTGTATATATATATATATATATATATATATATATATTTCCTGTGCAAAATTATCATCTTGATACATAAATATACTTGGTTGTAAATGCTTAAATTATATATAGTGATAAAAAAATGTAAGGAAAAGAAGATTAATTCTTTTTATTGTTTAATAAAAAAGTTGAATTTCATGAATTGGCTAATGTATTTATATGTGTGTTTCAAAATGTAATTAATCTTCATCAGATTTTGTACCTTTTATTATTATTACGTAAAATGAATTTTATTGCAATTTTATCATTAATTGTTATGTAAATAAGTTTTGATTATTTTTTTCATTCTTAAATTATATATTATGTAAAGTTGTTTTTTTTTAAATTCTTTATAAAAAAAAGAAAAAGTATGGTTTCATATAAAGCAAAATTTATAAACGCTTAGTAGTCTTCAATTAGATAAATTGCTCTGCATTTACAATCATGTTACTATTCAATTATCCATTTAAGATACTCCGCTCCAAACTGGTAATTTTTGAAAAATGTATGACACATGCAAGCATCGTCAACTGTCTAGAACGCGATTTCGTAGCAATCGAAAGGAAGATTATTATATTGCGTATATCGTAATGCATATTTATCGCGCGATTCTTGAGGGTTGACTATTTTAAGCAGGATTGAATCGAGAAAGTGTTTAATGTGAAATCGGCACGATAGCTGACAGTATACATAAGTCACCGCCAAATAGAACGCGAGTAGCACGCCATAGACAGTTCTCTCCCTGAAACATGCTCTCGACATGTTGGAGGACGATCGCGAAATCTACGGTATGTTTTATACGTTCCGTGACTTCATGTACGCCGTAACGTACACCCGGAAATTAACGGTATAACTCGCACGTGAAATCGCGTAGTCCGTTCCTCACGGATTCGCCCGAATGATAATCTGAGCGGCCTTTTTCTCCCGCGGAACACGACGCGCGAACACGGTAAGCAACCGTGAAACACCGTCGATTTAAACGACAACATAAAGCCTCGAATGCTGAGAGACTACAAATCATTTTATCATTTTACAATCACACACATATACAATACTTTTATTATTAGAGAAATTAAAAATATTTCTCTTTATTAAATATGAAAAGAAATTAGACGAGACATGATTTTCGAAATACACTCGGGATACATTCAACTTTGGCATTTTTTAAATGTAAAAATGTTAAACGTGGATGAAAGAAATACATATATAATTTCTGTTAATATTATTCGAAATATCATTAATATATTTTTACATATTTATTAATATTAATAAGCAAGATGTTTAATAATCAATAATAATATAAAAAGATAAGTTTATAAGCGATATGATAGTTCCAATTATACACAGAGTGTCCCAAAACTCATAATCAATGTCTTTCAGAGACAGATTCCTGGGATCATTTGGAGATGATTTTTCCTCAGCGAAAATGTCGATGAAGGCCATCATTTTTTGCGTGTTCCCGATTTTTGTCATCATATATCTTTGCAATTAAGCCTTAAATTAAAACTCAACTAAAGTAAAGTAAACTCTATTTAAAATTAATCGAAGAATGTGATTTTGTCAATATTTTATTTCTACAAAGCTTAGTTTACGAAAAACCCCTTATTTCCAATCACTTATAATTCGAAAATTATTAGTGCCTCGACATTTTCGTTGAGGAAAAATCGTCTTCAGATGATCCCAAGAATCTGTCTTTGAAAGATTGATTATGAGGAACACCCTGTATACCATATCGTTTTTTATTCCCAAGACATAAAATGTTTTAAATGTTTTAACAGTTTTGAAGTGTTCAAAAAAAGATTTATCAGAAATTTTCCTAATTGATTAAATAATAGCGCAACTTGGCCGATATGCATATATCGATGAATCGGAATATTATAACAGTCAAAATCGAAATCTTAAATTAAATGTAGTCTGATGATAATTGTGTCGATTGTAAAAACAAATAAGATAAATATAAAAATATATATCCAATTTTATTGATCAAAATAATCGAACATTTTATTTTCTATGCTTTCTTATCTATTGTTCACAAAGAAAATCCGTATGGATTATACGAAAAATCGTTAATTTACTGTTATGCGAATGAACAATATAGAATCAACATCTGTTCCACGTGTGAGATCGTCTTCTGATATACCGATGACGTTGATCTCGTTAAGCTTAAATGCATTCCAAATATAACCGCCGTCATGCTCTTGTCAAGATATAAAGGGCCGTCTCATTAAGTCGCGCTCGCAAACACGATGCGAGAAGAGTTATGAGACTGGTTGTGTAAGAGTATTACTCATTAATTCCGCTTTACGGTGGAAAGGATAGGCATGATATCTTCCGCTTGCAAACATTCTCTTTGAAAACAACAAATTTAAGCATTAACAAACATCATTTATAATATTGGGTTTTTCTCATTCTAATAGTATCACGCATGTAGGCCAATAATTGAAAGAGCTCTTTGATATTATTATTAAGTAATTTATATATCTTTTTTGTCATGCAATCATTATTATGGTAATAATAAAAATGACTCACGTAAGAAAGCTATTGATTATTTTTGCCTATTTCATATTTGCGATGTCATAGGTGGAATATAATTTCCTTTATAGATAACATTGCGTTAATATGAAAATTAATATTGAAATGTTACTAAGATCTCGTGAACACTCGCCTTTCGGAGGACACAGTCAACCGTATCCACAAATTTTACAAAATCACGTGCAAATCATCAATCATATTTTGTCCTCGTGTAATATTTTCGTTAACGCATATATATTCGATAGCGCTATAATTATCTATGCAAATGGAACTTGATATATTTATTTCATTCTCAGACATATAAGTAGCGTTATAAGTAGCATTTTTGAAATAAAATTTTCTAGTCGCCTATGCACCGCCCATAATTACACGGTAATCGCGATCCACACATTGACAGCATGCTTTATCGGACCTTAATGCCTGGTTTAGTTATAGGAAAATTATATTGCTTACTGTTTCTGATTGAACTCTGTCTATCGTCATTGATTACATCGTAGTCATTAATTGCTTAAACCCTTCACTGAACATGTCGGTCACATTGAGCTAAGCCACGTGCTCATCCGTGCACGTGTCGCCTGTCCGCGAACGCTCTGAATCGTGAAATAATCAGTTCTGCTTCCATAACTGTCTAGTCAAATTATAATTTAAAGCCTTTAAAGTAAATCGGATTTGCTGTGATTACATAAAAATCTTTTTGTTTTATGTTTAAAACGGTTCTATTCTTCGGTTTTATTTAAAGTTTAAATCGATATTCATTGTAATTATGACGTTAATTAATTTTATTTTGATGTGTTTAAAAGATTTTTATATATTTTTATTGACAATTTAAAAAATTGATTTTATTAAAATTGAAATTAAAATTAAAATTAAAATTAAAATTAAATTAAATTAATTTGGCACAATTAATAATAATTAAAAATTAAATCGAAATTGGCAAATTAGAGCCACAGCGCGGTAGTTGGAGCGCAGAGAAGAAACAACACTTCCTTCTTTCTGATTACGCGTATATTTCAAATTAATCATTAATCACATTTGATTACATCAACAAAAAAAAAACGAATCATCTTTTGCCTCTTCAGCACGATGTTAATATTGAATCTCAAACCAACATAAGAGATACATAATGTTTTGTTTTTGATTAATGTAGTCATTTTTAATTTTGAAATATACGAGTAATCAGAAAGAAGGAAATGTTTTTTCTTCTCTCTACGCTCCTACTATCGCGCTGTGGCTCTAATTTGCCAATTTCGAGTTATTTTTTTATAAAATTGATTTTATTAATTTAATATTTTACATTTTAGAAAAATATCAAAAATATCAAAAATTTAATATTCAGTTAAAGAATCATTAGAATAATTAGATAGATATATATTTTTTATATTATATTTAGTTTTTATATAATTTTCTAAAATAATATTTGGCTTATCATATATTTATTTTTGAATCATATATTTATTTTTCTCTTTTTACACCAGAGTATATAAAAATTCTAATAATAAAAATATATAAATATATATGCAAAGCATAAAATTTTTACTGAGTCAATCTTATATTCAATTCATTAATATCAAAGATTATTCAATTTATCAAAAAATAAAATATTTTATTAAAGAATAAATAAAAATATGTAAAATATTTTGTTTCTGCCTATCGTATTATAAATTCATACAACATACAAGAAAGAGAAAAATTATATCTAGAGAAAATTAAATATTTTATAAAATATTAATTTTACGATAAGAAAGATGAGAAATGTGGAATTTTACGAGTATACATATTGAGTTATCCGACAGAGCTATACGCAGTTAATGTTATCTCTCTAATTTGTTTTATGATATGCTCCGGCTTAATTTTTACGATATAGTTTTGCTCTTGAAAAGATCAAAGTCGTGCACAAGGGAGCAGCCTTATTATAATAAAACTAGCTACTGCGTATAACAAAATTGACTGAATTTTTATAATTGCGTTATTACAAATGTTTATAAAGAAAGAGCAGAAGTAGATTACTTTATGTGTCAATTCATAGCGCTCTGTTTCGAAATGACTACATGTTTGATATACAAAAAACCGTCTGTCGAGTTGCCAAAGAGGATTTTACATCATCAAAAAGATATATCTTATTTATTTTTCGAGAAAATTACGCTTTAAATATTGCAGCAAGCATTTTGATCATTTTTACAACGTATAAATTAAAAATGGAATGTATGTGACTTGTAGAGTGAAAAAAGAAACTGTTAATCGCGAATGTACTGTCTTCGCCTGTGGCATATTACAGTCTCGATACTTAAAGTCACGCGCGAATAAACCGCGTTCAAGAGAGCGACAAGTATTTGCGAGAAGCATAAGATTGATCGAATTTGTCGATTGCACCGAAGGCAACATCAGCTTCCGATCCTGAGACAGTGAACGCTCCATTGTTCCTCCGCGTTTTGATTAAGAGACTATGGCAGAGATTAAATTCATTGAAAAGCCGTGTTGCAATCATGGTTGTATTTCGTATTGCGGCAATAAGCCTGGCGCGTCACGAAATCGCCGAGAGAAGAGTCACAGTTCTCGTTCTTCGACAAATTGCAGACGATGCAGCGAGAAGCCTTATCTCAACTCGCGGGAAGCTTGTTGTGCAAGGAATTGCACAGTCAAGCTTACATCTCAGAGATTTTCACTGTTTCAAATTATACACACAAATACCGAGGCTGACTCAGAAAAAGCAACATTCACTTCGAGGATTTCGTCTGTTAAATTCGTTTTATTTCGCTCGCTTAATATTGTATTATAACATCTCCAGTAATAATTATACTGTAATGTATGCAAACGGAAGAAAAAGCAAGTCTATAAATTTCCGTGATTTTTATTTCTGTACAAGTCACGAACAATGTAAAGTGAATTGCATTCCAAAGACTCGACTCAAGGACTGCAACGTAAAAGTGTAAGATTAATTTTTGAAAGTTTATTGATCTTACAATCAAGAGAGCAACGTGACAATTGATAATTATGTGACAAAGAATGTGGGATATCATTTTGATGTTATAAACATCGAGAGGAAAATATGCATATTATTATTATGTATTTGTTATTATTATTTACACATTTTATATTCTGATAATAAATCATAATCTGATGCATTTAAAAAAATGAGATGCATACCGGTTTTGCATCTTATTATTATGATAATTAAGTATTTAATAGGTAACGGTATATTAATTTGCATTCTCGTGTGAAGAAACATCTTTGTCGCATAAGTTAAATATATTGACATCAATTAAGCAAATGATGTATTACTATGTTAATCTAAAGTAAAGAAATATACTTTATGCATATATATGTGTGTGATAAGCAGATAAAAATTGTAATATTGTCTTAATGAGCACATGTTTATTTATAGGAAATTATTATAATTTCATTAAGAATAGTTGTGCGCAAAAAATGACAATAATTATATTACAAAAAAATATATATACAAGAAATAATATGAAATAAGATACTAAAAATATAGTAAATTTATGTCTATATTTATTATATAAGACCGATTTCAATATTTAAATTCAAGCAGAAGCATTAGAAGCGTGCATAAATCGGTGCAAAAAACTTGGTCACGAATTGGAACGGATTTATTTCTCGAGATCGACAGGGATGACGAGGAGAGATTATACAAAGTCGTGTACCGCGCAGAGCAGCGTAGCTGACAGATGGGAAGAACTAGTATCGTGGATCGCGATGACTTTTGCCGGCGGTCATCGCGACGAGTCACGAATCGTGATATACGCGCTCGTGCATTATGCCTCGTTGCATCGAGATTGCATCGAAGTCCTTGATTCAAGGACTGCCTGGTGTTAAAGTGCACGATAGTCTCCTCGAAATTCCTCCGAGATGAAATGTTTCTCACGTGTCGTGCATCCTGGACTCGAGGAACGTCAGAAATCGGCACACGCGAATGCGGGTTCACTGCGAATCTCGCTGTTATTATATCCTTCGAATCAATTAAAGTCACCTGAAAACTAGGAATAAACGCGTAAATCGAAGCTGCTGCTGCAACGTGTTTCTTTAATCGTTCTCATTTCTAATTGTCAATCCGTAATGAGCAAAGTCTTACTTGATTTATAATTAATTAGTTTGACAAATTAGTTAGCAATCGGTATGTAATCAAAATAATTGTTTCTAACATGCTGATACGATCTTTGAGAGAGAATGATAGATTATTATTCTGTCTATGTTATGCAAATAATCGAGAATTTTATCTTTAAAAATGTAAAATATCAAAAGCAAGAACAAGAGGAATTGATTTTAATCCCAGTCATTGATTAAGATATTTCTTTATATAAAAAATTATTTGTATTAATTATTAACAAACATTTTCATATTTTTTCAATTATATATATTATATCTTCCTATCGTATTGAAATATTCACTTATTATGCGAAATAAATATTATTATTAAATATAGCTTGAAAATTGAATCGCAACATGGTTGTCAGCATGTAAAAATGTATTATGTAGACGTCAAATCACATGCTATTGTAATAGTTAATTTATTCAAACAAAGATATCTCATATTATAAATTCAATGTTTAAGATGCTGCGAATTTGCGATCGCCAATTAACAAAGTTGATTGACAGCTGAGTGACATCCAAGTATATTAAATTCATGTAGCGAATACAAGCGACATAACGGAAGGCTTTTAACTTCACACTGCGATAGTGCGAGATGAAAACGTTTGCAGATTAAATAAATGTCTAATCGCCCAATTTCACGATGCGTCACGTACTTGCACGCCTGTCGCGAGTATTGAAATTGTCCGTGTTGCAACACGTTATAAATCCTCTAGAAGATACTTTATTGCACATAGCATGACACACCGGGCGCCAAAAGCGAAAGAGCGGTCCGCCTATCACTGTGTAATTACCAGACACTATATGTAGCAATGTTTGCCAGGATTTCCTAACTGCTGCTAGTTCGCTCTGATCCTCTAACGGTTGTATCTGTTTTTGCTCTCCCTCCCTTCCTACCTTCGTCTCGCTTTCTCTAAGTGTGAATCGCCAACAATTTCGTCTGCTGAAAACAAATGGGCGAATGCAATGCTTTCGAAAACAACCAGTTATATCGATTAAGTGAATGGAACCATCTCTTCTTTCAATTCACAGGACCAATATTTACATTATTATCGTGCTAAAAACGATATGTGCTTAGGAAGAAATTTTGTGTAGGATTCGCCGAGTCAATTGGAAATGATTTAAATTCTTCTCGTACACAGTCACAGTTTTTAGTCGAGACTGCTCGCAGCCGGCGCAAGATTTATGGTCGTGCGGTTCGCCAGGATGCAGTTCGACGGAGAAATGCGGTAACGGTGCAAACGAAAGATAATTTTCCGCGTCGTTAAGTCGGAACGCGTAAGAGTCTCTCGAGATGTTCCGCGTTTCAAGATAAAGCGAGTCGTTCTCTCTTGATGCCGCTTTTAACCGTATTTACGATCGATTAAAGAGACCGCCGCGATGCAAATAGCTAAACTTGTGAGAGAAAATCCACGGCGAATACAGGTCGCCGATAAATAATCGGAAAGAAAAAGAAATATATATATATATATATTATATATATATATATATATATATTACACTTAAGCTTGGTGATTTAAACGGTCGTAATTGTGCTTACTAGGAAACTCACGCCTCCAGTATATCTCCGGGAATAGCGCTTCGAATCTCGCGAAATAACTTAGTACTGGTGATTGCAGTTTTTCATTTTCATTGCACGCATATCAGATACGAATCGAATGTAGAATTTCAAATTGCATTCTCCATCTCGAATCAAATCCGACTCGACTACGTTTTTTTTACATATTAATTGAATCGTTATTATTGCGAGTTATAAATGCGCATGGTGATTCAATTTGAGCAAAACAATTAGTTTCGCTTTTCATTACAATACTATTCATAGCATATACAATATATGCCAGAATGTCATGTGTGTGAATGTCAGAATGTCATATGTGTGAATGTCAGATAAATTCGATTTGCTCGATTGGTTTATACTTCATTTGCCTACTCGCTTATAGTGATTGTTTTAAAGATCTAGCATTGTCTAAGAAAATCTGTTAGTTTTCTTAAATGCGAAGCAGAACGACTAATTATTGCAATTCTTTTCAAGATATAAGATATGCAAAAATAAGATATGCAAGATATAAGATATGCAAAAATCGGCTCGAAATAAGATATCAAAAACAAAATTGATTTAAAATTGAAACTGAAAAATAATTTATATAATCCAGCTCGAAATATATATGTTAATAGCTACATGCATAAACGAGACACGAGAATCGTTAAAAGTGATGGTTTTAATTGCCAACACTTTAATTGTCGTCAGCGAGCTTAACTCTGTAATAGTCTATAAATCAACGAATGCGTTAATCATCTATTCTTGTATATGCGATAAAATTAAACAATATCTCGGGTGAATGGCGCTAAGAGAAGGAACGCGATAAAATTCGCTGACTCTTTGTAGGAGCCGCGTGATAACGAGTGTGGAATGCAACATCATAAATCAAAATGACAGCGCTGTTTGAAAGTATGCTAATGATTCTAATCACACTTTTATTAAAAGCATATTCTTTTGAAGATCGTCGATATGCTCGAGTTGCCTAGAGACATTCATGCTTTGGTGAACTAACGTCTGTTAACAACGATCACTCAAAGAAATGGTCTTGCAACTTATAATAACAATTCCCTAGATGTAGAAAATTAACAAAGATAAATAAATAATTAGCAAATATCGCGATATTTGCTAATTATTTATTTATCTTTGTTAATTTTTTACATCTAGGGAATGATTAAGTAATCAACCTAAATGACAGAGACAGAATTTGTAAATATTTGCAATATTTATAAATTTATAAATTGAATATTATAATTCAATAAAACACATTTTTTTCGAGTGGTGACAAATGGAAAATTAAATAAATTGTAAGCGAAACCTTTCATCTAATCTTTACGAGCTTCGAGATAATACAATAACGATAAACCCGAAGTGTTCTTATCGTCGCGGCACTTTGCGCAGCTCGGCTGCGTGTGGCTCATGGCAAAATAATTCTCGTGCCGCGCAAGATCAAGGGAATCTGGTTTCTCCGCTCGGGTGCAATCTTGGCGCGCTTATCTGAACTCGCTCGTATTTGCATGAAATAGACGGCAGCGAGACTCGTCAGTTCTGTCGCGTGACGAGAAACATGAGGGGAGCGGCCGGTAGTCATTGTATCCCGTCGTTGCTCAGAACGCCGTCGTAGATCTTATCCTTCGATCACGAGCGACCCATATGAGCGGATTCTTAGATCCTAATCGACGATGGATGACCGCACGTTCGGCGGCTGTCTATTATGCCAACAGTCGCGTTACAAGCAGAGGCGTTGATGCGCGCGAAATCGAATGATTTATTGTGAAACAATGCAGTTTATCTCGACGAGATAGGTGTTATTTCCAATAGAACGATTAAATCGTATTATTTCTTCATTATACAACAGCGAGATGTTATGCTACAGAGCTAGGAAGTAAATGCCGGAGACGTAGTTATTTGAATGAAACGTTAATTAGCATAACAAAATTTTCCCGCGCGATATTATTAATTGAACGTTTGTTCTTGCCGCGATTTGATTATCGAACATATAAATACCATATACGTGCTTTCTAGCTATGCAAAAAATTATTCGTTTTTTTTCGAATCGATTGGAAAGTCTCGAACGTATTTATAGAGATAAAGATGTTGTTATAAAACATGACTGGCTGTATTTATTTCAATCAGTTCTGTTTTTTATGAGCGGTTTATTCGGCGGTATGCATAGCTTTTCATTTATTTGCCAACATAATTTATTGCGCATTCATCGCCCCTCATTCTCTTTCCTATCCCGTAATAGAGAATGAAACGATACTTTCTCTCTCCTTCGTTTGCTCTTATCGTTCCAATCTCTATCGACATTATCCGTAAAAAGTGATCAAACGGTATGACACACTTTAAAGTTCTTAATTAAGAAATAAGAGACAATTTTCCGTCAGGAAAGGTAGGGCAAACATTCGCCTTCGTTCTCCGAAAAGAATGTGACTCTTGCGTCAAAAATGCGGGTGGCCCCAATTTCTGCGTAAACGATTTTACTCTTGATTTATAGATTCTCCAATATTTTAGTATTTAAATTCAAAAATTATTCGAGATAATTTTATATACATATATGTGTATGTACTGATGTATTCGCGGATTCCAAATTGCGATAATCTTTTCTTAAGCATGGGTATCTCTGTACGTGTAGATTTTGATCTACAAAATACATGGTAATGAGATATTTATTTATTTTTCTTGAGCAGCTCGAGATCACATTTGTAGATATGCAATTATAATAGTTGCTAATAAAATGTTTACTCAACGCATTTACAACGAGTCTTTGATGTGCTGTATCGTATGCGAACATGACAGAATATGAAAGCGTATTTATTGCAATGAAATTGTTGGCTAACAAGTATCATGCACAAACACAGAGTAGGCTAAAGGAGACGAGGCTTTGTGTAAGAGATGAAAGTTTCATAGAATCGCTGCAAATTTCCGAATATACTTAATAATAATAAATTTGCGCGCATATATCATTATTTCATTTGATTTCAGAAAATGTTTCGATTATTTTACTATCTGTAATAATTTAAATATTAAAAGAAAGCTCTCTTTTTCATATCGTAAAAAATTTGTGTGATATGATCATATAATAACAAGTTATAAAATTAAAAATAATTTTCAGCAAAAATTTAATTTTAATATGCAAATGATAAACAACGGGGAGGTTTTGCAAGAGAGATTTCGATGCGTTGCTTAATTTAAAGGAATATTAGAAGGACAAATAATAGCGCGATGAGAATAATAAGATACGTAGGCGCTAATTTTTTGCATACTCGAGAGATTGCTCATTATCACGCCCTCTTTGTTTGCCTAATAAGGTAAGCATGACTGCATCTTTACGTTCAAGGATGATAGGGGCATAGAAACTTGACACACACGAATGCTGATCGCTTGATTCGTAGTCTTGATGGGACAGCTCCATTCAATATCATTTAAATATGACGGATTACCGAGAGACTTTCCATCATTATATTGATACGAGATCCATTTAAATATTTTTTAAAGATAATGAAAAAGTCAATGCGCACTTTTAATCCAAGTACAAAAGAGTTACGAGCAACAGCCTAATCGTTTACTGAATTTTATTTAATGTGGAATATATGTAAATAATATAAAATTATTATTTACATTAGTATAACATACAAGAACTATTGAAGCTAATTATAAGTATTCAGATTATCGATAAAAGGAAATAATATTAAATAAAGGAAATAATAATAAATTGTTTTAATTAATACATGTAATTATAAAAGATTGATTTTAATTGGATTAATTAACACGTCTTATCAGCGGCTTGCATTCATGGTAATGAAACGACATTGCAAATAAAGTAATAAAGTATAATACGAATGGTAATACGTATTATGTTTACGTAAAGCTAAAAGGAGTTAACGATCGATTTACAATCCTGTCAGTATGTAAAAAATAAAAAAAAATTGTAAATTAACGATAAATTTTGCTCAAACAGATATGTATGCAGTAAGTTGATGTTTTACTTAGTTAGATCTGCAAAGACGAACAAGGAGATGTACGTAATCTGTCAATTTCACCCGGAGACAGCGTTTTTGCTTTTTTGTAACGTATCGATACATTTCCATTGCTTAAAATGGTGAATGACGGCGAAACTAGTCTATCGACATCCTATTGCGCTCGTGCTTGTGTGAATTGCACGTTTCTATTTATTTACTTAAATGCATAGACATACTATGATTGCATTCTACATAGTAAGTACGGGCATAGATGTATCGTTATGTATGTAGCAAAAAGGCGGAAATGTATGTGTATCTCTCTTTTCTCGGTTTTTTTCTATCTCATGTATTTTTTTTACTTTGTCTGGAGTTTGCGTATTGTGAATCTTGAATTGATAACTGCTCAACCTCTTTTTAAATAAAAATAACAAGCATAGCGTATATAAGAAAAACATTATATAATAGTAAAATATATTAATAATGATTTTATATTCATTTTCATAACGTTCAAAATATATTCAATATATATTTATAAATTTTTATTTTTCTG
The DNA here is from genome assembly GCF_003227725.1 of Camponotus floridanus. NCBI lineage: Eukaryota > Metazoa > Arthropoda > Insecta > Hymenoptera > Formicidae > Camponotus > Camponotus floridanus. Next base: position 2,321,205 of record NW_020229214.1, read on the forward strand.
ATTTCTTAAATTAATTTTTGATTTTCTATAAATATTAAAAAAATCAAACTAATATGTCTAAATATTAATAGGCATAGAAAAAAAATTTATAGCAAAATTTATATAATTACTTGTTATTATAAAAGTATATATATTTTTATTCTTATTGTTGTTTTATTTATCCAAATTGAAACAGACGTAGCTTTATAATAACAATAAATATAAATGCAAATTATTATTATTAAAATTCATAGTATTATGTCATGTCATTCGTATACTGAGTATTAATAACATTTGTTTCGGATTAATCAGTCAACGATGAAAATATAGAAATCGAGAGGGCAATTTAGAATTGCATTTCAACTTATACGCATGCAATCAATATTCAGTTATAATGACGTTCACTATCGTAATTACTTATTAGGCGCAATGTAAGCCCGACCTAGAAAATCGACATCGGGGCCGACACGATATGCAAGTGATATTGGTCGCAATAAAACCTTAACGGATCGTTGCCACATGTGTATCCGATTGATATACCATATATTATTAAATAAAACGTGCAAGAATTTCGCTACTAGCGAATGCGTGTTTTTCTTTAACATTGAGTATTTATTTAGTTCACGTGAAAATGCAAAGAAAGACATTAACGACATCGTATATGTATTACCATCTACCATCGAGTAAGTCATACCTTGTTAGGAATGAAGGTTATTATCAGTGCTTTAATTTCGAAAAGGTCTTTACTGCGGCGAATAGCGTCCAATTACGTTTGCTAGCAACGCAATTAAGCGACCGGGGAAACAGAGATATGTTGTCCTTTTCTTGCAGTTATTTTTTTTATCTCACTTTTATAGTGTTACATGCGATACGTGCGAGAAACTTTATTGCCACTGCGGCTGAGATACGGCGTCGTAATAAAAAAAATACGATTGTAATAAATTTATAATTTTAATCGTAGATAAAAAAGTTACGTATGCTTAGATCACAATTATTATCGTGATAAATAATTACTACAACACTGAATTATACTGAATTTTATCGGAATTGCAATAAAATAATATTATGATATTAAGTTACTACAATAATTCATTTATTCTTGATTGCTTTTTCAATGAAAACACACTTAAAAAGATCGGAGAATATTTACTTAATTAAATAAACGATTCTATTGCATTGCTCATGATGCAACATTATATGTATGATTTTTAAAATAATGATAATAAGTGACGATTTGTATACACTTGACGTATGCTTTGCCGAGAGTCGCGAATCTCAGGTAACTTTTTGTTAGTTTATCGTAGCACGACGGTAGCGCGCGGTTAGTGCACGTGACCACGTGCAGCGTATTGCACCGCTTGTCACGTGCATCGGACAGTGCGCCGACCGCCACGCTCTCGTGCACGTGAATTCTGCATAAAAGGGAACAAGAATAAATGCGTTTATTGCGGAAATTTCTATTATAACTCCACTGCACTTTATAGCCTGTAAGAAGTACATACATATAACGTTTTTTGCGAGTAAAAATGAAAACTTTTTTCATATATTACATGTCTAGAGAAGAGTATATGGATAATACATCTAAATTTTATGTAAGTTTTAGTTTCTAGTACAGTCCAAAGTCCAAAAAAATACATATTGTGTGATATCTTATTTTTATTTATTTTTTATAAATATGAACAAGTATTTTTAATGCCAATTAATATCTGAAGAAAAAAAATGATTGTCTTATCGTTTTTATTATTAATATAAAATTTAGTTTATTTTTATTATTAATATAAAATAATTATTGGTATAAAATTATATTTCAAATTTGATAAAGAGTTATAAATATATGAGAGATAAAATTAAATTGAAATAATAAATCTTATTAATGTACGCAAAATTACTTTTGTAGAATATGGATATTTTGATTTATATATATTGTGCATTATATATCATAACGTATGTGTAAAAGGAAATATTTGCAGTTTTCTTGTTTACTTCAAATTTAAATGGAATAGACTTTCCATTAGACTTTCTCGTACCGATTTCACAAACATATAATGAAAAAAAGAAAGGGTTTGTGGTACAATCGGTAATGATGTATTAATCGCGATTCAATAATTACTGAGAAAGAATTTGTGATTCTTATAAGACAAAAACTATAACAGCAAAGGAAACGAAATGAAGTTGATCTCCACCTTAAAATGCGCTATCAATCACTGCAGTTGAAGCAATGACAGTTTAACAATGTTAATTGCTCGAATTAAGTTGAATCACGCGGTCCTTTGGGGGTCCTTTTGCCGACTTAATTAACATATTCGTATTACCGTAAATCTGTTTGACAGCGGGTGCACATTACATCGATACTAATAACATTGATTATGGTCAAACTGGCCGTAGAAAGTTGACGTTTAAATTCACATACTTGTCGTCGCCAATAAAAGAACGGTAGTTAGCAGGTGGCTTAAAAATCCCATGGGTATCAAATCATGATCATGAATCGTTGGAAAGTTGAATCAAGAAAGAACCGCACACACACACACACATTCGCCAATGAATTTACCTGAATATTATTAACAGAGACAGTAGATGTAAGCAATTTAATAAATCCGTCTATCATAGTCATTACTCGTTCTTGCACACTAAAGTGTCACTAAAGCCGTAACTTTTCCTTATATCGGAAACTCGATATACTATAATAACCAACCTAACTGTCCAATTAACATTTTAAGATTGATTATATTCTATCGATTTATTATAGCATAATATATAAATAAATAGATAATATAAGAAGTATATTTATCTCAATTTTTTCCTTAAAAAAGCAATTGAATATTACTAATAAAAAATACATAAAGATATATTTGACAAACATGAGAAATATACAGAAATATTTTATCTTCTTTCATATATATATATATGTGTATATACACATACATTATCTATTTGAAATATTATACGTAGAAATGTGTCATTTATAAAGCCAGTTTTATTTTTTAAATCTTGATAATTCTTTTAATTATCAGAATAAAATTATGTATCTGAAGAAGAAGGTCAATTCAATAATAAACTATACGCACTTATCTTTATTATGTATACGCACGTTTCTTGTATAATTTCCTTTTGAGGTGCAACATGTGTTTATATTTATTGAACATATATATTTAATTGCATCTTGCATACTAATTAATGACACATTCATCACTTTTGTATGCAATAAAATCGGAGAACTTTAACGCGTAACAAACTCGCGGTTTTGCTAATGGCTCATTTGCTAATATTTAATTAGCAATGTGAGACAATATATAATAAAGAAAGTATATTTATAAAAATTAGAATCTTAGAATGTGTTCAAACCACAATATTTTATTTCATATTCGGCAAACAGAAAGTGCAAAGAATGACTATGTGATTCGAAGTTGCAATTATTGAAATATGACCACATATAATATCTTGGAGAGTGTTAAATATTCAGATCATGCCCTAAGTAATTCTATAAGTATTAAGAATACTATAAATATACAATTTGTCTCTTTATCAGCGTGTTCGATAGGAGAAATCGGATCAGTGTCAATGATAAATATGTTGCTTTTCTATTTTTTTTGTCGCGAGAATATAATTATTCACTGCAATCTCACTTGAATTTCTCACACTTTCTCCATCTCGAACAACTAAATAGCTTTAACGAGGTGCGACTGTATCATTTTTTTAACTGCTACTAGTTAGTGGCTTATTAAGACAAGGCTAATTTAAGACACACAATGTCAATGTCGGAACTTTTAGAATCTTATTTTTCCCAGAAAAATCACTTTCATTCGCACTTTCTCGCACATCATAATAAGTAGAAAAGAATAAGATATTTAAAAGATACGATTTTCCTTAAATCTCTTGAAATAAAACTTAAAATAATAGTATGCTATTCATAATTCTTTGACAAAAATTTGAATTTACGAGTCAGTACAATACCATCACAAACTTTGCAGGCATGGTAAAAATATCACACAGTTGGAAATCGAAAGAAACGAGTTTTATCGCGGCCTTGCTATGGACCGATGATGCACAAATACTGAGAAGATATCGCGCGATCGTTAATTGACAGAACAGATGGTCGCGTGATTCGAGGTGAGTGGCTGGCGCATGCACGTGACTCGATCGGAATTTTCTCTCGATGGCATTAATTCGTACGAGGAAAGGCATACAAGCGTGACTCTCTTTCTCTGTCTTTCTTGCGTTCGCATCGATCGGCAATAACCGGCACGTGCAAAAGCATATGCAATCACGTGCGGCACGTGATATACTCTTGCGCGTCGATATAGGAATAGTTATTATGGTCCACATCCTGATCTATGCAACGGCATTGATTCTATAATATGTGGTATATGTAGGTGTGAACACTGAATGTTACAGTTATTAAATGATTGCGAGATGTTATTACTTTATATTTGCATACAATATTAAGAGATATCAATTTCGCTATCAAATTAATTTGCAAAGATATAAATGCAAATATTTCAAATTTTACATAGCTTCGTTCGTCTATGAATTTTCTAATTAAAAACATATTTTTTTTTTCTTAACAAAGAATATTAATTATTTTGAAATTGTAAACAATTAAAATTTTTAAAAGCTTTATAATTTATGTTAAAAATTTTTAAAACTTTTAAAACTTAACTGTTAAAAATTTTTAAAACTTTATAAATTATGTGTCAAAAATAAACTTCAAATTTTTGAAAAATCCATAGATAAAAAGAAGTGTGTAGAATCAGAAACAAGTTGTACGAAGAATGAATATTGCATAATTAATTTCATAAATGAATGCCTGTTGAACTTATTAAGTTTGACATTCTTTTGTCATATTCCTTTTAATATCCAATATAAATGCAAAAAGTTTTCTGACAACCTTCGTCATCTGAGAGATTAATAATGCAATTTTTAATATTTGATTATTATCGAATCTATTTCAAATTGAAAGATTTAATTTTTATTCAAACTTTTCCCTAGAAGAGAAAAATCTTTTCTCTAGAGAATGTTTGGATTATAAAGTGGTATTCTTCAAACGTAGCGTGATTCCCGCTTACTTGGTGACCCTGCTTTTATGTCATTTTCTAAAAAAATGCAGCAAAGTTGTAGTCCTTGCAGGCCATCGTACTCGCATATACGACGAACATATACGTGTAGGCGGCGAATCTCGTGAGCGTAGTTCACGACGAGCCAGACTCACGTGCTTATGCAGACTGCCGTTTACAGGTCTTTTCGCGGCTCTCATGCGTTTGAATGACACGTGTTGTAATACCTATTTTGCCGATGTTTAGTCGACAAATATTAGAGTCCTAAATGCAAAGCAATGGGAATGAGTTGAAAAGGTCGTTCATAGAATTGTGACAGAAGCGAGAAATTTAAACTACAGTAATTTTGAGTACTGTCACGTTCCAGAGAGACGGCACACTGCGAGGTTATCAGGATTAGCATCTGTAGAAGGAAGTGTTCCACTTTCGCAAACGAAGGATAGAGAGAGGGTGGAGACATAATTGTACGGGATAGAATCAGACGCAACAATTATGATAGAACGAAATAGAAAGAAAAAGAGAACAATAGCTAAAATAACAGTTAAAAATCAAGATTGCGTCGTTCTTAAAAAATTATGGTGCTTAATTGCGGAATTTCAATCTTTGAGTTAATAGGTTTGATGTATACTACCCGCATGAAAGAAAAAAATTCCATAATTATCACAGAGTACCCATGTATTAGTCAACACTTTACGAATCAAAAAATATGTACATTGTTTAGTATCATTTTTATTTCTTTACATATATATTCTTACATACTTTTTAATTGCATTGCATTTTATAAAAGAAATTATAGATATAACTTTCTAAATTGTAGATTAAATATAAACTTTAATGTTAAATAATTTATATATATATATATATATAAAGAGATAATTTCAAGAACTTATTTAACTTTTTGCAATTTTTTAAAATAAAATTTAATAGAAGTGAAATGTGTTTACATCAAATTATGAGAAAAGATTAATCATATATATGGATAATTTATCCTCCATTGTTGAAGATACATACAGGAATATAACTATATACATCTGTAGCCGAAAACGCGAATAATATCTTCGAACATGCTTGATTGCGAGCTATATTATTGATGCTGTATTATTATGCAAGATTCAACCATGAACTTTAAATCGATATATACATAATAATGCTAAAGATCATTGTATTTTTGCTTTATTAGTAACGTAATAAGTGAGCTAATGACATAATGCTTTTTTTCTTATAACTTGTATTTTTATAATAATTTTAATAATAATATTTTTATAATATGTATTGTATTAATAATTTTTGTTCATGTAATGGAAATGAATGTTTCTTAAAGAACATATATCGATTTATCTTATTTGTGTTGCGCTTTATATTATTTTAAATTTAGGTACATGTATTGCTTAGCATAATTTTTAAAGCAAAGTCATTATGAGAATAAATATGAATCCCATTTAAATAGGAAAGAAATGAGAAATTATGTGCACGCAATATGTGCGAATTTTGTGCATATCAAAAACATTAAATACCTGGCATTAATCTCTCCTGTGAAGGATGTCCTAAAATCTCAGTATCGACGATTAACAGGATAGCCAAGATTCCAATGGCGTGCATCTTCATGGTCACTTCCGATCTAAGCTATCCTGATCACAAATCGGCAAAAATGATGAAAATTCGTGAAACACGTAAATAGCTAAGCACACGACGGCTAATTCTTTAAATTGTCTTACTTCAACAAGACAAATTTAGTGCAAATTTATGTGAGAGATTCCCAGGTATTAATCTACGTCCACCGTACAATACGTTGGCAGAGCTCCTACCGCTATCGGACTGTGCGCTAGTCTGGAGGGCCGCCTGGCGCTTTCACTGGCTTTATACGTGCGCAAGAAAGCACCTCTTCTGAAAGAGGGGATTCTATGTGGTTCTCATGTACGTCACTGGATATATCATGAAGAATTGCGGACAATCGTGAAATTTCGTGGCACGGATATGTATGTGTGATATTTGTTGCTTTTAGTTTTGGAATAATAAAGAATATTGTTTCCAATTGTGTTTCTCCAAAATTTTTATTTTTCTTTTAAAAAAGAAAATAAATTTTTCTTTTGAAAAGAAAAATGCAATACGAAATAATATATATCATAAATATTATAGAAAACGGCATAATAAAATATGTTGCGTCTGATGCTTAAAGATATTATGATAGGGAAATTAATTTTTTAAAGATAGAAAGAGAATGTACGGATAATTAAATTATTTCATAGTCTTTATGCAATTTTCTCTTCAATCTTTAAATATTTTAATTTAATTTAATTTATGTTCGAATGCTATCGATTAAATGATTTCATTCTATTTTTTACTTTTATATTTATATTTATTATTTATTATTTTATATTTATAATTTTTTTTTCAACTTATTGTATAAAGTATATAATAATTACTGATTTATTATATTTTTTTAAAAACAAATCTTGTAGATGCGTATATTTTCGCGATATTAGCAGTTCGATCATTCGAATAAATTAAAAGAAAAGCTCATTTTAGCAATAAACTTTTATTTAACTTTATCGTACTTAAATATTGAATCTAATAATGAGTATATATAAGTAAATATTTTTGTACTATCTTACACTATTGCTTCCGATTAATGATTAGAGGAGCATCAATGATAAAGCTAATATACGGAAATAATTGCGAGTGCAGAATTACAGACATACGTTCTGCACTATCGATTACATAGATGAGCTGCCGATTGTATAGTTAGTCACAATGCTGCTGTCATTACTAAAGCAAGTATTTATTATCGCAGATTGTTCTATGATTAATTGCCAATATATAATCAGGAAATGCGTGATGATCGATAAATAGACTGAAATTTTTATTTTTAATTCTTTTATTTATCATATATGAATTGTTATTGACTCATTTAGACACACGATATATATGTTTATATAAGAAAAAGTTGAAAAATATATGTTATTAGTTGAAAAATATATAAATATATAAAAAGTTGAAAAATATATGTTATAATATATGTTAATTTAGCACTATTTTTCATACTTTACGTTTTTCTAATACGTAGAATCTAAACTAAACATTATGAAATCATGTACAATGCAACAAACGACAAATTATAATAATAGTTATATAAAATAGTCATATAAAAAAGTAGATTTAATTGAGGAAAATAATCAGTGTAAAACGCATATTAAAATACCGCAAATATGCTTGATAATTGTCGTCTATAATGACCTGGATCAATGACCATGACTTTCTCACGCTGATTTAATAGATTCATAGGTAATTTTCTTTAGGAACGTACTTGTATAATAGTTAGTTTATGGAACAAACCTGCAGTTTGATTCATTGTCTATTGCACCTTGCCGGTCACTCGCTATTCTAGATGAATCATTACTGCACTCGGGATCATTATCCTTGGTCGTTGAACATAATTCGTTCGCACGTTTCGAAAGCTTCGATAATCCTTCCGAGTTGTACGTTTTATATTGCCTAACATACGGAGAGCGCCGTGTAACTCATAAGCTTGAAGTACTCAGGTCACTTTCATGATCGTGCATCAACGTCATAGAGTAGATATGTACTAATGAATGAACTTACAATTGTGTATTGTTAGATATAATTATACCTTGCTAAGAAAAATATATAACTCATCATATATATATTTCATATACATATATGACGATACATATACTTATTTTTGAGATATTAATTATAATTTAAATTTTTGAATAAAGAGAATAATAAAATTTAAACCGCTAGGTATTTAAAAAAAATGTATGGTAAAGTAATCGACATTTGACGCAAGTTCATGCTAAAGCATAGATAAGGGGAATATCGGCAAACTGTCTATCATCCGAGTGAACCGGTTTCTGCACTTCCGCGATTTAGCAAGCCTCATTATTTTGAAGCCGAGCTGATTTTATTTTGAATATCGTTAATCATTCTTGACTGCGAGAAGAGAGATCTCCAGATGATTTTCGTCAAATTACGAGAGGTTACGAGCACGTTATTTATCACTAGAAATTCACACGTCTTAATCTATATTCTTATTATGCGTAGAGGCAAATCGAAAATGAAATGCGAGATATATTAGATTTATTATCGCAAGGAAAAATGATTAAAAAAATTAATAAATTTGTTTCAATATTACATAGTTATTCTCCCATATTAATGTTATACAAAAATTGCCTCGAACAAGATTAGTGATCGCTTTTTTAAAACTAAAATTCTGCAAATTTGTACCGCATAAGATAACAATCGATAGAAACATAAACGTTACGCTATGTTGCACATATAAAAGTTAATATGAATATAGATTATATCATAGTAACATTTTGTATCTATCAATATATGACAGTCACTGTTGCAACTTTAGCCATGCATATTGAGTTGAATTAGATTAATCTTGAATTGGTAAATTTCTATGCTACGTTAAACTCAATTACGCTAAATTAACGTAATGATTTCGTATTTAAAATGTCGGATTTAATAATCTTGTATTATTAACACAACAGGAGACTCTCTCTGTATCTTATATGTCGGCTTAACAGGTCGGCTTAACAGACTTATACTTTTTATGGTATTTATATTATCGTCTTTATTATGATCTCTTTAATGATTTTCTATTGTAATTGCTTTCTGCATTACACTGGCATCATAAAAAGGATTCTGATGCAAATGAGAAATAAAACTATTTCATGATATGTGCATCTCTCAAGCATGTATGTCATTAGATTATCATTGTTAAGAGAGTTTTTGCAATAAACTCGTAAGTATATTTTTTTACGACATATATGTCAAATATTATTGATTTAAAGTTTAGATTGTAGATTGTCATAAATTGGCATAAAAGTTACTTAAATAGCCTTTTATTATGTTAAAGCGCGATAATATTTTGAATATAAATATATAATATTGTATTAAATCAATATAAATTATATATAAGTTAATCAAAATATCTATATTTACTTACAACAATAAATATTAATTTATTCTCAAGGAAAATTATGGGAAATATTGAGAAATTATAATTAATGCAAAAAATTGAATTTGTGTAATTGTAAAAAAATATAAAATTACATAAAAACAAATATAAAATTATACAATAAATAAAAGAAATATAACATTTTTATATATTATTGTAATTTCACACTTATTGTTCACGTAATTCTATATTTTACGGTGTAATTATATATCTTATAATCTTTCATAAACACGGCAAATCGATAATAATCGCAAGAATAATTAATAATTCTGATTATAAACGGTGATTTAATTTAAACAGTATTTCGCAGTAGTCTCCTTTCCCTCGAACCGATAATGTCTCGGTAAGACTATAAGTTTGTGCTGATACCTGACACATTAATCTCGGGTGGTGCAAACATCCTTAATAATTAGCTACACCAAGGGAAGTGTCGACATACACTCGGCACTGTTGCTCTGCGCCTCTCCCATTCTAACATTTTTCTTTTTAATTGCATTCGTGTATTGCGATCTTTTCGCAATAGTTCTAGTATCAAAACACTTGACCATGATCTTAATTAATGCTAGAATTGAAGTTAACGCACGACAGCAAAATAAAAACAATGGTTTCTTTAAAGATGTTTTTCCATTAGTTTTAAACGTATGTAACATGTGGTTTTCATGAAATTTATAAGCATGTTAGGATATGCCAATTCGAGCACTCGTTTACTCGGACGAAAGTATTCATTTTACTAAACGCCCGCCTATCATTAATCAAAGTAAGTCTATAAAAATTTTCATCGGCTCTTAATGACTTCCACGGTTTGAAGTCTGGCGAAATTTAGGTTGATGCAATATCGACGCAGCCACGTGGCACTTTGCTTCTGTGGTGCCGCGTTCATATCGCTTTAAATCCTCAATTGCGATTCATTCAACTCGAGTTATGCAACGGTAAGAAATAAGTCCTTAATACAATTAATTTGCGTCTATCATTGACTAGGTAAATTATGAATCTCTTACAAAAATTGCATATATAATCACTATATTTCTAAAATTGTTATGTGCCAACAAAAATTTCTTTGATATGTAAAATTAAAAATTTCTACGTACATTAAATTGTGTTAAATTAACATAGAACATCTTGTTGTACATTAATATCTCATTTTTATTAATTATTTTTATTTGCAAAAATTCTTTTTTGCAAAATATGAAGACCTTTATTTCAAAAATTTAAATAATTTCACATAAATTGTGTTTCTTTGACATTAATTGCTGTCAATTGATTTTAAGTGATTGCATGATTTAATTGTTCAAAATGGAAGATTGTTATAATGGATATTTCATGATTATAAACAATAATATTGTAATAATAATATGTTATATAGCTTAAAATTATATATATATATATATATATATATATATATATATATATATTCTATTATAAGAGAATAAAACTGTAAGTTAAATTATTCATAATTTTTTTATAGTCGTTCATATCACTGCAACAATCAGCCGGTTGACTTCTCTTGAAAGTTTGCCGGATGTTTCTCAGTCTTTCCAAATAATAAGCGAAAAAATTACAACATGAAATATACAATTCAATGCAAACATACTTTTTATTTTTAATTTCTTCTATAATTTGCATGAATAATTTTTTCTTGCTATGACAGTCACACCATTTAAGTAAATCTGAGTACTTACGTTTTTTTGTAATCATTATCATGCAATGTCTGTTAATAAGTATAATTGAATAATGAATATCACTTTCTCAGAGAAAGTTTGCGGAAATAAAGTTTCAGTTATGATATTGTTCTGTTGATTATTTTTTTAATCATTTTAATAATAATCAATAAATTTAAACTAAATTATACATGTATCAAACTCTTATACATATTTCCACTAAGAGTAATTAATTAAAATCTTTATCCAAAATTCTTGTTGAAAAAATTGATTATCAATTATTGATTGTGTCGTTTGAAATTTGAAGGTTTCATTAATTTTTGAAACGATATATCTTGCAATATAAGATATGCAACAATCTAGATATGTAAAATGTATATATTCTTTTTTTATGTAATATTATTATAAATATTATTATAAACTGGTGATGTTAAAATAGCAATCAAGCGTTCATCGGAAGAATTTGATAACATCTCAAGCTAAATTTATCGAACGATTCGTTAAATATTCACGGGACCTTCTCGTACACGACAATATCATTCATATGTCTAAGATAGATATTCTACACTCTTTGCTTGAGGGTATTTGTGGACACATACGATATCTTTAAATAAATATTATTAGTATTAGATATAGGAGATTGTTGATTATACTTTGCGCAAGAAAAATACATGTGTAGTTTGCGACAGTCGATTGATTAACTTGTTTTAATTTTAGGAGCAAGATATGCAATGATAATACAATAAGATTAATAAATATTTATCGACAATAAATTAAAGTCATCTCAGATAATCTTGATGGCGTGTTAAGTTAAGACATTATAAAGTTCTCAAAATGATTTAGAAAGTCGATTTACTAAGAACTGTCACCTGATTATCTGATGATTAAAAGATGTTCTTGCTAAAAATGCAGATTGCATGCGTGAGCATATTATTAATAGCCGGAGCGAGATATATTATAGATCGTAAATTGTTCATGCAATCGTTCGAGTTCTTCGATGCATGACTGTATGTCAGTATTTCAGAATATCTACTATGAAAGATTCACGAATGAAATATTGTTGACTGAAAATTTTAGATATTCATGGTAATATTTTTATCTGATTAATAATCGGCAATGCATTTTCGTAGTTTTTTATATCATCTCAAGAAAGTAATTGAAAAATAATACGATAATGAATTTATGATGTGCGTTCGATCAAAATGTTTATTATAGTGATAAGACATAGATATTTTTTTAAATTCTTTCCGCAAAATATTCTTTTCTTTATTTGTACTAAAGATAAAATGTCGGAATTTGGATAGTTAGCTAAATTATTATTAGAACTTTACTTAAGATTAAAAAATTAAATTTTGGTTTTCAAATTAATTATTAAGAAATTCTCAATAATAATTTTCTCGTTAACTCACCAAGATAAATGTTCAATAATCGTGCGATTTCGAAATTCGTACATACGTCCACAAATGGCGAGTGAGAAACTTTACTATCGCGGGCTAAACACAGATCAATGATCTATCGCGGTAATGATCTGAGGACATACATTCTGTCTCTCTCCCTCTCTTGTTTCTTCGGTAAGCTTGTTGAAAGGCTACGATAAAAATGGAAAATTTTATGGGACTCGGTTGAGATACGTGATTGCAACCAGGGCGCAACTTCTATGTATCGCTGTTTGTGTCCAGATTGATCTGTGATTGATATATTTACCAGCTTATTTTTGCCGTTTTCAAAGACAGACATTCCGAATGTTCGATCTACCGTGATCGATCATTATTTCACCTATTAATCCTTCGTGTAATGCAGTCTCGATTTCGTTTTCCCGAAGGAGAGTAATCGCCAGAGTGAACTAATGAATTTTGATACGACGACCAGTCGTACTAGAGTAGTCGAATGCGAACACTGAATAATGTTATCGTTATATTTATCTCATCACTTATGTGTTATTAATGATCGTTATCGCTATAGCTATTATGCAGTTATACACCTCGTAAGAGGTTTTTTCACGAGAGGATTATCTTAATCACATCTTTTACATTATACGTCTTTGCTTTCAAACTATATACAGGAATCTTTAATAATTTTTATGTATTATTCACCTTTTTCTTGTACAATTCTGAGATTTACATCCTGCTTTCGTGTACATATATATAATTTTCATTAAAATCTTGTGATTCTTTGTTTCTAATTACATGTCTTTCGTCGCTTTAGCGCTTCTGTGCGTATAATTTGAACGAATATCATTGTCATTTTAAAAATTGCCATAATAAAGATAATAACAAGTGGATGTGACCTTAATGCGAAAGTTTCTTTTAAAATATGTGCTTTACGTTGCGTGACTTGTCATCATAACTTAACGAATATAATTTGACGAAATAAAAAAATTATACAATTTTCTTTGAATAAAATATTTTTTCGAAATCTGTTGTGTTAATAAAATAGAAACAAAGTTTATGCATTACTGGTTTATGCATTACTGGTTTTATTAAGCGAGTTAAATTAAATATATATAGCTTCGCGCAAATAAAAACTTGTGAATAATATTTTCTTTATACATGTAATGTTGTGATCGCCTGAATTAGATAAAAATAATAGAGAATAGGCAAAAAGAGAACGAAAAATTTTTCGGCTAATGCAATCAACGTATTATATCTTTGTTCTAGATCTTTTAGTATTGAGGCCAAACCCCTCCTGTAGTCATAAAAATGAGAGTAAAAGCGCGCATTATTCTACAATGAACTGTCGAAATGATAAATCGATTGTTACAAGATTTTATGTGTGCGAATGTTTTCATTTATTATTATTATTGATGTGTATAGCATTATAAATGATAAATAATTACATTTAATCTTTAGAATTGATTGCATTAATAAATCTTATCTACATTACCTTCTTGCACGTGATGATCGAAATGCACATTTAAAGTTAGAAACATATTTAAATTTAGAAACTTAAAGTTATCAGTTTATAGTTATTAATTTAATCTATATTTTATATTAGTTATAAATATATAAAAATTTTAGGGTGAACATATTATGAGTGCAAAAACATCTTGATGTCTATCTGAACAGTACGTGTTGAATTAAAGAAGTTATCCATTTCGAAGTACACGTCTTTTTAAATGCTGATACAGATAATGATACAACAAATATATTCATGTAAGCCGATGAATATTAAACGCGACCGATCCTCGAGTGCGCTTACATTGCGCAAAAGCGAAGCATTTCAATAATAGCTACAGTGTTTCATGAGCTAATATTCGTTCGGCATTTGCCATTCTTTCTACGTTCATCATAGCTAACACTCTTTATTTTTTACTTATATTAGATTGTTATTGATGGTCAAACTTCGGTAATTATCAAATTATCGTCAGCAACGGTTTTAAATATTATAAATAAATCGTATATAAAGCTCTAATTCAAATTTCGATGTCGGTCACACATAAATCCTTGATACATTTATATCGAATTTTTACTATGTAATCCTGAAAATTACAACACTCACCGTTATGGGCGCAATAACGGCACAGTGATCTGATTAAAACTAGGTTCGATAAATTCTTGGTAACGTCAATGAGCTTTGTATGTACGACTTGACCGGATCGTAGACTGACCTTGTATGCATTCTCTTTAGTTTGATTCAGTTCGATATTGCTTTATCATTGTCTTGCTTGCCTCTCAAAACAGCATCCAATATGTGTAATTGCTTTATGGGATAGTAATCCGGGATAAGAGTGACAGTATCGTAAGGCAATCACAAGAACGAACATTACTCACCTGACAGGGTACTCTATTGTAATCCTATTGATGACAAAACAGCAAAATTAATCTTAACTGCCTGCTTAAAGTATTATCGTATATTTCGTGTATTAATTTTTTGTGGTGTGTAAATATATTTATTTTTTTCGCATATATTCCAAATTAATTATGATTTGAATACAATATATTTCAAATATATGTTTATTAGTATATATTTATTAATTATATGCATCTAGTTATTTTTTTAATTTATTCTAAAATTCGATAGCATATAAGTTTTTCATCACTCGTTATTATTTTTTTAAAATAATTAATAACATTTTTACGTTAACGATATTGTATGACTCAGCAGTATTGGAAATGTTAAATCAATCGGCACAACAGTAGCAGATTCGAATGTCATTACCATTCATGCCTTACTTGGTAGTTTGATATCGATGAATCTTGCCAGTTGCGTAATTATATTTCCGGAGTGTTTACATAATACACGCGCGCACAAGTGCGTGCTTACCTGCCTACTAAGAGTTATCTGGCATCCAGTGCGACAATGATTTTACCTACGCAATCTGATCTATTGTGTGCGGATGATCTTATGTAATTCCTCGATTTAACTCGTTACAATGCTTGGAATATATAAACAGGTTAAAGTTCTTGAATGAATTAAAATTTAATATATGTGCGATTGTATAAAAAAACTCTTTCTCACTTTCTAAAAAAATGTAATAATTTTACACAACGTTATAGATATGATAAACAATAATTATAGAAATAATAGGATATAATAATTTGTAGAATATGATAAACAATAATTATAGAAATAATAGGATATAATAATTTGTAGAAAATATAATAACAAAAAAAATACGTAATGAAACTGAAAAAGAATTACACTTAATATCTTTATAATTAAAAGTAATTGTTCTGTTGGAAATAATTAAATTTCACATGCTTATCCATGTTTATAATATACACTAATGTGTTTTTGGAATTATTAAAGAACTTATGCATTATAATAGTTCATTTTCAAGTGAAGTCAAGCATGTTTATAATGTAATTGTGCAATAAAATTTTTATCCGATTGAGAATTGCGTTGCGTCGTGCAGCAAAAGCGGATTGTCATTATAGGAAAGCGTCGTTTCCTGAGTGCGCATGTATGCTGTTGTATGGTGTAAAATACGTGAATATAATGCTTTCACTGAACACTGATTACTTCCATTGCAGAGAACGATCGATGGGTCAGAGATGTCATGTTCTCGACAAGGTAAAGCATAGCTTTCTTCTCACAAGAAACGATGACGACTGCTTTTCGGTCGCATTTGACTAACAAGTGTCTAAGCAATCCTTCAAAGATCATATTTAGAAAGGAATATAGCGCAACAACATTTATTTTTTGTCAAGGATTCTCCTTTTATCACATGACAGACGGGCGGAAATCTTGTTGAACATCTTTTCTTTAAATCTCGTTTACATATCAAAACAATGATTGAAAAGGCGAGATAGTAAAAGAGAATGTTAAGATACTTATTAATACTTATTGATGAAATTACTAATTTATCTCAATACACGCACGTTTAAAAGAAACTAAAATATTCAGAATAATTTAATGCGTTTAATAATACTAGATATAAAAACTATATTTTCCTATTTCATTTATTAAAATCTTAATGCCATTTAATGAGGCAATAACAATGACTACAGAATTCAGTTCGATTTAAAAATTAATATGTTTAAAATATAATGCCTCTTTAATTCAAAGGTTAATTATGCAATTCATACATGAACATTAGAACTCCCAAAATTTTATGTAAATAATTTATGATCGTATTTTAATTTTTGATTGATTATTGAAAAGGTGAACTACGAGAAGAATTAATTTTTTCAAATTTTTGAAATATCATAGAATGTTAAATAAAAAAATTACTTAAAAAAAGTATTGAGAATAGTTAGAAGATATGATAGAAGATAATTTGATTTCTATGATAAGTATCTTGTAAAACCAATTAAAGTTGTAATGATTTGATCAAAAAATAAGAAAAATTGTGATTAACAACAAAATATAAGCTTTAATTAAGTTTATAAAGATTGATTCAATACAAAAAATTATAAATTATGATAATTATATCTGTATATGCAAAAATAATAAAACAAATTACATTCAAGTATATAATGTATCTAATAATACTTGACGCAATTAGATTTCTATAATGCAAAATAATTTCTATCTTTATCTTTGACATATAAATACAACAGATTCCTGAATTATACTCACGTGACGTTAACCGGCTTATGGCTTGCACGAGCGATGGAGAAGGTGCATGAGTCTTTGTCGATTCGCCATTAAAACAGCCATAGTGAATCCGGCGCTGAATAGGTCAATGCACATCTCTCACCATTGTATATTTTACCTAACAGCCGCATGAGCTGCTTGAGTCGTATATTAATGACATATCAAACGCTCAAGTGTTCAAAGCCACCTGTATATTTAACATTCCCATGCATCTCATACAGAGAATTCTTGTCGCATGAACTTTTCAACATCTTTGAAAAAAAAAAGAGAAAAGACGACAGTATTATTATTATATAGTTATTTATACACTAGATTAAACAGTAATCTTTAGTTCCCGATCAGGAAAATAAATTGAATTGAATTATACTAAAAATTTTTAATTTTTGTAGGCAATAACAGTATTCCATGATTTATTTTAATATTTGTCTTACATACATTGTAAATAAATGTACGATTGTATTTGATGATAGAAGCATCTTTGAATATGATATTTATGTGCTAATGAATTTACGTCATAAATGTGATATCTATTAGAATCGTACAGAAGTGATTTTTAAATAAATACACATATATGATTTAGATATTCAGCATTTATTATTTATTATTTACTGTTACATTTTATTAATATTTAAATTACAATCTTTAATTAAATAATGTAGTCAAGTGTATTTTAATAAAAATGTTAAAAATAAATCTTCGCAATGCAATCAAATGGAATTTGACAGAAACATCTTTAAACACATGTAGCAATCTATCAGTAAAAACTATGGCAATCGATAAAAGAACGATGCCGTAACTAAGGAATAATAATGATAACAACATTACACATGATTTATCTTTGAAATACGATCATATAAATTGTGGCACGATATAACGATAAAACGAAGTCGAACGGACAACATACGCAACATAAAGCGCAAAGAGATCAAAAATCGCAGGTCGCGATCCACGCAAGACATAATTAGCACTTGCACGGTATAGAAGTACTTACATGGTGGTCATAAAGAGCTACTAAGCTGAGCCTAAGCAATAATTTCTGTCTTCGGCGAAAGATTAATTCGAACTGGTCAATGACGCTTACATCTCGTGTTGCTTCCACTTACGTGCTTATTATTTTAGCACGTGAATATATGCTTTTGCTGAGTCACCTGGCGATGCCACTATCATAAAAATTAACCGTAAACTTGTAAAAGATGCGCAACATAATCGAAGACGATATTTTCATCTCTAGCAAGAGTGAAATACAGACTTCGTTTTAAACCGTGACACTTTTTATAGCAAATTTAGGTACCACTTGATTGAATTATAAGCCCCGACAAAGCAACCTCTTGGCAGGTGAATTTAACAAAATAAATTATATAATTATTAAGATAAATTTCCATACATAATTATATTGTCTTGGAAACAGAAGAATTCTAATATGCATGGACTGAGTAAAAGTGAAAGTACAATTAATGAGACAAATATGTCTTACTATGCCGGGTAAATTTCGTTTATTACCAGCAAGGAAGATATAATCATGGACGGAGTGATACACGATGCCTCAAATTGCCAGACGTTTCGCATATTTTCCTCACCAAACGTAACCGCTTCCTTCATTAGTCCGGCTTTCACACGTGTAGCAACGCAAACCTCCTTTTCCACTTGGCTTTCCAATTTCTTCTCGCGTGCACATCCAATTGACAAAATTATTGCTAGTAAATCAGCGCAGCTATTGATAACAACTTCATCGATCGTCATCGTTAAGCGAAAGAAGAAGACTCCTAGTCGCTTCCTAGTTTCTCCTTGAAAACGGAACAGGTCGATGCCTCCACGCTCGTGCCTACTCGCGAGTGTCTCATTATCATAATGATGATATTATAACGCCACCGTTGCAGGATAAAAAAAGCACGAAATAGATATCAGAGTTAACTCGCATTCCCAACAATCACCGTCTCAAATGCCAGAACGCTCCCTCTTCCAATTGTCTTTCACCCGCGTGCCAAAGACTCGAGTGCCAAAGTATAAATACAGTTTCAGCTACGATGCTCGATCCCGATCGTTAATTTGAATGCCAAGACACAAACGATCTTTTGTTTATTACATGGTAGCCCCGATAAGTTTATATCATTGTGCTCACGTGCAAGAACGTATTTCCCTCTCAGCGCTTAACGCGCGAAGCATACTAATCGCTTGACGTACTTGTACATTTATCGAGAGAAAAACAACTTCTTCGTGAATTCTTAACCAATAGCTTTCAACCTCAAACGCTCAATCACGTCATAATCGTGCTGCGGATGCAGTCAACAATTATCTCACGCATGCATCTTAATTATTTTTTAACAGGATAATCTTCAAATTAATGAACAAATATATAATTCGCGAGATGATACATGGCTAAACAGGATTTTGCTGATGCTATTCATAACCATTCTGCGTTTAATTATTGCGATCTCGTATTCATTGTACATGTTTCCATACAATCGTACACATTATAAATACGAGACGTATATAAGCACAATTAATTTCGCTGGCCAAAATAATGTGTGTTTTTGAATGTAGAAATATTATGATATTACTTTAAAGTTTTTCTAATTAAAACCAATTAATAATATATTTTTAAACTTTTTATTTTCGATGTTGCATTTTTAATTTTTTTGCGAAATTTATTTTACTTCGAAAGTGTCGAAATATCTATTTTTTTTGTAGTAATTGCATTTTTCATATCGTTACATTAATATTTGGCAATTATTCGTAGAATTATTCATCATAATTATTCATCGTAATTAGTATTGCGAATTTAATGAATAAAATATCTTTCGTAGTGTGTTTAATATGTAGAATAGAACATAGATGATCAGATGAGATTTCATCGATAAAAGCATCGATATAATGACCAACTGCCAAGAATAATATTGCTAGACAATATCGCTGGACGATAGGCATCGCTCGATGATACTCGATTGATTAACAAGATAATACTGACTCGCTTATACGTAATGAGTGATCATGATTATACATGAACCATAATAACCATGCATGAATCGTGTACGGACGATATCAACGCGACGGTTTCGATGCACCTCTCCAAATTTCTGATCTCGCAATAAATCGCAAGGGTAAAAAACTGAAAAATCAGAGAAATCGATGATAGCGAAGGGAATACGTGAGGACGCATGCCGATAGAAGCGAGGATCTGGAATGGCGTTGCATGAGTCTTAGCTGTATCGAATCGGCATTTAGAAGGAAACCTTTTCAATCGGCACTCCCTTGTTCTTTCTCGATGCATCTAACGTTTTGTATATCTCGTGACTTCTATTATTTTTATTTACTTTGAAATATAATACTAATAGATCAGAAGAAAATCAGAATTATCAAGCCTGTGATTTTTCTGACGGCTAATTATTGTACGATCAGAGATAATATAATTGTAATAATTATTAGATTTTTTGGCAGTTATGATATTAAGAAAGAGAATTTAGTCGTCGAAATATAAATATTTGTATCGGATTGTTAACGTTTCTCTGTCGATAAAC
Source organism: Camponotus floridanus (assembly GCF_003227725.1). Taxonomy (NCBI): domain Eukaryota; kingdom Metazoa; phylum Arthropoda; class Insecta; order Hymenoptera; family Formicidae; genus Camponotus; species Camponotus floridanus. The sequence continues at coordinate 2,342,434 of NW_020229214.1, forward strand.
ATCAAGCGTGATAAAACTAATGATTCTTTTGATAAGTGACAAATGATTTGGATTCTGTTTGTATAATTGCTTTATGACTCGATGTTTGATATATTATTCGATTTATATGAATTATGAATTTCATGTATTTAATTCTGCATTCCTGTACACAATTGTTGCGATTAAGAAATGATAAAACACAATTAAAAATAGCTGCGAAGACAGTTGATTATTTTCTTTAATTTTTCTATTAAAGAAAAGAAAGGAAAAAAAAAATTAATTTTAAATTTATTAAAACATATGTTCAAAAATTTTTCAAATTGTGATTCACTTTTTATATTATAAAATAGGCGCATTTCAATGCAGGTTTATTATAAATTATTGCTCCTTAACAACTTATAAATATATGCAAGTACAAGCGAATGTAAGAATAATAAAAAATCTTTAGATGAAAAAGAGGATCGCTTATTTTATAACGTAGACAAATTGCGCCATCACTATTAATCGATAGTAATTATATTTAAGAGAAATTTTCCGGAGAATTTTTATTGAGATTCTTAACCTACAGGTTACACTGTCGGCCACTTTATTGAATCGGAACTCGACTCACCGGCTACCGGTTGCGTTTTCTGGGTTTCTGAATTCCAGAGTTGTCGACAGACAGCGGCATATTTTTCTTGTTTGTAGAATGACAGCATCATTGCGAAATCAATCAGTGACATAAATATAATATTATCCGACGTATGTACATCTCCGATGTCTGACCAAATGCATATTTTTTCCCGTGGATGAGAAGATCATCGAATATTATTTGTTGAATATTTATAATGTTAGTATATTGCTATAATCATATATTATTAGACTCATTATAAACAAGATGCAATAGTTTTATGGAATTTTCATTAATGATAACTTTTATTAAATAAAAATAATTTTAATTAAAGATAAGCAATATTTTTTTCCTGGTGTTTATAAATTTATGCAATTGGTACATTAATTATGTTATTTGCATATATATGTTTATATATGTAAATAACACATGTATATGTTTATATTATAATAAAAATAATTTTTTACATATGCATATAACTATTATAAAATTATAACAACTATATCACAATGGTTATTTTTATGATTTCACGTTAGTTATTAGTTCAGACACTAAAAGTTTTTATAATTATGATCGATGAAGTTATATTTATGATTTGATTGCCAAATTATAACTAGAATTCACATATTTGAAGGTAATATTGCAAAGTCTTTTTTGTACCTGATTGTTAAACTAGAATAAATTTCTCTCTCTGTAACATTTATAATTATATAATAGTTGCTGAAAATGCAACGAGAGTTTTTAAAACTGATTGAATTTATGAGTATAGAAATTATGGAAGATTTATGCGAATATGTTCGACAGAACGATTCCTATCTACACGCTCCATTCGAGATATAGGCTCAATCACGATTGGCTTTCTCATTCTTAAGTGTAGGAAGAGGGCTCTTGAAGATTGCATCTCGAAATGTTTCCGTATAATTGACAGATGTAACTGTACGATAGAATGATTGTACAGGCGACGTTTCATGTCGACATATTCAAGGAATACATGATATTAGAATCTTGTGTTTATGATTTAACGATTTAATGGAATATAAAAGACTTTAGTTATACAGTTCTTTGTTTCAAAAACTTTTTTGATTGTAAGAAGTATTGATTTAGATATGACTGTTTAGATTACATGCTAACGTCAGCGTTGGAAATAACGTTGATTTTGCTTGCATTTTTATCTAAACTTTAAATGTCATATAAACTTATTTAAATGTTTCTTGGAAAATCTCATGAAGTTAATCAAAAAGGATAATCACTATACATAGTACAGTCAATTATTTATAATAATTACTTTTTATAATATTTTGTTTTCAATATAATAGTTTACGTTACTTACTATGTAACAGTATTTATTTTTGATCTGAAAAAAGTGCAGAAAAAGTTCGTAAAAATTTGCAGAATATCATCTCGTTACAATAATATTTAATATTAGGGCAAAGTTTCCATTTCTTCTATATGTGACGAATACACGGGCATAATTCCACAGGCGTGATTCACGTTAAGTGAAGGTAAGAACCTTCCGGCAATTTCGCACGGCGTGAACGTCGAGATTATTGCGCGATTTCGTGACGCCAGGCTGTCTTTATGGGCGGTACTACGAATTATAATGACAAAGATCACCCTGTACGTCCTTTTCTTGAGGCAACATGTTGGCAACGACGTCAACGTCAGCGTGACCATTGTTGTTGATTGACGACATGTCATCCGAAATAGCTTGTGTTCGCTTTTCAAATCGTAAGATCAATCGAATAGAGGCCATGGTCATTCGATTATTGATACTTGTTACAAGAGATTTCTATGACATTAATACACAATCTTCACATAACTTGGCATAAACGATTCTTTAATTTGCACAATACGAGGTACAAAGACGTTTCTTAGTTTAGACGTTAGTTTAGTCTTTAGTTTTAGCATTTAAGATTATTATCTTTTCAAAGTGTATATGTACATGTTAAATGATAGATGATGATGCAGAAAAAGATGTCCCTGTTTCGATATGTCATCAATATGTCCTTTTTAGCTCATGGTTTTCTTCATAGCTGTTGATAAATCACAACAGCGGATAATGACTATCGATTACCAAGCGATTCTGCTGACACTATTCATAAGCATTCTGTGCGGTTTAATTATTGCGGTTCGTATAGACGCGAGACGTATGCAAAGAATAGCGCTTTTGCAGATGTATGACGGTAACCATCTGCAGGAGTGTAATGCTCGATGTAGAAACCTGCAAACAAAGAGCTGGCATTTGAATGCCAGCGATTACGACTCGCATCTGGTATGATCGGCCATCCGACTTCGTGATCCTAGAAAATCGAGGTTTCTCTGTTTTAAATTTCCAATCTTTAATCTACTAGACTATATATCATATTGTATTTTATAAAATTAAATAAATAGTATTCAGTTTTTTATGTGGCACGAGACTTCTGTGTCACACACACACACACACACACACAATTCTTTCTATTTTTCATTAAAATATCTAGCTGTAATATAAATAAAATCTTACAATCACATACAAAAAACGAGATAAAATAATTCCAAACGAAAATTCGCTGAGGAAAACTTTGATATATAGATCGTGATTTTCTAAATAATAATATAATGAAAGTGTAATATTTGTAAAATTGATTTTATTATGTATTAAAATAAAATAGGATATATATTAATATAGACAGAATTTTTTTTATTTTTTATTTATTAAAAATTAAGAGAGATTTTATTGTATAAAGTTGTATTAATCTTTATGAGTATTTTTTAAATTAATTTTCTTTATAATTAAATAATTAATTACAAAATATTTATAGCGATTTTGTTATTTTCATTAAAATAACAGTAATTTATTTAATGTTAGGTAAATAATAAATAAAAGAAAAGACTTTAATTATTATATAAACTTATAAACTTATATAATTATGGATTTAATTAAAGATTACATTAGATATATACATGTATATTAATATACATACATACATACATACATACATACGAGTACATACATATATATATATATATATATATATATATATATATATACTATGTAAAATAATATGAAATCGTATTATACGTATTACGAAATCAATCTATTTCAATCAAATCTTGGCAAATTTCATTAAAACCAATTAACAATATACTTCTAAACTTTTTATTCTCGAGGTCGTATTTTTAATTTTTTTGCGAAATAATTTATTCAAGTTTGAAAATCGGAATGTCTTTTCTATAATTCCATTTGCATATTGTTACATGAATATTCGGCAATATTTCATTTGATTATTATTCAGGATAATTTAACAAATTAATTGAATACAAAATATCCATGGTGTTTTTAATATGTAAAATAAAATATGAACGATTAGATAACTAAGAAAATACTTTTGGAATATTTAAGAAAAATATTAAATCATTGCAGTGAGAGTGACTACGTAATATGTTCGTTTCCTATTTCATCAAATCTTTTTACATTTATTTCAATTTCCTCGTCATTTTCACTTTTACCACCCACATGCATGCTCATCTGCTTGTATAACAGTGAATAATTTCGTGATGACTTGACCGACGACCTAACACACATTCTCTCTTACCGGAATATATTCTAGAAATTGAAATGAATCTTTGTTCTCTATACATCTTTATATTTTGCTTTTTATAATAAATGATAGCATTTATAAATGATTAGCATTTTTCTATTTTATATTTATATTGAAAAATGCATTTTTTTGATAACTGCAGTTATTTATATAACTATTTCTTATTAATTTATCTGATTAGTACATTTTAGTACGTTTATTTATTTAAAAATAAGATAAAAATGTATAATTATTTTATATTTATATGAGAAACGATGGACATTTTTTTGAATCCATTTTTACATGTTTAATAATTAATAAAATATTGATTTTATGTGTTATAGTGTTTATCGGATAAGCCTTCTAGTTTTCTCTGTCGATGCATTATTTGCTATCGATAAAATACCTTCAGTTAAAAATTAAATGTCTACTATAGAGATTGTTATATTCATGAATTTCTTATTTTAAATTTCTATTTCGTATAATTTATGGCTTTCTAAAGATAAAAAACATAATATTTGTAATTTTTAATATCTCAAGTATAATCAATATTTCTTTATAAACGGTGAGATTTAATAATACAAATATATGAACATAAAATATATAATATTATATGATATTAAACATAAAATATATGATAATTTTTAATACATATTTTACACATGTGTAATAAATTCAGTCTTATCTCTTGCATTTTATTGCATTATAATTATTCTAACATTATGTATAAATGTCTATTATAATATTATTAAAACGTGGATATGGAAATAAGTAGACATAAAAACGTGCACATGAACTACGAAGATAATATTTATGAATGTTTTTTTCAATGGGTACACATAATATGCACAATTGATCGTGAAAATATCTGTGGCTAGCCATTTTTAACAATATCTTATTAGTAATTCTTAATTTTGTCGAAGAGCAAAAGCTTTGATTGAAAAAAATGTTTCAATATCGAGTGGCGCTGTTTGTAAAATCTAAATTATTTACCATGTGATATGATTCTATTAAAAATATTACTACATTATATCAATTTTTATTTATAGATTATCATATGGTACTTTTCCAACATATATTTTCTTAATATTTATATAAAATGTAATTTTATTTTTTAAAGATTATATAATTTTAAGAGAAACATGACATAGAGACATCTCTCTTATGTCAATGTAACATTAGACTCGCGAGAATTAGATGGATATTGGATACTAACATATAATAAAATAATACACAGGTAAATATATTAAATAATTTATTGTTTTCATTGCAAGTTTTTGTATAAAAAAGTTTATAAATAAGTTATTAAATATATACAATATATAAATATATATTACACATTTTGCTAAAATTATAAATATATAATACTGCGTGAAATATAAAGATTGAGATTTCTCTATAAATAATATTTTTTTATAAATAATATATCGCTATGAGTAATCACTTGTCACAGAGATACAATAAAATATGATTGTCGCCGTGTGACTGATTATCACAAAATGCAACCAAGAATCTTACGAATGATATTGGTTGCATTATATCTATAAGAAGGTACAATTAATGAAGGTACTATGAATTCGAATAAATAATCAATAAATATTTCGCTACATCTATAAGAATAAATATTATGTACTCTAGATGTTTAATTGAGACATGATAATAAATAGCTTTAATAATTTAGGAAACTTCTATGCTAATGATTAAGGCAAAACGAATAAGGTAATTTCTAATTTTGTAATAGTCGCTACGTGACCAACGATTATTGTCAACGTTTTACTGCTAGTCATGCAGATAGTGACGTGATTTTATGGCTCCAGTCGCGGCAGGTGCTAAATCAATTTACATCGGTTTTATATATTTTCCAATGCTTGATGCGTCTCTTCATACGTCACCTTCGGATGAGAACGATGACTCGTGCTTTAATACTTCCTTTTCTTATCTTTAATAATTGAATACGTGCCTCCAAGCATGTAGATAGTTTCGATATTTAAGAATTACACCCCAATCTCTGATAAGTCTTTTCGTTTCATCGACAGGATTTCGCTCGATATTGCTCATGATGCTTCTTTCCACGCGTATCGGTAGTTGTAAGGATGGCAGAGAGGTAATGTGGCTTTCAACTTCGCACAGCATCATCATCAAGTATGATTGAGTCGTTTTAAGAGCGATCTGAATGTGAGAGTTGGATTCATCCTCGATCAGTTCCTCGAATGCCACGGCAAATTTCTGAAGATCCATGTGCATTTTCGGGAAATGATTAACAATCTGCAAAAAATTATTATTACAAAATTATCACTCTGCTTAGGCATATTTAAATATCGCAAAAATCGCTCGTTTAAAATCTAATTAACACATATATTTTACATACATATGAGAAAGAGAGATCTCTATTCAAGATTTATATAATATATTAATAAATTTTTTGTTTTAAAAGTAAATTAAAAATAATATCATTTTCTTTTATAAAGTAAGTGATGGAACTGTTAATATTAATTGTTAATACTTTGATTTTATCCACATTGGGAATTATTTTATCACATCAATATTTATAAAAATTTTGCTCAGTGTTGTTTCTAGCAACGTTCAAAAACTTCAAAAAATAAATTCCAGAATATCGAAGATATTTTTAAATACATAAATTTAGTGACTAACTTTTATATGCAACCTTGTTTTACTCATTTATCACAATTTTATGCATTTAAAAAACCAGTCTCATGCGGTCAGCAATTAACATAATTTAAAAATGTTTTATTTAGTAACTATTTTTAAAAAGAGATAAAAATAAAGTGTGCGAAAATAAAATACGCAAATAATCGCGAATTAAAGAATAATTGTACACTCGACAAAATCTAATTTTCTGTTACATTATTCATAAAATCGAGTCTTTCGAAAGTATACAGTTAAAATTACAATAAAATGCAATACCGCGGATCAATATTTTTGCAGTTCAGTGATCGGGGCGTGGCAGAGAGAGAAAGAGAGAGAGAGAGAGAGGAGAGAGAGAGAGAGAGAGAGAGAGAGAGAGAGAGAGAGAAGGCGGGGAGGAGAGGGTACTGTGTACCCGGCATCTGGGGAGTATCGCGGGTCGCGATATCAGTTTGCGTTATCAGCGTGCTCGCATTGAGGAGGCAGACAAGCGCGATTACGCAGCCGCGCGACCCGGCGAACATGAGTGCATATGTACGATCGCGTTGCGCGCGCACTGCACGAAAGACCGCGCTCGCTCCTGTTCGCCTGCTACTTTATAATAATTACCGTCTCATTAAAATTTGTTATTTAACGTTGCGTTAATCAATTGCAACCGGGTGGTCAGCGGGCCGGCCGGTTGAAAACGCGACGGTGGTCTGCAACATTGCTCTCTCTTTCCCGCGCACTCGCTATTTATCTTTCACTTGCACGCAATACGGCTCTCTGATCGGGTTGCTCTTTCATTTCTCGTACACGGTAACGACGGTTACGAACGATGAATATTAATGATCGCGAAGAAACTAACGACCCGAGATGTAACGTTGCGAAAATTGAGCGATGAGGAAACGTGCAACGAGAACATCTAGAAGTATTTACTAAAAGTAGCCAGAAATATCGCAAATTGAAAAAAACCTTAAAGGTGATGACTAGAAATTAAGTCCAGTTTAGAAAAGTTCGTCCATGCGATAGTTTTTAACGAGAATTGCGCGATTAACCTCTTCAATTAAAATAAGTAATTACAATTCGTGCAACATGGTTGATACTAACAATTCTAGGTAACTGGATAAATTGCTGTTCGAAATACTTAATGATAGGATGATTAAATCTAGAAATTCTAGGGCCAATAATACGAGCTAATTACTAAGGTCTAAATAAAATAAAACCAATATTAATAAGTTCATTTAATTCAATAATCACGTTTCAATAAAAACGTTTCGATTTTACTTAGTCTTCCTCAGTATGAAAAATAACAAAATCAATATATTAAAATCATCCGTATTCCTTTAACAATATTGCAGAAAAGTAAGTCCATTGTTTTAAATGATCTGTTGTTTGATCTCCAAATGAGTGATATAAAAATTTGAAATTAAAACGGTGATATTTAAACGGAATGTTGTTGTAACGCATTTTCAGGCTAACGTATAAAAATAAGACGAAATATTGTTTTATTTTATTTAGACCTTAGTAATTAGCTCGTATTATTAGCCCTAGAATTTTTATCATTGCTTTGCAACACACGAGCAGTATTAGTTTATTATTATTTATTTTCGTCTAATTCAATCTAGAATTCAAAAGTACAACGTAAAAAAGTAACAATTAATTTAGTGATCAAACTTACCATTAAAGAATTAGAATTGGCCAGGCTTCTCACAAGATTCGTGTCTTTTATGTCGGGCAGCCAGTTGGGTATGTATTGATGATCGTATAAGGTAAAGCTAACACCCTCATACAAGTATTCAAAGTCTTGATTCAAATAAGCATTCATTGTCAACTGATGCTGCAGCCTAAGATTCTCGACATTGAACTTGATGTTTTCCTCGAAACTCTCCGATGAAGAAGGGACTTCCAAGTCATAATCTTCGCCGCATGGCATATGCCATATTGGTATCGACCTGGATGTCCTTTTTGGAGACCTGGATGTCCTTTTTGGAGCAGCAGAAGTGAGAGCGAAGATAATTGAGATCAAGCAAACTATTTTGATAAACATGTTCGAATTTATTATCGCGAATATCTGGCGGTTAATCTTCGAAGTTCAATGACGATCTCGTCCAATCGACTTGTAAGAAAGACACGATAAGGCACTGAACAATATTCTCGATTGATGTGAGATCGTGAACTGAGATTGTCAAACTCCCGTGCTTCCTCTTTATATATGGGATTATGTAAACAATTAAACGTACGCACGCACATTCGACGTCTCGTACGGAGAGACAGTGGGTTGCGGCAAAGATTTTGTCCGCAACTTTTTACTGTTTAGCCAAGGGAACCCCGTAAAATTATAAGCGAGTTTTTTTCATTAAAACGGAAGTACTTTTTTAATTCATAATACGCGATATGATTGGAACTTTTTAACGCGTAACGATGGACCGTATAGTAATCTTCGTATAATTATCTTTTTCAGTTAATAAACAATTATATCTTTATTAATTAGTGTACTTAATATATTATTTAATATTTATTTTTTATTGAGATAAATTTGAAATAAATTTAGAATCGCAATTCTCTTCATCTTGAACAATAAAAGAGTGTATATTATCATATGAATATGTTTATTTTAATTAATAAATTCACATTGATCAGTACATGGCTATTCAAATTTATCTAAGTGACGCGCGTGCTTAGACAGTAATAACATTTATTGCTTATGCTTCGCGGATTTCGCCTACATAGATATAGATGTTCCGATTTTCCTCGAAACATGAACGGTACCTATCGTCACGCATTTATGGCGTCTGCATGCGCATCGGAAATACGCAAATTCCGTCAGAAATCTTCCGAATGCCACACGCGCTATTCAGACGCAAACACCATTATATTTGCATTGTGAATCAAATAGGAAAGTCAAATGTCGTCAAATAAATTGCTAGAAATTCGTAATCGCATTTCTCTCTTTTTCTTTATACTTAGAACAATTATTTTTTTGAAAGCTTAATATTTACGCTAGTTTGAAATCAAGAATGAGATTGAAAAATATTTATAACAAAAAGCATCGACTTCTTCCAATGCCTATTGTATTTGTTATGATTTCCTGACGTTAAGTTATTTCTCTCTCTCTACTTCTTTAGATATAATTCTGAAAAATTTAATTTATATATAATAAATTAAATATATAATTTTAAAATACTTATATAGAAAATTTCTATTTTTATTACATGATGCATTTCTTCTACATTATTCCAAAATTATAAATTTATTATAAAGATATAAGATAAGCATAAAAATTAATTAAAAAAGTGCTAAGTTGCTACACATCTTTTTACTAAATAAATGATAATATATTTTAATAAATTATAAAAATAAAATAATTTTTGCATATTCTTTATCGTGTATGCAACTAATATTTTTCGATCGTTTCGATAGAAAACAAGGAATCTTGACGTCAGGAGGTCAATTCTTTCCCGGTTGAATCATGAAGGAGATGGTGACAAAAACTTCTGAATGAAGTAGACGTAACGTTTCAAACGTACGTTGACGCGTAAAGGATGCACCATAAAAGGCGATATTATAATTAGATCGTTCGTGTATTCATCGAACTAAGATTAGAAATCTTCTCACGCTGGATCAAGTTGTGACGCGTCGTGACGTATTATTTCTCAAGTGTACATCAAAGGAAAACAAATAGCGGTCCGATTCAAACACAAAAGCGCATTACATCGAAAGCAGTTCACATTTCCAAAATTTGTTAGAATAATATTCATATCCTTAAATATATTTATATTATTTATATGATAATATATGTAATAAAATTATTTAAAAGATATAATTATATAATTATTTAAAAAAATAGATTTTAAAATGCTAATACTTATAGTGCAAAAGGTGAAATTAAATAAAACATTATAAGTTACAGTCGAAGTGAAAAAAAATAAGCGTATCTATTTTAATAAAAAAACAATATGTAAATATATAGAATTATAATAGAAAATAATTTTTCTGAATGATCATATATTGTTAAAAATTTTATGTTGTAAATTAAATATTTATAATTTATTATATTAATTACAGGAGTATATATTTAAGTAAGTATAGATTTTTTAGAGATATTGAGACTGCTATTTTGGCGATTTTAGGTATTATGCATAATGAGCAATTTATTAATACGGTAGTCGCAATTAAATTAGATACATTTAATTCGTACAAATACAAAGTTCAATAAAGAGCGATTACAACCTATTCATTCTCGTGTACTCCTATTACAATATTTGATGCGTCTGGGAAATCTTCCTGTAAATAATGAAACTGTGCTATGATGTTGACCTGATCACTTTTACTTACAGAAAAGTAATAATTTAATACAATATATATATTAATACATAATTTTAAAGCTTTTGATAATTACTTAGAAATTAGAAATTCACAATAGTTGGCAGTTTTCATTATTATAATTACGCTTTTGTTATCCTTAAAATATAATTTGACTGTCTTAAAATAAACAAAAAGAAGATAATTATATATCATTATGTGAAAACAGTAATAAAATTATATTGCGGTCTTGCAATATAATTCATAGCATGCATAATACACACATAAAATAAATCTAAATTGCAAGCAAATATTTATATTATAGTGTTATAAAAAATTAGCGTCGTTATACATATTAGTTATTTAATCAACTGCTTAAAATATTATTTAAATATCATTTTACAGCAATGAAAGACAGAAAGAGAATCATATTTATTCAATTAATTAAATAATAATTCTTACTTATACATATTACCTTCCTTCATATTATACATTATATAAATATAACCAACACTAAAAGGAACGGGGATCCCTTATATACTCCTGGTATTTCCGGTCAAATGTTCGCTTTTGCACATTCATGCAATATGAGCATTTTTTACAATATCGCTAAATTAAATTATGTAAATTATTAAGGTATCTTCGTCATCCAAACTTCAATTCGATACAAAATACGAAGTTTATTCGAGACGATTACATACAAGTAAAAGAATGACAATAAATAGTATATGCAATGGTAACATGGTGTACAATAAATAAAACAGAGAACGCTAATGTATAAGTATACAAACGAATAAATATGTTACGTATCTATACTGGATAAAATGCATAATGTATACTTAAGAGTTTAACAATAAGTGTACGTCTACGAATACTTAATTTGAGTCGCGGCACACATCCATAAGTAATACAAAATTATATGTAACGCTAAAATATTAACGTATTTAAGTATAATTTCAATATAAAAAACATCGGACATAAATATATATTTACGCACATAAATATATATTTTAATCTATCATATAAAGGATCTTGTCACACATGTTGGTGCTCAGGAAAAATCAACTCGCTCAAATGATTCTCTGCATTCAAAATTCATAACAATTCTTTATTACCGCTTTTGATCATATTTGATTTAAAGGGAGACGAAAGAAATCGTGAGATCGAAAAGAAATCAGAATCCTCGAACTTCGATTCCGCTAAAATTTCTCGCATGTGTTAAAATTAACGGATTAACTAAAAAATAAAATTGTCATGTGTTCGCACGATAAGGCGAGATTCTATAGTAGACATCGGAAAAAAAGAGAGAATCATCTACGTCTAAATATCTCGGTACGCATCAATACATGACACTGTTATATTTATACGTATGCGTGCACATACATCCGTCTATATATAAACGTAGGAACTCTGTACATTCGTGTACACTCGGGATATCACAGCTAAACAATATTTAAGCTCGCCATCCGCTTAGGTATGCAAGTAAAGCTAGAATAAATAGGTTTCACGAACAGCCTAAAAATTCATCGTTGATCCCTTCACATGCTATCGATATCTGCATATAGCAGATTTTCGTCAACTTAATTTAATTAATCGAGTCTCGTGTCCGTATAACAAACCGTTTTGATCATAAGCTTCATAATTTATGTTAGCATATTGATATAAATATGTGTAAGACGGCCGATCGAACGTGCAAAATGCATTCATAAAATTGTATTCTTTTTCTTGTACCTCCATCTCTTTCTCTCTTTTTCCAATACATATTTTTATGATATATTTTTCGTTGTCTTCGGATAGCCGAGTGCCTGAGAATGAAAATGGGCTTTTGATATGCCATTTTGCATACGCACGATATGATTACGAGTTTTAAGTGCATTTAACCGTGGCTATAATTTACTGGACCAATATTTCCTGAATCTAATCGATTCGAGAATATGCATTGGGTGTTTCAAAACATTTTTATCAGTGTTATCGGCCATGTCGATATTCTGTGTGTATGTTATTAGATATATAATACTGTTCTGAAGTAGATCTCTTAATACTGTGGTCTCTAGTACGCCGTGTTATCGACAAAATATTCGTATTACCATAATCAGAACCTGTTGATATTATTCGAAAGATATTTATTAAATTAAGCAAATGTTGTTCACGGCTGTTGAGATATCTAATCTTAACACAATATCAGGCACGTTTCTCTATTGACGAACTTACGGAATATTAAACGAGTAAAACTATATATATCTGAATGAATGATCGCGATGATGGAATAAATATCGAAGTTATGTTACTATGATATAAGTATATGTTCGATACTGTAAAGAGCGGTGCCTTTAAACGATCAGCAGATCTTGTCGATTAAACGCAAAAAAATATAAAAATGACTCTATGTATAAAAATAAAGGCTTATCTTAGCTTCCTGCTGCTTAAAATTTTTCTATTTTCAAATGCAAAGATTCGAAATAGTTGTATAGTATAATAAATTAGAGAGTCTCGAAATATTATGTATACTCTTTCGTGTACAAATTTTTTTTAATTAGTTCAATTTAATTAGTCTGCTTCTCAATATTCGATTCGAGGAACTATTTCGACCACGTGAATTTTTCTTTTTTATCGTTTTGGCCCTTTTTTTCATTTTCAACCATTTTTTAGGTCTTCTAGGCTTAAGAATACACTGTTCAGAATTCTCTGTATGTGTTCCGTTGAGTGATTTAATTTTGCAAGTATTGGGTATCGTCACATTTAAAGCGTTGCGCATTCCTAATGACCAATCATTCAAAAATTTCTCGTATATTTTCAACACTACCCAGTCTTGAACCAGCATTCGACTTATACCGCCTTCTTTAGCTAATTCGGATGTTATCGTTGTATTATTCGGAGGAGGAAGATCGATTTGCAAATTATACATAGCATTCTCGACTTCGCACAGCATCTGCAATTATACAAACAAAATGTTAATTTTACATGTTTATACTTTTACTCGCAAAAGATCGACATTGCCTGACATTGCGCATTTACAAAATTTATAATAAATTCGATATACATGATCGGAATAATAAAATCTTATACTTGTTAAACAATTAATTTAGGAGAAATTTTAATGCGCGATTGAAATGCAAATTAATTTTGATATAAATCTTGATATAAATCTTATTATACCATAGCTTTACCTGAAGGATCTGATTAAATGTTACGTCAATCATCCAGTCCCGAATGTGTATGCTCTCATTATCTCCGGTGGAGATTGAATCGAGACGAAATTTTTCAAGTTCATGGAACGTAATGGCAAACTTTTGAAGATTATCGTACAAATATGGAAGAAAATGCTGAGGTTTCTTCTCCTTTTCCAGGCACAGAATTTGTTTACAGTACCACGTGAGCTGCTCCTTGGGCAACCAATCAAATTTGTACTTCCTTCTTTTCTTATTTATGATATACTTGAATAGTTCCTATAAAGAAAGATGAGATAATATTTAATGATTTTTAATTAAAACTAATGATTCTTAATTAAAAATACAAAGCAATAAAGACAAAGAGCCCTAGACAAAGATGGCAGAATTTTTTGTGTGAATAATTTGGTAAAAAATACTTTCACCTATGTCTAGGGCTCTTTGTCTTTATTGTTTTGTATTTTTTATTTATATCATATGAGCCTCTCATATTGCACTCTCTTATTAATTTGATTTTTAATTATATCATACCGGATATCTTTTAATGTAATTAGTTTCTTCAAATTTGTAAATTTCAATATAGAAAGATTTTATCGATTATTTATAATTATATTATAATCGCATAATTTATTTATGCGTGATTTTGTCGTAAAGTATATAATTTATAACTTGTGCAGATTATATTTTTGCATAACGTCGTTATATTTCATAAATTCAATAAATTACAATTATTATACATTTATGAATTATTTAATAGATATCCGATGTGACATAAGTAATCCTTGATTCTGATATTAATTCCGCGATATTGAATATCGCGTCAAATCTAAATATTTATACTGCTTTAATATTATGCACTATACTGTAATATAGAAATTACGATGTCATAAATCTGTCTCGGAATGCAATCATGCATATTCTAGTAAGCATATCCTAAGTTTCGAAAGTCGAAAAACAAAATATATACTATTCAATTCAAGTTGCAAATAAACCTGTACACTCTCTAGTAGACAATAAAATCTACCATCTCGATAACGTGTTATAAATAAATAAAATTTGTTATATAAATGTATTTCTATGGAATTCATTAAAGAACGATTACAAATATATTTAATAATATTAGCGACACACACATTTTTATCGAATGCGTTGTAACACGATGCAAGCAATTTGTCAACAAATATAAATGATGTCAGCAACATAGCGCGGGACTCTAGAAGAAAAAGTAATTATGCTGGATGTGCGTGGCACACAGCGTAACCAATGCAAATTGCCGACGGAAAGTAGGATTGTGCACACCGGAGACGTTGCATTGTGAGCACGTGCGAGTCCCCCTCGAGCGACTGCCCACGCGATTTTACCCCGACGCCGCGATGCAATTAATTGCGGAATCGCGGTCGCGTCGTGGAGCGCTCTCTCGTGTCTTTCACCTGCGGATCTCTCACCTGCCTCTCCTTTTTGAAACACATGTAGGAGTAATGTGCGATGCGCATCTTCATTCGCACTTTCTTCAAGGATCTGTGAACGCTGTGCCGCTGCTGCGGCTGCTGCTGCTGCCGAATTGCCGTCTCGGTCGTCAGCACAATACCGCAAGGTCGTATCCAGGGTATTACATCCGTAGTATTACACTCTACGGGAATCGGTTGCTCGCAGATTCCTGAAACCGAGTTCAACTCCAAGTGCAGGATGAAGAAGAAAGCAATTATTTGTGCCACCGAATCTGTAATCGAAAATAGCAACTTTTGTCAGAGATATGTTATAAGACACAGTAAAACTAAAACTATTCAAACTATTAAATTGATGGGAAAGTTTTTTTTCGTTTTCTAACATTAATATTAAAATATATAAAATAAAAATTAAAATATAAAACTTCTCCACTAATTTAATATTTCTCTTTTTCTCTATTTGTGCGTTCTATATATATTTTTCATATAAAAATATTGATATTGTATTTTAATTTAAAAATATTCTGTTTTCAGACGATTGCATAATTTTTATTATTGTTAAGTCAATGGTTAATTATTAACATTGAGATATTGGCTAAGTTGCAATAAATACGTAACTTGATATACATCACGGTGTAATATTTATATTTGTGAAAGTTCACATATTCAATCAATTGTAAGATAATTCGTTAAAGCCAATAAAGTCCAACGGATCAACGGATTGAAAAAAGGTCGCGCGCTATTTTGCATGCAAGAGTAACAAAACGAGCATGAAGAGAGAAAGGGAAGGATGGAGATCCTTCCGACTTTCACACTCGGCATACCTATATGAATACGTAGGTATCTATCATCGCACCTACGCGTCAACTTAACAGCGACCAATTGTCGCCCCCGCAATAGGAAATGGATTGCAAATCGGAGAATCAAGATTTATACAATTAAACGTCGTAGCTCACAATTTTTCTCATAATTTGACATGCTGCAAATTTACTCTGGAATGGAGTTTTTCAAATTTTTTGCACGTAATTCACGCAGTACTATGTTAATAACAAGAGAAAACAATGTACGATAATGATAGATTAAATTTCTCATTTTTGTTATTTTTGTATTATCATACATTCGATTATAGTGTTTTTTATAATAACTGGCATTGTTTGACAATTGCATTTCGAGACGGGATTTGCGATAGCTTTACATTGATAGCTTTTTATCTTAATCCTTTTTATTTCCTTTTTTTATTTCCTTCTCCTCCGTAAGTGCATATTGAATTAAAAAATATTGAAGATAGTTGAGATATATGCATGCATTAGACATGCATTCTTCTTCCTTACAATATCGATGAAGAGATTCGTTACTTTTTTCATTCTTGGAGATTTTGTGTATGCAAATGGGCAGGAGTTAATTATCATTTTTATATTTTATTTATCATTTGTATACTTTATTTATCATTTTTATATTCATTTATTTCGAGTTTTTTCCATTTTTCATGTTTTGTTTAATTTGATTATATATTGCGTTATTTTATTATAGATTGACAATAATGAATCTTAGTACTGGAAGATGATTGAAACGTACACGATACTAATAATTTGCAATTTTTTTCGGATTAATTTGTTACTTATTTCCATTAGCGTTTTAGCTTATATCATTATAGTTATACTTCAAAGCTTTTAATTATTGTAAAATTTCATAAATTTCAAGACGAGAAAAGCTCTATTAAAAGAATGAGGAGTTGAAAAAGGAGAAGAATTAATTTGCAATCTGTTACAAGAGAGGAAAAGAAGAACTCGAAAAAACAATATCATATTTTGTGTTCTCACACGTTATTAAGCTTCGAATGAAATCGTATAATACTTAGCATCACGTAAACACATCGTATTGGATCTATTTTCGATCAATAACATTAAGTACCTGCGAAATCTAACATGGATGCTATAGTAAGTCGTTGTAAAGACCGACAAAGATTTTATGGACCGTTGCGAGGTCCATCAATTAACGCGCGTTGATAGTTCGTGCGTGCCGCAGAAAATCATCGAGTAAATTCGAGGTGATGATATGCGCCCTCAGATACGAGGCATTATGGCAATTCGATAAGATAGTACAATTCGCACGTCGGTCACGCGTGAACTAACGTGCGTGAACTGTGCATGGCACAATTATCGTGCGGCTCACGTGTATTATGTGTCTATTCTTATAATTCACGATAATTTGGGGTAATATCGCACAGACTTTTTCATTTTCATAATTTGAAAATTAAAAAAAAAAATAATAAAAATGATAAAGATATGTTAAATTTATATGAACTAGATTTAACAAAATATCTTAATATTTTGTTCCAAAATAAAAAGCATGAAAAAATCTCTGATAGTAGTTGCAATTATCTTATTTTTTTTTAATGAATCTCATTTTTCAGTTGTCTTAATTAATATTTGCCAATATTTTATAATAATCAATGTAACGAGAGTATTTAAATTTATGAATGTAATTATTTCGCAAGTTTATACACATACGATGTATTAAATTAATTTACACGCGTAACTCGATTAGCCCGTTAGCGAAACATTGTAGGAAGCTAGTTGTATGGTTGTGTATCTTATCATAAACTCGCGCCTTTTCTTGCGGAATCGCCCCAAGCAGTTTCAAGCATCCTGTCGGCTACATGCGTCACGTGGGCGTGCGCTAAAGGTGCACCTAATACTATATGCACTTCTAACGACCATCACTCCCAACTATATCAATTTACATTCTTACTTAGCAGTTACGGATTTCTTGCGTGTATTAATCTCATATCTGAGGGTGGACAGCTACAAAGTATCTCTTTCTGTCAAATTAATTATTTTTGACAGGCTACGATTTAATTTCGCTTTAGCGCAGTACATCCAAGATACATATATTCTTAAGACTTAGATGTCACAAACGAGATATATGTAATTAATCAAAACTAAATCTAAAAGTTACGATTAAACAATTGTTACGTTTATAAGTTTCAGCTTTTCAAAAATTATTAATTATTTCTAGAAATTATTAATACAATTGTCTAAATAAGCTCTCGAAATAATTGGCAATACAGATTACAATAAGTATAAAATTAATGCATCGCGAGAATAAAGTTATGCTCCGTAAAAAGAGCAATGCATTATTTTCTGGCATAATATCCCTGTAATCGCGATCTACCTATGGGCCACTAAATCGCACGCAATAACCGCGTTATTCCTCTATAGGATTTCATCACGTGCAATTATTCGAGCAGGCGCCTCATCCTGTTCTTACTGTACACTCTCATTACGCACGATAATCGATTCAAAACACGTTTCAGAACAAAACGTCCATCATTCATACGGTGAAATTATCCCAAAATATACTTCTTTTCAACCATTCGCATTCCGGGCAGCGTCGTGTCGACACGGGGTAGTTGCCTCCGCGGATTTAATGCATGCCTTCCTCGTCCCTCGATAGCCTCCGCCAAGGTGGAATCGCGGCTATTCCCCGCGATGGATTCCCCGGATGCCAGTAGTCGGACGATCGGTCGGCCCTCCGGTGATTTGGCGAAAAGAGGGCGGGAAACGGGGAGAGAGCGATGCTCTTTTTTTCCGCGGCACACAGGACGAAGATTGTTGGTTTTGCAGCACCGGTACCGCGGTGGTGAATGCCCCAGGGCGGCAAAAGGCGGTTGCTGCTTTCTGGGAACGGGTCGGAGTCCCGGCCGTACCGGGAGCGGTGATTGCGTGGTGATTAGCCTCCACCTTCGCCACTCTTTGGTCCGACCAACGGAGGACGAAAGGTAAGGAGAAAAGGAGCGAAAGAGCGCGCGCACACAGGTAAGGAAGTGCACCTCAAGTGTGCGGTGTATCGAGAGATATAGCGCAGTATTCATCGTTGTTCGGACGAGTGTGGGAGCGAGGTGCCCGATACGAGCCATTCGGGCCCGGCTTCGCGGATTGCGTATCGCAATCGGAGAGCGAGAGCGCCGACGTGCGTTGAAAAGTGTACGGAGATAAGTATGCGATGAGAGAAAAGGGTAAAGAGAATAGAGAGTCTCGCAATATGCGCCTGTCATTGCATGCACGGTTACAGAGAAGTGTCTCATTTTGCGGAAAGATCAAAGTAGTATATGAATAAATATGCGCGTGATAATCTTCATCGATTGCTCCGAAATATTGGAGTAGTAAATTACTGAAGAAACCGTTTAAAGAGATTTTCGATGCAGTTTTCAGTTCAGGAGCGAAGCTATGAGCAACTAGATTAGAGACCAGATAAACTGGTACTTTAAAAAAGTTTCCTAAGAAATCATTAGCGATGACGCATCTTGATAGATATTTTAGAGATACCGTAGTGCAAAGCGTCATTCAGCGAATCTTATACGCCTTTATCATGACAAATGTGCGCCTTTCGTTCATGCAACATCACTCGTAGAGGTATGTGGGACGCGTAGCCACGTCTTCTTCTATATTTCTTCTCAACCGCACGTATTCGCACTTGTGTAAGTAATGTTTACATGCCGAGAGAGAGAAAGAGAGAGAAAAAGAAGCATCATTCTAATTGAATCTATAGTGAGAATATCGCACCATGGGTGAACGCGAGTACCATAGAAAAGACAGATTATACGTAGCTCGCAACATTTGATACGATATGCGCATCGGGGATCGTTGGGAGCAGTCTACAGAGGCGTCGGGTTTCTCCCTCTGCTCGCGTTCTGAATCGAGCGATGATTAAAAAGTCGACGAGAGAAATAAGAAACGATTCATGCGGCAAAGGAGCGGGACTGATTGCGAGTCCAACGCGTATCGTGCTATTGATCGCAGCGATAAACACGTGCTAATTACGTTAATTATGAGATTCAATAAACAAGCATGTAGAAGTAATTAACGCGGAGAGCTGGCATTTGTGTCGTTTTCACGGACGAATGATGGAATCATTCGCGACATGACACAAGCCTGGCGCATTGTCTCAAAAGGCGCCTTTTAATCTTCGCTTAGACCGGTTTTTCTCTCCGCGAACCGCAGCTTCCCGCGTATTCAGCTCTTGAATATGAATCAGGCAGCGCGACGAAGGCACGCTAGGCGTACACAATATCCCCGACTTTCTCCCCCGAGCCGGCCGCAATCATTTCTGCGGGCGACTTTGATTTACGAGGTACGCGGGAAAACTCGAGACTACCCGCGCGAGAGTCCGCAGTCTCCGCCAATGGGTCCCGACCTTACGGATGCACCGGGCAGATTAGCGGGGCGCAGATTTGCATTTTGTCTGGCCGGACTACCACGCACGTATCGGGGATAGTCTCGGAGGGAGAGGGCGACCCCATCCATAAAATGCCGCTGAAGGGTTTTAAGCTTGCCAGAGTTGCGCGTCAATCTCCATCCTTCACCCTCCTCTCCCTCGCCGCAATTCCCCTCGTCTCTTTGCATGCTCCTTTTGTTTTCTACCTTGGATCCTAGCCCCCGTTCTCCTTCGCATCTTCTTCTCCGGTCTACCTGCTGAGCGTCGCCGACGCATCGAATTATCAAAGGTGTTTCTACGCTGACGCATCGTAAAACGTCTGTAATACGCGAGCGAGGCGCCTCGGTGTTACGACGATATGGATCACTGATGTCATCACACTGACGTCACCCGTCGTTTATATCCAGAGGTGACAACCTAACGTTGGCATCGGTGCAAGAATCGATCTCAAACGTTCCGTAACGTAGGAAAGACGAGGAGGAGAAGTGCAGGAATGCACGCGGTCGGTTACCATACGGCGTTCAATGTCATCGTCGATTACGTTATCTCGATTCTCTGGCCGGCGATAGACCGCCGCACACGCGTGTGCACGCGTGCATAAGAAAGCGCCCGCGAAGGCTGATTGTACCATACGTTAATCGAATGGTAGCGATGGGTTGTGGTATCTCTTTTCTTCCCTTTCCCTTGCTCTCTCTTTCTCTACCTCTTGTTTCCTCTCAATCTTTTCCCCTTCTTTCGAATTCTTTCGATGACAAGGATTACGTAAGTCATCTGGCATCAAAGGGAACTGAATACATGCCGTTAAACGATTGTTTATCCGTTAATTCTTTGCAGGTAAAGCATAATATGTGCATTTTATATCGCGATGTCTTGTTTAATCTCTGAATATTTTCTCTGATAAGATGTAAGAGAATACGACGATCTAATCTGACACACTGATATAGAGAGTATATATATGATATTAATTTATACACAATTTATCTCAAGATTAAAATATTCGAATTAAGATACATTTTTCACAAATCTATATAAAAAAATGAGATAGAAAAAAGTTTCGTTAAATCTTTCTAATCTTATCTATCTTATTATAGTACAGTCGTATCAAAAAAGACCTATGTTTTTTTTTGTTTCTGGAACAAAAGCTTTGCCAATCGAATTAATTATCTTATCATGTTTGCTACGCAGTGCGTTATGTTTCGTTAGATCGATATGCGTTTATATATGAAGATAAATCATACTAATCCCGCTTGACATGGTTTGTAGCACATACGTGAAAGAGAAAGTTTGCTGAATTATATTGTTAACTGATGGTAGGAGGATCTTGCGGTAGGAAGAAATCGCGTTGTAAGTATATAATCACGTTATTATTTCGGACCATTGATGCCTGAGAAGATAATAATTACGATGTTATATAGAATTATTCTTGTTATCATGTATAATATATTCCAGAACTTCCAACTGCATTTTTAATAAGATTTTTTGGCAAATTAATTTCTTTTTAACAATTTCCAAAAGAGCAATAATCATGATGAACAAAAATATTTGGAATCAAATATTTCTTTAAGAAAATTTTAACATAAAGTTTTAAACAGCCAAATATTTAAATAAACTATAAAATTAGGTAAACAATAGAAAAGGTAAATAATCTATTTTAAGCGAAGAAAGAAAAAGAGAGAATCTTATATATTATGTATTATAAAAAGAGAGAATCTTATATATTATATGTTTAAATGAAAAATTTTCAATTGAAACAACTTTTACCTTGAATTTTATAGATTACTGAGTAATTATGATGTATTACATGAGTTTTATTTTTATTGTTATATTCTCTAAAAGGTATTATTCTGATGCTATAACTTTCCACGGTTTTATAGAAGAGAAACTATTTTAATAAATATATTATATAATAAATTAATATAGTTTAGTAAATTAATACATAAGTCAAGGACATTAATAATAATAAGATATATTAACTTAATCGATATAATCATTTCAATGCAAATACTATAATGCCATAAAGCATTTTCATATTTAATTAATAATTAATAGCATACGTTATCCATTTCAATATATATTTTTATCGATTTGTAAATCATGCTTATTGTTAGCAATGAGCATGATTTACAAATCGATAAAAATATATATTGAAAATTGCATGCAATTTAAAAAAAATAGATATCGGAAAACATATATAATTTAAATTGCAATTGTTTCTATCATCTCTCCTCGCTTTCATGTTAAGTTTAATTATTTACACATTAAATATTTACATGCAAAGTACTATTGACAGATCAGTATATTTCAAATAACAATTCATGCATTTATGTATCTATTTAAATAACATGGCAACATATAAGGAAGCATCCTAAAGCGCAGTTTTCAAACTTCCGTTTATCCATTAGATTCGTAGGAAGGGTGCACACAATGGGTAAGAAACTGGTCGTTTGGTCTCGTCGCAGCCGAGAGTAATTCGCCATTTGTCGCGTAGTCGATTCCGTGATGTATCTTTTACGAGCGACGGGATGAGGATGCATTCACACAATGCACAGTCCGAGTTTGCATCTCCGTGTTTTCTCTTCGGTTTGCCTAACCGTCGACTTTGAGAATGATGACTTTGATAACGGCAAGTACACGCGAATGCGAAATCAAGATGACAGTGTTTTGTCGCAAAATGAGACCGTCGGGATTATAAAAACACGTGCGTACAGCACGTGTGCCGTGTAAGTTAAAGAAAGCAGAGACCATCGTGTGTGACTAACGACGGGCGGTCTCGGACCGGGACGGACATAAAATCGAACTCTCACGTCGCGATCTATAGAGGCCCTTTACGATGATCTCGCGTACCGTGAATATACAGAGACGTCATCCGGGCCTTCAGATGGAACTAGGTACGTGTATACCACGCCCTTTCGTCGACCCTTTGGGTCCTTTACGATTTTCCTGCCTAGTGAGACACGCCGAACACGGCCTCGACGCTTCAGATCGTAAAGACGGTAGATTCTGTCATCGCGCACCCGACTGACCAGACATTCTTTATATCGGCAACAAATATATTTTCAGATCTTAATATACCACGAGTGATATATCGTATTATATATCACTTTGACTGTCGTCGTTGGACTTCTCTTTAATATACGCGAGATTAATGATACAATGATAATACGCGGTAAATTTCATCAACATGTCGCGCAAAAAATAATCGTGTATTGCGAACAATGGAGAAAGTAATATCTCCGTAATACATATCTCAATCTTTGCATTTAGCTAATCCATGAAACTATTGTATAAAGGACAAACAGACTGCGCTGCATTATTAGATATACAATAGAATAGAGATTAACCCCTTTCATGTCTGATGGTAATTCCGTCTCGTGTGTACGCGAGAAGAGCAAAATTCGCCGCTTTGGTCAATCAGCGTCGGAGCCGTAGCATAAATAAGTAGGAGCGTGATTGAGCGAGCCACGAGCACGTGATGCCAGTGTGTAAAGCCGTGATGCACGTGACTCGTTCGGCCGACTAGTGAATTGCGACGCTCGTCGTACGTGTGTTTTGCGTGTGTCTTCTCGTATACAGGCTCGTGGTCGCGTCGCGCCGATCATTGAACCGGCTCCCAACACAATCGCAGTGAATCAAAGTTGTCGGTGGTCAGGCACGAATCCGGCCCCGCTCGCCACCCACGATATTTGCGCGGAATACGCGAGGCCCGTTCGATACGTAACCGATTTTACGAAGCGTCCGCGAAATGAATTTTTTTGCCGATTCGCAGACTATTGCTGCCTACGCACTGCCGGCGGGACTTATTCGTATTGTCTCCTTTTAACGACGCGACAGCGTAGTCAGTTACGAAACTTGTTGCGTTGATAGGTTTTAGCCGAAACGTCCAGATACTAACATAACCAGTTCGTTTTTTCGAGATGACAAATGATCGAGACGGGTTGTAAAAAACGAATTAAACACATAATTAAATATGTCGGATTAATCCATTTGCGGATAGACATGACAACTTGTCTGACTTTGAAAGCTATCAAAAATTGATCACTTTATTCGATATTATTTGAAATTATGTAATTTTATTTGTGAGGAGGAAGATGACATTATGAAAACAAATCAAAGATTTCTCTCTCTCTCTCTTTCTTTTAAGAAAAATTCTCGGCTCCAAACTGGTCGAAGAGTATCGCTGCCTAAGGCATCGAGACTCGAACTTTCGCCTATCCTGTATATACAATGCTGAATCGGTCCCTTGTCACATTTCATCGCGTGTTTTCTTCACCCTTCCACCCACAACAGTGTTTGAGTTAGTTTAAGTATCATGACATCGGAACAATCAAAGTATCTTCTTCCCTCGCTTGGAATAATAAACTAGTCGATCGCAGATCGAAACATTGGTGAATTCACACCCGGTGTTCTCCAAGCAAAGAACACTGTTTTTGTTCAGCTTGGATCAATCGTCGTGTATCTTCGGCTACGTCATGGCAAGCGCATTCATCCCGTTCGACTCAATGCGAACATGAATGAACACTCATTGCTCATTGCGCGCGCGACCTCAAGGTAGAGAATAGCAATCAGTCGCACGATGAGTGATGTCAGGTGGTAAGAGATTGCAAACGAGGATTTGTCTTCGACTATCGCTTATGTTAGTAGGTTTTTCGCAATTGACCATGGCGAAAAACTAATATGTACAACGACTCTCGTCGTATTTGTATAACTAATTAGCTTATTTTTTTCGATTGCGAGAAAGTACTGAAGTATTAAAATCGAAATTTTTACGTCTGATATGAAATGAAAGACCGATAAATGCCCGGATCTTACATGTAAGGCAAGTTGATATTTTATTTTATATCAAGCGCCCACGTTCGAACATAATGGATTCTACAATTGAAACATGCGGAAATAATTGAATTGAAAATAAAACACGGTTTGATATTGCAGCCATATACACCCACTTCAGTACGCTCTACTTCTACAACGCGGTCGGCGCATTAAAGTCTTCCTCTGAAGATGACTTTCAAAGAATGAAAGATACGCGTTATAATTTCTACGTGTCGTGCATAGCTGCGGAAGTGAGCACATTATTGCGGCGTGCCAACGGCAAGCTTCGGCCTCCATAATTGCAATCGTAGGTGGTGGAGTAGAAGACTTTGCGGTGGAGCCTCGTAAAGCTCGGCTCACTATGCAGCGTGTAATTTAAACATTGCCTCACTTCTGTACCGCTCGCATTGCGAACTTCTAAATCTGCGCGGACGAGCAAAAGTGTGCGGTCAACATAATAGTCTGTTAATGTCAATAATTGGGAGCTGATCAAACATGTAGAACGTGCGCTCGTACGTGTTGGGCTGTGTGTGGCTGGGATCAGGTTTAAAAAATTTCACGAAGAATATGGAGCGCACGTTATCCAATTTGGGATGTTAGGATTCGTTATTAAGCATCGACCGGCTTCAAGCTGGTTATTAAGCAATCGGTTAGTATATGATTTACTATAATATCGTTAAATTAAAATCGTCGTTATTTAAACGATCGGTCAAACGCGGCAATCAAGTAAAAACTGATCCCGACTAATGTAATCTTTTAAAAAATGTCGATAAAATGAAGCGTAAAAAGATGTTAAAAAAATGCCGCAGGATATATTAAGAGACAGAGGAGTCACCTTGAAAAAGCAACGAGAATGATCCGCCGACGCGCCTTAAATGCAGAAGAGCTGCCGATACTTATACGCTCGTAAATCCAAGTAATTAGCGACTCTTTATGAATAACGAAACCGCGAAAAATCTTAAATTACAATGTAAGAAACATTACTTCCTTTGAATTATGAATTGAATTAATTGTCGAAAACTTTCATTACGATTGTAATAAATCTATCCATGAATCTTAAATGGTAGGTAAAAGCAGATTACGTTAAATGAATGAATAGTGTAGTTAAATCATCATGTTTCTAAAATCTACTACCGTAAAGGATTTTACTTATCATCGTTTTCATGCCGCAGATATTTATGCAAACATTGGATATTTAATGTACTTAATATTGTAACTTTGCAAGATAGACGAAGAAATATTTTACGTACGTATTTTTTATCTTATACAATTATACAACAAGACGACTCAAGGATATCCTTTACATTTTATTATATCATGTGCATAATTAGCTCTGCTGCACATAAAGTTAGGTATATGAATTTTTACTTCAATGCATTAGGCTTTCGACTAACACGCATTATTTGTCGATGATTAGACTCATTAAGTATTATTTCTTCCGCTCACATCACAATATATAATCGTCCACTTTAATGTTTGCTGCGCGAAACGTCTCTACGTGCACTTTTTTTCTCAGGCTCTTTTTTACAGAAACAAGAAAATACATTCCCATGTTTTTTGTGACATTGTACGAATCAGCATAAATAAATGTACGAGGAATCAGAAACGTCGTATGAAAGTGTTATTGGAACATTCGTAAAACTTTCCCTTCGTGATCGATTTAATCGCGCGAATTATTTATAAATCATAAATAAGAGATCTCGTTCTAGAATCGTAATTTCGCGTATGATATATTGTGCACCAATGTCTGAGAACGAAATCGAATCTAATTAGCAGATAGTAATCGAACAAGAGAATTAGTCTATCAAAAAATTAAAGTTTTATTTTCGGCTTGATTTATTCGTAAACTGTCTTTCCTTGTTTCTCTTTTTTCTTTTCGCGTCTTTACTTGCCATGTTTGGTGTCGCTTCTTCAGTTGTAACTAAGTACGATTAACAAATTGCCACAAAAAGTAACCCCGAGACCTTAGATCATTCGATGCTTCATCGTTGACGTGGTATCTCATCATTAAATGCAAGCTAGCTGCTATCATCTCATAGATAATGCTTATTTTATATTATAATTAAAAGAATTTTAAATCAATCTTAATCTAATTTCAAAAGCCAAATATAATTCGAAATTGAAAATTAGAAATAATATAATAAATAGCAAAAAATCTAACTATTTTCCCTCTCTTTTTATCTTTTTCTTTTTATATAATTAAATACTCTAGTAGAAACTTAGTAGAAACTTGCAAAATTTTAATCGATACAATCATTACTATTTAATCTTAATGGAGAAATAAAGGAAGACCAAGGTTATAAATCAAGATGTTAAGTCAACATCTAATGTTATAGAGAGAAATATTACTCTATTGTTTGATTTCTATCTAAGACCGGATCTTAATAGCAGGCGTCAATTAACTGAAAGTCAGCGTGATCTTTTCGTAAGAGACAATTCACGGCAGAAAAATCATTCCATTGCGAGATATACGGTGAATCTTCAACTTTTATATGCATATAGTAATTCTTCGATGTGTCACGCGCGGTCTGAGCGCTGGCATAATATTTTCATTTCACGCTGGAGTGCTCGTCTGTCCCATAATATGTCCAGTGAACCCTGCTGAACCCAAAACCACAACCCAGTACGCGTCCAAGTCGCTCTCGGGACCTTACTTTTCTTTTATTTCCATTGCAGGACGTAAGTCACTCGGGTGACACTAAGGGACGTACAAAAATTTCACGATGTAACTCGTGTCAAAACTTCGTGTTGTATAGGATGCCGCCAAAAATATTGGTTTAAAATAAAAACAAAATATTATATATCATTCAGGAAATAATAATTATTTAGATGGTAACGAAAAAATGCATCAATCATTTCCGCGTCTTCAGTGATCGAAATGAAGAAAACATTGAAGTCGATGGAATTAATACATCATAATGACTATGAGAGCCGAAAGTTTCCAAAATAGAAATCATGGAATTGCCAGAATTTAAAGTCGGCGGCTCGGTTCGACAAAAGAGAGAAAGGTTTGCCTGAGAGTTGTTTGACTCCTCCTTCGTTCTTTCCCACCTCTGAGGAATTGCTTTTGTACGTACGAAAGTAGTCAATTTCCTTTCTGCGAGGAGGATACCGTATGAAAGACGCGCGACGTACAGACCTGGACTCCGGAAGACGACCAAGTGGCGTCGACGCCGCTCGACACCGTCCTCGTCCGCTGGTCCGCATCGTCGTCACTTTCAGCAACGATGGGGACCACCTCCGGGGCGCGCACGAGTGTTTAATAAACCGGTTAAGGCCCGTCCCCGGATCTGTTTGCCTTCGGCTTTTGTAACTTTACTAGTGTTGTGACTCGAGTCCGCGGAGTCTACATGAAAAAAAGGGGTCCGCGATGGTACCCGAGCAAACAGTCCGTGTGTGTCTCGTATCAACACGACGCGCGTCTCTATCGGCGGCTGTACCTTCTAGAGGATGGTGGGGAACGCGGAGGTGGAGAACAGACAGCTTTCGGTGACGAATTTAAATTTGTCATTCCGGAGTTAGAATTACCCTTCGAAGTTTTATTGTATAAGAATACGATTCCATTACGGATTTGTATACTATTATTTGTACTTCAGATCAATGTCTCTAAGTACTGAGATTATTTAACAACGATATTTGAATCTTAAATGATTCAAAAATAATAAATCATTTACTCATATTTTTCTTATCTCATATACTGATATGGCTGGTCGATATGAATGTAGTAGTAAATTCTACTTTTAACTTTAGTTATACATTACAAGTTATTGTTGAAACGTATGGTTGATTATAGGAAATTAATTACGAATTAATTTAAACAATTATTTATGGTGAATTGAAACTCTCTAAATAAATATGAGAGATTAAATAGATAGCAATGAGTAAGACTAGTTCGGAGGTGACAGTGACGCGGAACAACGGGCTATCGCGGTTAGGAGAACCGCTTTTAATCCGCAGAAAATAGAAATAAATAGATATGACTAAATATAAATTATTCATTGCGGTTAATATCAATGTGTATCAAGAGGTAAAATTGAAGATATATAATGGAAGTAACCAATGATGTAAATTCTTGAAACTTTTATCAACAAATATATTTATGCCAAATGAAATAAATAATTAATTAATTATTCGCTCAATTTCGCTTTTGTATAAGTGGAAAATCTATATCACATTCATATCATCAATTACATATAAAAATGTTTAATTATAATCGATATATTAGCAGTATTATATTGTATCATTTATAAAATTTTGTATTACATTCTTGTAATAAAAATTCATTTATACTAAATATGCTAACGATATAGATAAAAGTCATGAATTAAACTATTGATATCTATTTTCTTGAGCCCGGACTGACTGAAGCCAAATAAACACATTGGCAACTTAATCTCATGTACTGACTCATTTCAATGCTTAGTCATTAATTAGCGAAACAAGAATTTTTTAACCGCGTATGAAATCATAACTGCAAAGTCAAAATAATTGATATAAAAAGATAATTAATAAAAACACAATTTCTTATTAATTATAAATAAGTAATATAAAAATAAATAAATATTAATATATAAAAATTTTCTGAGAATGAACACTATATATATTATGATTACGAATAAAATAAAATAAAATATATGTTGCACGAATGTTATATCAGTTCCGCAAACAATGACACTATTAATCTTTCAGTTATCAGTCTTTCAGTCTTATGTGAGAAATGTTTGCATTGTTATCGCAAGAAAGTAAAGCTTAAACGTATTCATCGCTTAAGCTTTGGATTGGATTACTACAAAAGTTCATGCACAATTGCTGTTGACTAATTTTTATTTCTTTTCAGAAATATTTTCATATTTATCTACTCTTTTTAAGATTGTAATTTAAAAGCAAACAAAATTATTTGTATTGCTAACATTAATTAATATGTAATTAATGTTTTGAAACTATGCAATGTATAGTATTTTGTTTTATATTTATTGAAAATGTATTGTAAATTTATATGGCACAGAAATTATCTATGAAAATTATGCATATCTTTGAATGATGTTAAAAATATATAGATCAGATTTCTTATAATAATTAATAATGTTAATAATATCACGAGGTTTTTAGTACCTCGTATAAATATAATTAACACAAATTTTAATTAAGAGCTGCTGTTGACAATAGATGGATAAATTTTAATAGACGAATGAAATTAAGAACTTGCACATATTTAACTAAATTACTGAAATGTACATAATTAACAATTATTAACCGTAATAATATAAAGAAACAGCCTTGTATTTTTTTCCTTTAAGCATTATGGGAAGAATGATTGAGATAAATATTTTCTGACAAAATTAATGCTGAATGAAGCGAAAAAACAATATATTTATAACGTGTTGAACATTTCTTCAGAATCAATTCAAGAAAGATTCCGAAGAGACATGCATTTTTAATTATAAAAAAGCATACGAATGCAAAGCGAATGGAAAACTATATATATCGTAAATTTAAATAACTACATGTTAATAAGGCAAATTATAGATACGCGTTCGCGTTTAATTGTTTTCTGTGCTCGCTATAAAACGCGGCTCGATTATCTTTTTCTTTCCCAACCTTCTCCAGATCACTAACCCCTGTTGAGCGCAATCGATAAAGACGATAAAAACAGCGCATCGAGCGAATTAAGAAAAACGGTATCTTAAACGTCGCGGATTCTTCACGTGTCATTGCATCATTATACATGTTTCAGTAAAACTCGTCGTCGGTCTTGCGATCGTTTTCTTTCATTTAGTTCTGCGAACTTGCCGTGACAGAAATGCGTAGCGATTTTCATTCTTCTGCGCGATGCGATCTCGCGGAGACGTCAATGCCAGAAGCGAAGTAACGCTATAATGTATGTCGGCGAGGAGGAACGACACGCGCCAACGCAGTGTAATATCCGCGAAATTTTCGTCTGTTGTTGGCAAATGTTTGCGCGCGGCCAATACCTCATCTCCGCGAGACGATGCGAAAGCAAAATATATATATATGCGCATTAGAGAAAGTGGATAGAATTCAACAATGTACACACACCGCCTTAGTGTGGCGAGGGCGAAGGCTCCGGCCACCAGCAGATCGAAGATCATCTCTTCCTCGTCCTCCTGCAGGAAAGTCCTCGGCTGCTCCGGATGATTGATTCCGCATCCACTTGCGCACTCGCGATCCCTCCACGAATCGGTGATTGGAATTGCTCCGAAAATGATGCTGTTATTGTTCGTTATCGTCCACCGTCGCCGGGCGACGAACTGTCACGCGAAGATATCGGAATCTTCGGGACACCCAGGAGTCCAAATCGCGAGAAATGCACCGAAGTTATTGTGCGTCAGATGGATGTCAAAGTGACATAACAGCGCACTAGAAATCTCCACATTGTCAGAGTTTCCGCGAGATAAGTTTCGTACTCGATCGGCTTGCTTTCCGTCAGGATGCAATTGACGTAACGCGATCGGCTGTTCACCTGCGTCACGGTAAGATCCTGGTAGCTGCGGATGGTCCTGCCCGTTGACATTCGCAGGACAGTGTGCGTCTAATCTAGAATTGCCCTGTTGGAGCTCCCAGTGACTCTTTGCAAACTCTCCAGAAGAACCACCGGCGCGGTAGACCATTCGGCTTGCCGATCTCGTGGTGACTGAGTGGGTCCCCCGGTTGCGACTTCCAGTTACTCACTCGAGCTCACGGACTCACTATTCACCTCGTCCTCTCGCTCTCGCACGCTCACCGGCACTCGGTTCCACCTCTCTCCCTCTTGCCACTGCCTCCAGCCCCCTTCCGTAGTCCCACCGTAGTCCTCGGCTTGTCAGTACGTCCTCCCTGTCCTCCCACCTGCACGCACGCCACCCTTGTTGCGCGATCTCCGCGTGGGGAGACATACTGTACCGACGAGCTATGCATTGGACCCCCGCGGGCCACGATTTCATTGCACGAACGAAACGTTATTAGATTCATCGATAGTTTTGCGGTCCCTGAGATAGATATTTCGAGGCGATTACTAAAAGTTGTATCATACAATCGACAACTACAATGCACATTTTTAAGGAATTATCTTATGTAAGAGGTATTAATTTTAATCAAGCATCAAAATAATTAGCTACAATGTATATATATATATATATATATATATATATATATATATATATATAGACGATTGAAACGAAGATAAATAATCTCGAGGCATGATTTTTCGGCAAGATGCATTGATTACAATTGATTGTACAAATAAAACAAATTAAAAATTGAAATGTCAAAATGATTAAATAATTGCATCTGAATTACTTAAAAATTTTGTTGCATAAAATTTTTGATAATATCAAAATCTTCATTTATTGAATGATATTGTTTTAAATTTGTCGAAGGCATTGTCACCTAACGTTATTCAAATGAAGATGTAGTCATTTAGGGAAATAACCACATCAATATATGTGGAAACCGGGAAAGTAAGTTTCTGTGTCGGGCACGTGGCTCATAAATCAGTGTTCGCGAAGAAGGTGTATATTCTTGACACAAAATTGATGACTAAGACTTGTTACGTATATGTGTCTGCTAAAATGCTTAATATACAGTCTGTCTAGTCGGTGTTTATATTTAACTTTATATCCCTCTGTCTTTCTCTCTCATTATTCAAACAAGATAATTTGATCATGTTGAGATTAAAATATGTCATACATATAAATCTGATGCACGTAGTTTATAATAAAGTTTATTATAAAAGTTTATTATAAACCTGCATATATGTTGTATTTTGGTCCAGACACGAGATGTTATTGTTAAAATTATTCATAGAGTCTCAAATTAATTTTATAAAAATAGGCTTTACTAAAAGTGCAAATAACATCCGGTCGAAAGATATCGCGCGAGACGTGTATATTTTTATTCTGTTGCTAAGGATGAGAGAGAAGCAAAGAGTCACATTGATACGTCATCGATAAGATATATTCGCGATTAGATGATCGATTTCAATCTCATCGATTGAATTATAGCAGTATTGCATAAAGTGTTATAAATAAAAAACTACGCACACAACAACAACATTTTAAATACCGAGAGATACGCGTTAAGATATCGCATTCGTGTTTTCTTGCCACGATTTCCGGTGATTCTGTCCGACACCTATTGGGTCGGATCACTTTTATTGCAGGCAAATATTTGCAAGGTGATTCCGCGCGTCGTAGCCGGCGAGGAACCCACGGCCGGTTCCATTAACGCGTGCAAATTATTCGAATATTATGCGCTACAAATTAGACGGCAGCGCCGGGATGGTCTCGTGGCTGCGGGCAACGTCGGTGCCGGCGAACGCCTCGGGATTTTAATTTAACGACGTGCGCGCGGTCGCTTAACTCGGGCTCCAGAAATGCGCGGGCTTCCTCGGAGGATCCGGCCGTAAGAGGATCGAATTACCGCGCCAATTATAGTGTCACGTCGTTAATTGACCGGTAATCCGTCCTATGAGGATGAAAAGATGTCTGCATGCGAAAAAGAGACTTTGAAATGCGTTTTACCTGAAATAAAGTCAAACGACGATACCTAACACGCAAGATTAGAATTATAAATGTATATCTAATGATACATTTGTGAATATTATATATCTTTTAGTATGCACGTACACGTGTGAAACGGTATGTTTGACATAAAATAAGAAAAGTTCAACCTAATAAATTAGCATATGTAACGTATATGATTTATACTTAAGATCCAGAACGTCAGATAAGAGAGAGCAAAGTATACATGCAATAAACATCAAAACTAATTAAAATTTGTTAATGCATTTACAATTTTAATTTGTTACGATATATTGCGTATTAAAATTTAATGCATTTTATTAATTTAAATTTTAATTTCGTTAACTTGTTATATTTTTATCATAGACGTATAAATACTGAATCTCGTCATCTTTATCGCGTATTTCAATGTCTGAAATACCCATTTACATTTTCGCGCCTTATCGAAGCGGCATCGAAAACGGTTGTATTGACGTTATAAAGTTTTCCGATAAGAATCGACGGCGTCAGAGAAATATTCCGTTGGGTCTTCCCCGAGTTTCTCGGTTTCTGTATAAATTACACATTTTTAACGTTTTCATTATGTAACTCATAACCGATAAAGCTACAGGCTATTTCCGAGCAAATGGCGCACTCCTTTTTTCTTTTAATGGGAGAAAATGGAAAATTCTCGCTACGCTCGGCTAACTCTTGAAATCGGCCGATCTGTCGACATGAGGTACGAGCTTAATCCCACTGTCGATAGTAATGTCGAGTTTTTGCTAGTGTTGTGTACGGCAGAACGGAAATGCCTTCCACTGTTGCGCTACTTGGTCCTTGGCTCGGTTCACTTATTATTTTTTTTTCTGTATACTGTCCCACCATCTTTAGAATAATTCTCGATCTGATTGGTTAAATCTCATTGTTGATTATTAATTTTGATTGGTCGGCATAAGCTTATGTACGTAAAAAATGTGTGCGAAGAAAGAGTGTGAATATTGCGAGAAATTATTCCATATATGGATTTTATTTTTAATTGTTACTTTTTTTATTGAAAGAAATTTTTTTCATTAACTCCCTAAGAGACATTTATATATATTTTAAGATTGATATCTTTTATAATTGTATTGTAATGTAAAATAACTATCATGGCACATAAGGTTAACTTCATTAATTAATATATTTTTTTCCATACATATTAACAATTACAACGTGCAGTTTCGTAAATATATTGACAGAAGACTAAGCAGGATTATGTGTCAATACAAGGGGGCCTTTTTGT
Source organism: Camponotus floridanus (assembly GCF_003227725.1). NCBI lineage: Eukaryota > Metazoa > Arthropoda > Insecta > Hymenoptera > Formicidae > Camponotus > Camponotus floridanus. Next base: position 2,377,931 of record NW_020229214.1, read on the forward strand.
TTAATCGTTACTTCCTGCCTCTGTGGATATATCGATTGCCACTTTATTTATTCGACCTACAATGCGATAAGATTAAGATAAATTTGATCAGTAATTTGATTCAAATTTATGCGTATGCGTATTTTGCTCATATACTTTGTAGCGCGTTCATATAAATATGGCGAATGCCACGTCAGGAGCAACATCAGAAATCATACTCGCATTTACCCACGTCGCGATAAAGACGATAGTCGACAGGTAGCTCGAGATGGTACAGGCGCCAGAAAATGATTCACGGAGATAAGTATGGCACGTGGAAGTTTGTTTATTTATTGTGTTATTATCGTGTCATTATTCAATCATTAAAGCTTCATCTATTAGTCTGTTATGATAAATAATTACGTTATATCGTGCAAACTATTTCATAAAATGACAAAAGTGAAATTACATATCACGATCATGTGAAATACACCGATCGCCATAGGCGACGCGTAGACGCGACAGAAGAAAAGTGAGCGTTCTCAGAGAAACACTGTTGAATGAGTACATTACACAGTTCTCTTGTGTAAAATCATTCGAATAGTTGTCGGTTGATTTCATGACTGCAAGGTTCCCTAGCCTGTTGCGGAGAAAAACGAGATGAAGCGCCGCGTTTCTTTTCATGTTGTCGCTTTTCACAATCAATGCGAGTATAAAGGATCGGCGAAAGATCGATTTCTACTGGACAACATTAATGCCGTGCTTCGAACACTCTCTGAAGCGATCATGGCGTGAGCAATTTGTTGCAGACGTATTTGCGTCAGTTTAATACGGGATGAGCCGTGAAATTCACCCGTTCCCATTAAAAAAACAAACACTTTTTTTAGCAATGCTATTTCTGAAGTGCCGTTATTAGTGGAGGAAAATGTGCAATTTGCACTGAAATCATGTTATCGCAAAAATGCAACGTATTGCGATTTGAATAAAAACAAAACATTATAAAGAAGCTATTATTTACAATTAGTAGATTATAATTCCTTTTATCTTGATAGGATCCTTTTATCATCGATATTGTATATAGAGAACAAAAGCTAGTGATAACGTGCAATTATCAATTATGATAATCGGTATAGGTAAACGAGTTATGTAGAAAATAATTGTTCATTCATGTAAATATTATGCACGTATCATCAGACGAAAGCATTTTATTACACTATCTTCTTTAATTAACTTTAAGAACGATATCGTGTTGAAGATACTTTTCAATGTATATTAAAAAATAAAATATATTAAATAAATATATTAATAAATATATTAATATATATTAAATATATTAAATATATTATAAATATATTAAATATATTAAATAAAATATATTAAAAAATAATATAGTTAAAAAAATCTTTATAAAAATCTTAATAAAAATAAATGTTTATAATAAAAATAATCTTAATGATAAAAATATTATTTATTGCACTCAATATTATTTTTATAAATAAGATGCAATTTTTATTTTGTGTATAAAATGCTTACTCTAATGAGACAGGTTCCGTTTCTCGTTCATTTGAAAGCGATCATAATATAATCATGCGTCATTTTTACCTAGCCGCATTTTCCTTGCTCGATGTTAATTCACCTTGTTGACTACTTTGTACTTCTTGATCTCACGTGCCGTAGGACGAGCCGCACGCACACGCGCGGGCGAGCTTAAAGCGGGTCACTCGAGTGATCGAGAGTTGCGATCAGCGCACGCTCCGTAAGGACACTCCCGTCGTATCGGGTTAATGAATGACTAGGCTGGAGTGGAACTATGAATGAACTCCACATAGCACTAGAGTATTATATAAGTACGCAGCTTGTGGGCGTTTTCTGCTCTCGGCCAATAAGAATAAGGCCTCCTGCGGAAACTTGCAGGCATGAGATGATTACGTCCGGATATTTTTTTCTTGGAAAATTATCCGAAACCGAGGGAGAAAAGAGAGAGAGAGAAGGGAAAATTGTGACGGAAAGGGAAATCCTTTAAGAATTCCCCTCTCCATCACAAATTTCTCTTCTCGGTCAATAAGAATCCTTAAAGGATTTTCCTCAGCATCACAATTTTCTGTTCTCAGCAAATAAGAATTAAAGGATTCTCTTCTCCATCGCAATTTTCTTTTTTCTCTCTTTCTTTCTTTTTCCCTTGGTTTTGGACAATTTTTCAAGAAAAAAAATATTCGCACATAATTTTTCAAAAAAAGAAATATTCGCACATATTTTATTAACCAAAGCAGGAAAGATATTAACGTTAAACATGTATTATTTTGAAAATGTTCTCTCTTATTTGAACTAACATTAGAAAACGAAATTATTGACAGAAATTATACAAAATTAAAATTATACTTTTTAGTCAAAAATTTATAACTTATATCTTAAAATAATTTTTTCTTTATCGTCAAATCTTTATTTTAATTTGTAACATTTCTATTATGCTTTTCTCTTTAAGAATATTTTTGTCTTTATCCTCATTAATTTATCCATTATTTAATCATGGATATAAAATATTCATGCGTGCGTATAGAATAAAAATGTGTCATCGTTTTCTTAAAACTACAAATAAATATTTTAAATCTGTGTATGTGCATGAGAAAAGAAAAGAATAGAGGGAGAATTAATAATAGAATTACGATAAATTAAAAATATTATTAAAAAATTAAATTTAACTATACTTATCTTAAATTACGAAATTAGATTGTAAATTGGGTTTAGTTAAAAATTGTAATTAACGATTAAAAAAGGACATATAAAGGACTTGATATAAAAAGATCATGATCTAAATATGTAAATCGTATTAAAAGTTATTAAAATTAATTTATCTTCTAAAACTTTTCATAAACATATAAACACATTTCTATGAATATGTCTCAATAACGTTATATATATATATATATATATATATATATATATATATATATATACAGTGTATATATATATATATATATATATATATATATATATATATACAGGGTGTCCCAAAACTCATAATCAATCTTTCACAGATTCCTGGGATCATTTGGAGACGATTTTTCCTCAGTGAAAATGTCGATGAAGGCCATCATTTTTTGCATGTTCCCGATTTTTGTCATCATATATCTTTGCAATTAAGCCTTAAATTAAAACTCAACTAAAGTAAACTCTATTTAAAATTAATCGAAGAATCGTGGTTTTGTTAATATTTTACTTCTACAAAGCTTAGTTTACGAAAAACCCCTTATTTCCAATCACTTATAATTCGAAAATTATTAGTGCCTCGACATTTTCGTTGAGGAAAAATCGTCTTCAGATAATCCCAGGAATCTGTCTTTGAAAGATTGATTATGAGTTTTGGGACAACCTGTATATATATATATATATATATATATATATAAATTCATTTTTTTGCAAAAATTATGAAGTTAATGATTAATCTTACATGAATCATGTTTATATCTTTGCAAAGTTTCAGCAACGCGATATCTCGTTATCAGTTACATCGTTACTCATGTACTGGGTCAACTTCTTAGCAGCACATGAATGATAAACATTTTGTATCATGCAAAATTTACCTTAGAATAATGTTTTATTATGTAAAGTTCCCATAATTATGCATAATTTCGATCATACCAGATGATAGTCTTATGACTCTAGTATTATAATGCTTGCATAATGAATTATCAGAGAAGTGCACGTATATTGAAATAACTATATGAACATAACAATACACAATTTTATGGATATTGCAGTAAATTGTCGTCATTTGTATCGTAAAATCCTATTCACTGAGATCATCTATCAAGTAAATAAATAAAAGAGAATGTAAATACATTTTCCATGAATATCGTTATGAAAGTATAAGTATTGTGTAATATAAAAATTTTTAATATTCAGAAAAATATACAGTGCAATTTTAAAACATAATTTGCGATGTAGTGTTTCAGGGAGATAATATTTTGCAAATCCTATTCACTGAGATCATCTATCAAGTAAATAAATAAGAGAGAATGTAAATACATTTTCCATGAATATCGTTATGAATGTATAAGTATTGTGTAATATAAACATTTTTAATATTCAGAAAAATATACAGTGCAATTTTAAAACATAATTTGCGATGTAGTGTTTCAGGGAGATAATATTTTGCGAATAGAAAAATAATTCTTAAAATTTAATTAAAGTGTAAAAGTTTCCAAATTTGATTTTTCTTAATAAACTTTTCTCATTTTGAGATTTGCATATGTTGCACAGCTACATATTTTAATATTTTTTTTATTCTTTATGAAGAGAATCAGATATTTAATTTTATATATAGTTGAAAATACGAACAGAACAATAGACAAACACACCACGGGCAGGCACCATTGTCTCCTATTATATATCAGGAGATCGTACATTGAAAATGCATAGAAGAACCGAACCATGTTTCAAAATTGAACTATATGTTGTGCTGGCATTGTATTTTCTTTGTACCTTTGCCGATATCGGAATTGTACATATCGGCAAAGGACAGTGCCGACATAACGCATAGTATGGTCCGATTCTGAAATATGGTTCTTCTTCAATTCGATTCTTCGGCAAACTTTACTTTTTAATGTATATACGATCTCCTGATGTATAATAAGAAACAGTGAACTGGCATGTTTGCCCATTGTTCTGTTCGTATCTTTTTTAAAAATCTATACAAAAAATGATTGGTCCGTTATAACTTATTGTAATGAATGGACGTGAAAAGGCAAGTTTTGCTACTAGTCTTCTTTTTCCTTTGTAGTCAAATAGTGGCACCGTGGCCAAGTTTAATAAATGATTTAAATCGTTTTCTTTGAAATGGATGAGCGAAAAACTAAAAAATGCAATGGAGAATATGAATTAGAGAATTAGACGAAAGCATCGCTGACACTTCGATGCAATCCTTTCAAAAAACGTATCCGTCTTCTAAAGAGTTTTACAAAAAATGCAAATAAAAAGTATTCGTACATGGAGCGGTATACCTGTAGATTATTGATGATATTAATATTAATTAATATATTAATATATTAATATTAATTAATATGAATAAATTAAGGAGATCAAAAAGATTTGTGCACGTCAAATATTTTTATTGCACGTTATATACATTTCTAAATGCAACGCGCTTATCACAGTGGTAAATTACGTCCTGCTGATAAAATTATCATCGACACGTTAACTTGAAATGACGCACGATTTTAGATCCTGTCGTGATCACGATTGACTAGGATTCAATTGCTCAGGAAGGCGCAAGATCGTAATAGATTCCACGAACGGATACGGATGATAGAGGTATTGAGATAGTTTGCGAAAATGCGTGCGTCCCTCACGCACACAGCGACAGTTCGGTTAAGACATCGTCCGGCAGCTAGACAGATTGACAGGAGCTGAACCAATTACACGGAATATTATCCCGCCGACGATTTGCACTCCCCTGCAATCACCGTGATTAGTGTTGCGCCGACACTCGTATACACGCATCTCGTAACGGCGTCTAATTTGTAAGCCCTCGTACGTATTACACGCACGTACATACGCGCAGTAACGAATAACTTACATAATTAGATAGGATCATTAGTTTAGTTGGATGCGAAAGAGTTGTCGCGGCCCGAGTGTGACCGCTGTGTAACGTAACTGTAGGCTGCAAAAATCAGTAAGTGTAAACCTTGAGTATGAAGGCTCTGTCATTTATTTGACTTGATTTCTAGCCTTAATGATTGTTGCTGACGTGAGCTGCATTATATATACGAATATATTTTAAATCACAGCAAACACTCGGATCTACAGGCTAAAGCTTAAATAAGACTGTGATTTTTGTGTAAATGAACGATCTGTCCATTTCTGATCATAAAAAAATAATTTTATTAATAAAATTACGATATACAATTTATTTAATATATATAAGTTTGCTCATTTAGAAGTTCAATACATTATCTACATAGAAAATAATTAAATGCAAGAACATAAAAGCCAAAGCAATTATATGTGCATGTACAATAACTTGTTTAAATATTAGTTATTAAAAATTAATATATAATTAACTATTATTAATTAATATTTAATTATTTAATATTTATTTTTATATTTTAATATAATAAAATATATATAATAATAGAAAATATTTTGATATAAAAATTAAATAAAGAAATATTATAGATATTTCTGTAATAAATTAATGTATATTTTCTGTATGATACAAGACTTTCTAGTTCTTCAGGTTAAAGAACTTCAATCAATTTTTTTTTTTAATTGAATACTAGAAAGTTCTAACATTTCTATTCATATTTGTAATCATATTATTTTGTTACAGTTTGGACGATAGACATATTTATATAAATATATAAAATTTAGACATATTTATATGAATAAAAATTTTTTTGTTTTGGAAAGATACTTTAAAATCATGAAATAATTTAGATCCGAGATGTACGCGCATATATATCATACTTAAAAAAATCCAATAATTTTGCACAAAAGTAATATCTTAAGAAATTAACAAATACGTGCGTAAAATTAGAAAATTATGTGTACAATAATTTTCTTTGACTATATACACATACACACAATAGTATTTATGTTTAAAAATCTTCTTGGATGTATTCAAAAAATCGAAATTTGCCTTAAAATATTACATACATATGTTTGATTTATCATTACGACGCTTACTGAATTCCGTATATAGTAAAAAGTACGAAGTCGTATCGCAAAATCATAGTCATAATAATGCCAGTGCAATTGCATCGTCTTTCAGCTCGCGACGTTCCACGATAGGCAAGCGAGCAGAGCAGGTACCTACCTGGAAACAGGTAACTACTTATTGTCACCTCTAACGAGGCCGCGGCAAAAACTCAGCTATTCGCAGGTGGAAATGCTGCTAGGTTATGAAAGTATCAATTACCTTCCACGTCCAGTTCCCTAATGAGGGGAACAGAACTACGAAGATTACGAGGGTCTGAGAGAACCGCGCCGCAGTTAGAGTCTCTCTAAAGCCGTATTGAATTTTTTTCCGAAATCGCATTTACAGTCATCGAGAAGCTTGAAGGTTTATTATGATTTTTTAACTTGCATATTTTGCAATTTTCATTTAATTTATAATAGATATATATATTTAGGAAAGAGACAATTATTATATCATATTAATATTATATTATTAATATTAATATTATTTATTATTTATTATATTATTATTACATTGTTATTTTTTCTTTTTTGTGATATTTAAAAATGAAAATTTAGATATATATGAAGTATGTGTGAAGAGGTAAAATTTGCTATCTTTGCCAATTTGTAATATAATGGAATAATATGTAACTGCATTTTTTATTTAAATGTAAATTTTGTTCAATTTATGACTTTCTTTGTGATTCAGATTTTACAATTTGTGTTTTTTCTTAATTTTAGCAACTTAATATAGATTTAATATGACTCTTAATATATATGATATTGTGTGTGTAAGAATCGAAAAGGTTTTCATATAAATGTTATTTCAACTGTACGTAGGTATAACGTGAACTTTTAAGATTGAAAACCATAGAAGGCAGGATTCGATGTTGTATTCAGTGACGTCATTCACTTTTCTGGTGTCCCATTGTTCCCAGACAAGCGTATACCGCTAGAAGAAGAAGAAGGCGAGCAAGAGTCATTGCAGTTCAAACTGCAAACCGGTAGGTCCCTGCGAAGGAAGGCGGTAGGTTGGAACACGATCTCTGCGTTGGTCGTATATAAACTAATCAGTCAATAGATATTAGTATCTATAACAGTGAAAAACTCTCTTTGTAAAGTAAAAAACATATATGTATTGAAAATAAATTGTAATATAAAATATAAAATGGTTATTTTACCAATTGTAATATAAAATATTTATTTTATCAAATGTTCTATTTCGAGATTTACAATATCTTTAAAGATAGAATGAAAAGATTAACTCTCTCTTTAATAACGAATATTTATCTGAGAATTAAATACTTTAGTAGCATTTAAAGGTTATTGGAAAGTTTTCGGATTCGATACGCTTTGATCCAGAATCAGTAGAGACCATGACCATGGTAGCGGTGATGTCATCTTCATGAGGGAGGGAGGAGAAACTTTCTCTTCCGCGAACTTTCGTACGCGGGCGGTATCTCTCTCTTTCTCTCTCTCTCTCTGATAGCATGGAGGTGTACATACATAGCGGCACCTTTCCATTCATGAATTCAGCCTGTCTTCGGTGGTGGGTATAGTTCAATAGCGCGTAAGAGATAAGAGCGTCACGTGAATGCGCGAGATTGCGTTTAGATCGAGAATATGAAACATTTTGTGCGCAATACACTTTACGATGACGTTAATTCTGATATTCTTCCGTAATATCGTTGTGCCATGTACGTGCAACTATGTACACGGGATCATTTCGCGAGATCGAATCGCTGTATATTGCTTATTGACACGTCGATTAATGTGCCAAAGAGGTGAGTCAGTGTACTTGCGCGGGACTTTACGACGTCTAGCAGATAAGAATCGGTGCATTGGCAAATAACGAATGAATCAGCGTTTTCACATTGCTGATGACATTTACGATCTAGTCGCGCAGCGACTTCAACAGTCAAATTACGGAAAGCAATAGAAATGCTTTCCATTTCCGGGTGAGGCATTTTTGGCTTGAGTCGAATATTCATAAATTTATTGTGTATAGGTCCTGGAAGAGCAGCGTTTGTAATAAAACAGTTTGATATTTATTTAAACATTAAAATTAAATATAAAATTAATAGAATGTATTACACAAAATGTCTTTGCGGTTAATTTTTTTTAGAATCGATTATAATACACGAATATCTGCACACGATCTACACACGATATATCAGGTTCAAAAATGGTTAATAAAAGTGGAAGGTATTATTTTGACGTCTTCTATAACATATCATATAACACACCTTTTGTAAAATATATATTTAGTCTTAATAAATTTTAAAATTATTCAGTGACAACATTTTTTATTTTTTTCATTGTCAATAACAGCAGTCATGATGCGCAAATATGTATACGATACATTAGAAAATGTCTAATCCAAAATATCATTGATACCTTCTGTAATTTTAATTTTAATGTAGGGCAGTTTATTCTTTTATTTTGCAAACGCTATTGATTTATTGCAATAGAATTTATTGCATTTTTCATAGATGGAAGGACTCTTTCTTTCGGATTAATCCTCGAAAATACATATCTATGTAATCGTAAAGTGAAAACGCATAACGCAGAAGGAGAAATAACGTATCGTATAGATATACGGAACATGGGTCCCCTTGAGTGCGACTTAAAGTAAAAAATAATTCTCAGTGTTCGGTGACTGCCCAAATATGTCTGATGCATTCTTCATTCGCAACGTACGGAGATGAATAGTAGAGTTTTATGATGACAGAATGACATTATCAATGCAAGCATGGTGGTCGCCGCCGTTTCGAACGCCTCAAGTCATTTCATTCTTTTCGATTATATCGTACGTCAACCGCTATCAGCTGTCATCCAACATTCTCAATATCTAATGGGTCGTGTTAATCGGTACAGCGATTATCTGCACCGCTGGTCGAAAGTTGACCAAGACACCGACTGAATTAGGTCGCTCGTGGCTGCAATTAATAATGGGATGACATGTCCATTAGTCCAGAGTCGATGCAAATCTGTCTGGATGTCCTATTGATAAATTTCTACTCCAGATGTATATATGTATGTACACAATTTTAATAAAGATTATTTATAAATATTGTAGCTTTATATTTACAAAGATACACTCGATAAAATATACATCTCGAACATACTATCTGCTTCGCTAATAAATAATCTTTGAAAGAACGTATCTAATATCTGAAATATTCAACAATACTTTGATAATACAATAGTTTGATAATTAAAAAAATTTTTAAATATAAAGGTAAATATTTGAATTTTTTTTATAATCAAATGTAAAAATATTTCTGTTTTACATAAATTGTTAATAACATAATTACTCTTTATTCTCATTAATGATCATTTTTATTGCAGTAATAAAATGCAATATTATTTCAATCGAGCATAAGATATTTTTCATCATAAGAATAGTTGTACTTTTAATTGGCACCAAGAAAAATTCCGACCTACGTAACATTAATCGACGTAATATATCATCCACTTTGCGACAGTGGAAGGTCGCTTGTTATGAAAACGTATCGTCATAGAATTTGTTTGAAAAATCCAGCTGGTAGACTTTCTTCTGTCTGTTGAAACGTGAGTAATTTCATCATTTTACGCTTTCTGTTGTAATATGCGAGGCGTGCCGAAGTGCTAAAAATAGATGAAAATTAACGCCGCTTTTCTGCAGGCTGCAGGCATCCCTAGTTGTATACTTCGAGTTGCTTGCATGAATGAACGGCTTATCACGGTTCGGTGAAGCATCCTTGCGTCATCGTCGATACGACGTCATGATGACGTTGTATGGTCGCGTATAAATATTTGCTCCCGATCGATTCGGATCTTCCGGGAAAAGATCCGCGCACGCCCATTTCACATCACCATAATTGGAAGAGGATCGACCGGAAGTAAAGTATGACACACTTGTTCATTTCCGACTTTTCACGTAAGACGCAAATTATCGTCTATCTGATGATCTTAAGATACTCGTAGGAAATCCCCGACTTCATAGCGAAAGAATTTGTCGGCGGTATTGCATGTAATTTTGTTGGATTCGTGCTATTTTTAACTTCCCAGCAATTCTTAGCGTCAATAGATACCATACTTTATGTTATATAAGGACTATAATTATGATATTTAATTTTACAATACAAATTTTTCATTTACCAAGAAGAAATACTTTCTTTTGAAAATTATATCACTTTATATTTGTGAAAAATAATATTTATGACACGATTTCGATTTTTTGTATTACAAATAATGTAACGTAAAATTCATAAACAGTTATATATTTGTGCGCTTTTTCTTCTGAATAAATTTCGCGATGATTACAACATGATTACATCCTATCACCTTTGCATGATAATACATTTAAGCGCGTTGGCGAAAGTTCGCAATGAAGGCTATAATGATTGCGTTTAAATGCATAAGTCACTCGTAAAACTAGCCGGAGTTGTATCGTCGCCGTGACTACGTAACGAATCCCATGATAATGTCTCCGTAAAGCACATGTTTAAAGCCTTTTACGAGGCTGATAAAACGATGGATGCAACGCGTGCGAGCGAGCGCGCACTCACGCTGTGAAACGAATTAATTCCAGTCGCGCCGCAGACTGGTTACGATACACTAGCGGTCTTGGCAATACACTTGACAGTAGCCGCGATCCTTCACGATCTTCACAATTGATCGGAGAGCTTCCGTGAGACTCCTCTTCAATACAACAGGTCGATTCTTCGCATGGCAGAATACGAGTCATGGGCGCAGGGGCGGATTCACGCGCAGATAATAACTTCAAGATTTACAATCGGATATGAATCAAATATATATTTATCGCTCAAGTTGTTGCAATAAAATTAAGATATCGATATATAATCTTTTGGCGTATTTTATTATTCTTCCACGCAAACTGATAATTGGAGTTTTATACAATAAAATGATAAAGCATAAAATATCTTGTAAGAATAAATATTAGATAAAAAGAAATAATAAATAATTTGTCTAACAGCATTAAGTTTAAATCAGTATTTGCCAATATTAAATGACAGGAAATAAATTAAATTAAATTATTAAATTAAATTATTTAAATTATTATTAAAAATTATGGTGTATATGTTATTTTTTACAGGTCATTCTGTAGTGATATTTGTGCGTGATATTCGGATACGGGAATATCGGTTGTCTTACATGGTGGCAAGGCTATTTTGAAGATTTTTGCAGAAACTGTGTGTACGTGTCGCATATCTGTACCGACAGCGGTGAGACTGGGTCATCGGTATTTTCGGGTCAAGTGCATTATGATAATTGTAAAATAACGAATTTATAATTTGTGTAAATGATACATGATGGCTGCGGCCCTGCAAATTATACGGCATGGCAAAACAATTTCTGTCTGTCATTTTCTCGCGCTCACCGCTCCGCGCAGTGGACCCCGTTTTTTGCGCTAATCGTCGAAATTATCCTCGTGAGAAAATCGCGAAAAACGCTACGCTCTCGCCCTCCTCTCGCTGTTCAGGTCTCCTTCTTTCTCCTCGATTTCTTTTCATCCTTTCCTCAGTGCCGCCTCTACGAGAACGAATACGCATAATGATACATCATTTTGCGGGGATTCCTTCTCGTCTTGTTACTCATCGTTTATTGGTACAAATATTACAGACGCCGGATACAAAAGCGAAGGTAATGACTTTGGTCAAGAATGTTGATGACACGAAGACAATGTTTGTTTTCACAAGAAATGCCGGCCCATCCCTGATATTATCTTAGCAATCTGTTCTTTTGTCTCTATCTTAATTGCACGATCAGGCTTCACGTCACTTCGATTGATTGACAATGAAACAACCGAGTTTATTCTAGATTCCATACGAGAGTAAGATGGCACCAAACGTCAAAATCTGACGTTAACTTTGTTGTTTTTCTTTTCAGGGCAGAGCCGGGTCTTCTCCACTCGTTTTTTCGTTTCGTTCACGGATGTGGGCTGGTTGTAATTACATGGGACCCGCCGACCGACAAGAGAAACTCCCACTTAAACATACTGTGAGTATTAAATATTAATATGTATTTAAATAAACCTGTGCAATGGAATGGAGGCGCACCTTCAACGGGCCTAATCTCTGGCCGCCGAGCTTCGTTGCATCGCCGAGTCCGCGATGGAGAGTTCATGCAAACGTACACCGTGGTATTTACTTACTTTTCTCGTTGCTTACTGCACTGTTGCTTGCGGAAACGACGTTTAGAACGATATTAGAGATTTACACGTCCTTTCTCGTTAGGAACTCAATATTTTTATCACCCAGGACGTGATTTTACGTGGCAAGCATGTTAAATAACGGCGATGAAAGACGCGTACATGTTCTTTAAAGCCTTAAGGTAGATACCAGACATACGGACCTATACCAGACATAATAACGAACAAATAAACCGAAGATATGCATGTCATGAAATAAAAAGAAAATGATTCGTATTCGCGTTTGCGACATATTCTTTTCGAATTCGAAAGTACACGTTTTATGCGAAAAATCGACTAGTCATCCTTCGGCAGGACGATTGCACGCGATGTTGGGCACGCAAATTGCGCTCAGCAGTGACGTTCTAGGAAAGACCCTGATGGTCTCACGGAATGACGTGCAACCGTGAACAATAAGCAAAATAATTGCATTATGTAATTAATTCGAGATCCAATCTAAGGATTTCCCCTAAGTAATATTATCGTTATTTAGTGTTAAAGGTAAACAAAATCATTTAATTTTTAATTCTTTGACGTCAATAACAATTTGTTGAATCGTATTAAAATCCGTGATACGTATTTTTTTCAAACTCCCCGCAATTATATTAATTTAGCTCTTGTTTACGATTATTCTTCTAAATCGTTACTTTGCAATAACTTAATATGTTTACCATAATACTATAATTTTACAATTTAGAATGCGTACATGTATTGTAAAATAAATCGAAAAATGATTAGTATTCGTAATGCAACATATATAAATGAATAATTAAAAAAATTATTTTGAAACTTTGTCGTTGAATTTATCGAATAAAGCTATAATTATAGCTATAACAACACGTCGAGATTTATCTCCAAGTCATGATTAATTTCATGTGATGTCAGCACTTAGATTCTTATCCTCATTTAGCGCTGTATGAGGTTGTCTGATTTTGAATTTATCGAAAATATAAAAAATAGTTATTGATATAAACAGGACATGAACGATTAAATAGATGCATTCAGCGTTAAATATATACGGGAAATGTAGAACTCAGTTGGAGTGTATGACTGATTAATAATGTAAGATTTCTCTTAGTCAACGTTTGTATTGCAAGGAAGAAACGGAAACGTAAAGTCAGCTGGTGGATAATCGGAGAAAGTCGATTGGGAAATTTGCCAATAATAGTTGGTATTTTACTTTTTATTCTGTATTTCCTGAAACACGATGAACAACAAGAATAATAGGTGTAAAAACAATAATTGGTAGCAAATGACAGATTGCCGATTCAATTCGAAACTATTGATTTTCTATCTAGATATAGTTAGTATTCTTGGTGAAATGCATTTGTTAGATTATCGACACTCAATGTGTGTTTTTTATTATATTCTATATTAAACACTAATGCTTATTCTAGAAACATCGAACGATTGTTAACAGATATTCTTTATCTAAGAACTTTAATTTATAACTATCTGATTTAAAAAAATATAAAATCGGATAGAATAACTAGTTTCATAAGTTCGATTCTAAGCTCGATCTCATTATTAACGCAAAAGAATATGTGTGTTTGTATCTTTTATTAATCACACAATTTAAATATATAATATAGACTTGTTTAAACGTATTATTTTAATTCAAATATTATATTATCTTTTAATACATATACGTGTATATATTAAATAATTCTTTTTTTACATTATTTAAGATTGTATTTTAGCATATATGTAGATTGCTGTGTACATATGTAGATTTTTATCTGTCATTCGATATAAATTTCATAATAGAAGAACCAGGAACATAGTAGTAGTAACTTCTTTAACGTCTGGCAAATATGTATATTTATGAGCGGCTACCACTGCTCTCTAAAATACCGATCTATATAAGCGCCGATATTCTAGTACCCTTATGACGATCGTAGATGATATTGATATGCCTTGCAGCATACATCCGCATAAATGAATCCGGCTAAGCTGGTGGCCAACAAAAGCGAAAATCTGGAGTCACCTACAATCCCGGTAACCTTCTTGCCCACTGCAACACTCTATAGCGAACGATCATGAAATGTGAACCGCTGTGTGTTGCTGAAAGTATGCGCCCGGTAAAGCAAGGTAGTAGCATTGATTCAGAGATATGTAAATTAAGGCCGGCGCACCGGAGTATATAACAGAATAAAAGAAAAGAATGCGGGAGAAAGAGAAAGAGAGAGAAGATGCCTTCCTGGCGCGAGCAAGGACTATGGGATGAACTCGGATAAGAGCGCACTTTATTGCTAGGATGCGCCCACGCAAGCTTATTAACCTGCTAACCGTGATATCACGTCATTAAAATTTTATTTTTTCTTTTGTTAGTCGATTTTATTCGATGACCTGTCATCTTCATCAACATCGATATTAATTTAATATCCTGGAAATATTTTTGTTTCCAGGTCTTTATTTCTTATAATGATGGGGAAACTAATTCTTTTATGCAAAATATTATAATTAAATTATAAATAAATAATTATAATTAAATAATTATATTTATATAATTTATACAAATAATTATATAATTATAATATATTTATATAATTTATATAAATAAATAATTATATTTATAATTAAAATTTTTAATCCTATAAATAATTAAATTTTTAATCCTTTAGAGAAAGACAAAAAAAAAGAAATAAAAAGAGATTTCGGTATAAAAAATGTAGTCTTAAAAAAATTGGTATAATTATTTTAATATAAATATTTCAGAGATAACTTTTTTATATGAACTTTATATAACTTTTATATGTTTTATAAATAATTTCCAATTCAACAATGTAGATAGTTTATCAAACAAGCGTTCGTTAAAAAGAAATACATTCTTCCTTTGTTACAGTTAAAAAATATGTGATCTAGAAGTCGTCCCATCATTTATCATGTCGTTACGTTAAACTCGAACAGCATGAGTGCCGATCAATTAAACTAGCATCAATACGTCAGATCCATTGACAATGCGTGCAAAAAGAGCACGCGTGCCGAGCCGATACAGGCTGTCGCCAGCGTGAAATATCGTAGTGGCGTCGATTTTTACGCGTCAAAGGGGTTTTATTTTCGCTGCCGGCACGACGACCTCGAGAAAACGGACGGCAACGGCGAATCTCATTCTTATAACGAGGCAACCTCCGACGATCGCCAATTGCCGCTGGTGGAATAGGTGTTACGCTCCTTCCTCTCACGAGTGTCGTAGCGGGAGTTTACGGGCCGACAGTTATTTGTGCGCGGCCCCTGGGGCGAGGGACGGTCGGGACGATCGAGAGGGCAGAGAAGACAGAGGAGGGTGCAGCACGCGTGCACACCCCCTTACGGTATAGCCCCGTCCGCATTCTAGAGATTCTTGAAGGAGTAAATACAGTCGCGCGCGCGCTCATGCAAGCGCATTGTACTCGTCGCCGCCGGCCGATTCTTTCTCTCTTCCCTCCTTCTCCTCGCGATGTATCCCTCCTCATCTGCCGAGGTTCCCTGCTTCCTTCCTCCGAGTTCTTCTCCCTGTGTTCCTCGGGCTTCTTTTCCCCTTCGTCGCCCTTGCCGCGATTACACGCGAAGGCAAACACGACGCTGATTTATCTGCCGCTCTCAGCGGGGACGCGCGCGTAATTTACTGCGACTTAATTGCATTTAATTCAAGCGGCGCAACTGTAAATCACAGAGCGTCGCGCATTGCGCGGGTCAGGAACGCCTGCTGTCGATACGATGTAATTACATCCGTCCGCGCGAGTCCGCGAGGATGCGATGCCGCTCGGTGCTCGTTAACGGATGATGAATTTTTCTTTCCTGTTGATGCGCCGTTTGGTCGCGCGCGGCGTCTTGGAAGCGATTAAAATCTTCGGATTATTACGCGGCCCGCGTTTGCGCTCTGCAGATAACTGTCGCGCATTTTAATTATCTAACACATGGCAGATTATGTCACGCTCTCGCAACATTTTATTAATAAATCTGACACATATAGCGTAAAATATTAAGCTTATATATTGGTGTGCTAAAATATTATACAGGATTCTCTTTCTAATCTTGTATTTTCCGTACATTTTATCTTATATTTTATAATATATTCTCAAAAGATAAGAATTTTTTTAATGGTAAAATAAAAATGCAAGATGGGAATAAAACAACAGTCATCGATTATAATTATTGCGAAAGTTTAAGAAAATCCATTCGGTAAATAAAGTTTTAATCCTACAATAATGCAGAATTAAACAAGCATTTTAATACTGATTTTGTCTTATAGGAAAAAATAAAAATATGTTATATTAAATATCTTTAGACGATTTAAAAAAATTTTTAAACAGATATATTTTTGACTATTTTATGGAAAATTAAAATTTTATTTATTTATGCATTTAATATTAATATCAAATACAACTCTGTTTTATAAATCTTACATGCATCAACGCTGCTTGTTGGCAAGCTAGAGCTTCAGGTATCGCGGGCAATGAAGATTCGCGCGATGAGCAACGACGTAGCTCAGCGCGCTTATTAAATTTGCATATTGCAATTTATAGCACGATGCACGGACAACCACCTCCGATCTACGATAGTATTGTCCCACCACTCTGAAGAGAATCGCACACCGTCGTGACACTCAACAAAACCTTGTTATAAAAAAAATATATCGTGCTTTGATATCCGGGCAAGTTTTCTCGAATTTTGAGCGGTTTTCTTATCGGTTGTTCGCGAAAGCGAATTGTGGCGAGCGGGCGACAATAATTTTAAGGCAGTCTCCTCGTAAATCTAGTCAGCGAGAGAACTGGTACCGTACCTCCATTATGCGCCAATTTCTCTTATGGGCAAAAAATGTTGCGATTGGCAACCAATAAGCGATCTCACGGGCGTTACCAAGCTCGAACGCGGACAGTCATATGCGTGCACGTTTATTCGTATGCACACGCGGACACCAACTGATCTCGATTTGAACGCAAACGTCGCCTATGCCCGCGAGGGCTTCTAAACTAATTCCATATCGTCGCCGAACGCCGGCACGATGTCGCTTTAGTTGGCTAGGGACTGACGACATGCCGGAACTATGGGTGACTTTCAATATGTTTTAACGAACCTCAACAATTTTTCAGAGAATTTCAAATCAGATTGCACTTTCAGGAAAGATATACGCGCATACTTGCGATGACGCATTTTCGCATTAATAATTTCACGTGTTAAATGTGTGTGAACGCGACAAATGTTTTATCATTATATATATATAATTTATACGCTAACTTTCATTATTATTTTTCCAAAATATTCACCGAGACATACTTAAGATATCTTGGAAAAGTTAAATTCAAGGCAATTAAATATGTTATATATAGTGTTATACATATATATGTATATCTGAGACATACCTAAGATCTTGGAAAGTTAAATTCGAGGCAATTAAATATGTTATATATAGTGTTATACATACATATATATATATATATATATATATATATGTATAACACTATATATAACATATTTAATTGCCTCGAATTTAACTTTTCCAAGATCTTAGGTACGTTTCGGTGAATGTTTTGGAAAAATAATAATGAAAGTTAGCGTATAAATTGATATCTGCGTACATATGAAAGTTCTTTTTTATAGCTACAATACAATTATACTACATAATATTAATTATGACCTATAACATAATATTAATTAATTCATGACAGTCTTGGAATACAGCGAAAAAGTGCTCGTACTAAATAATCAGCTAAATATCACAGCCAAAGAATTAAACACACGTGCGCGTTGAATTGTTAATATTTATGATTAATTGAGATTGTCAAGAGACATAAAAAATATTTCTTTATATTTTTAGTCGTGAAAGTACGTGTGATTTTTACAATGGACAGATGCATTTGTCATAAATGTTATAGGGAATTATTGATAACGAGTGTGTGCAAAGTCGCAAAATATCATTAGCGCGTGCAGTAGCGTAGAACGAAAAGAGGCGGCGGATAATTCGTTGGACGCCAAAGGGGACGTAGGCGGCCTTCGGTACCATTTATTTTGCTCGAATACTCTGCGCGCGATAGAACGAGTACTATTCATCTTATCCTTTTCCATCTCGTCGTTTATTCCTTAAGAAGACAGAAACGAGATATAGCCGTTAGCGTGTGGCAATACCGTCGTAAGGTACATATCGCAAAGAGCGAAAAGTCAATCGCTAACGGCACGAGCTTTTCTTTGTACGCGTGCGATGAATCGCTTGAGAAATCGTTAACATCTACGGACGATTTGCACATACACACGTACATCTGATTTGCGATAGAAAATCGATGTATCACAATGTTATCAGGAGTGAGAGCAATAAGATGATAAATTCGATCGATACGAATGATTGCAGTAATCCCGATTGTCTTACTGTCAATATATTTACCTTTAGTGTGATATGAGAGACGCAAATTTATACTCCCCAATAATTTTGTTAATACATGTGGTTATCTCTTGAGAGATATTATTACGACAAAGGAGTTGTTCTCTGTCGTAACAAAGAAAATCTTTCAGTAAATCTAGATAGTAGAGACCACCAAATGACTTTATCTTACTTTCGCACCTGTTTGACAATAACCGGATGTCGGGCAGACGACTGTAAAGATACTAAAAATAAGAAAGAGGTCGAATTTTATATGAATCGGGAGAGGAGGATCGTTTATAGAAAGAAGACGAGAAAGAATCGCAGATTTTTTATTATCTTATATATGTTATATTGCACTTTCGAATTTCCGATTATGATTCTTAATAGATATAAAATAGAGTAGCTAAATACAATCGTGATAGATGTGATTGTTGATCGATAGGTAAACTCGTGAATTAAAAATAGATTAGATCATCGAACGATAGGTATTTTTCATGCGGTGACCTCGCTCGAACTTTAGACCTTGGGCCAGATATTACCCTCCAGGATCTCACGATCGATTCCTCCGACAGATGTGACCTTGTTCGTAGGTGCTCCACGAGGTATAAGGCGGCCCGAGCTAAAAGGGTCGATGACGAGAGAGTTTGGAAATGTGCGTCTCCCACGTAGGTGAGTTAGTGCAAAGCCATCTTTCCTCGGCGAGGTTCTCACTCCAGGCTCGGTATCCAAAGCCGGAGGACTCGGTGCGATTCGATAGGTGTCGTCGGATGACAAGGAGGAATAGGGGGAAGGAGGGAGGCCGGGGAACGAAAGAAGAAGCGGCGGCGAAGGAGTATGGGAGAAGAAGGGTCAGACCGGGACAGGACGAAAGCTCAGGTGTTCCGTTTCTCGTGCCCGACTCATTCGCGCGACGCACAGTTTGGCGAACTCGTTGTCGGTGAACCAACGATCGCACAGTACCCGTCCTCATCTTTGCCCCACTGCTGCATCTCACGTCCGTCTGCACGCCCACGCCCTAGGAGAAGTCCTTAAGGTCTTTCTCACAGTCGTACATTGAACTGTTCGCTGTGTCATACGTGTCACTAGGATTGTAAGCGTGTGAAAGCATCTCGATCATAAAGTGCAAATGTTTATTTTCTTTGATTTTATAAAAGTTTTGTTTAATTAAACTCTATTTCAATTTAATTTAATTTAATTTAATCTCGGATTTGCATATGTTGAGCACACAAGGCTATAAGCAATCTTGTAATATTTATCATGTACAATTATTGTTAACATTTCACGAGAATGAAGGTTTAATATATTATGATCGTTAATCGCATAAGGCTTTATTACAATCAACCACTCGATCTCAAACATATAAGTACTCGGCAAAATAAGGAGTGCAAAACCAGTACAACAAAAACTGACCGACTGTAACCGGAATAAATGGAAATAAATAGCGAACAAGCCCTCAACCAGTTCTTGCAAAATCAATGGGACAAGTAAAGTCCCAGTGGGATTTATTAGATTTCAATCTTCACCACTAGCATGCGGTCTTTCTCATTTGACATAGACAACCATATTTCTATTTTGACAAACGATTCCGACGGACATACTAATTATTCCCCACCATCAATAAAGTCTGTCATTGTGCTCTATACCGGATATAGGAAGAAACGACTTCCTCGTTGGATAACTTCTCCTTTGTTCGTGTCTGTCGCTCATTAATTTCTTGGCGCGCGCCAACTTTTCCGTGTATATAACGTAATAAAATATATCTCTCATGTAGTGTCGATCGGACTTTAGCCTTCAACAAATCGTACATACGCCAACGTCGTCAACACAAACGCGTGTACGCGACCGTGGTTGTGGATTCACTGCGCGTCGTGCGATTCAATGCGACCACGGGGTACCTGAGAGAAAGAATAAGAGAGAAAAAGAGCGAGGGAAAGAGACACGAGCAATTACAATGATGACTGCTCTACATCATCCAGCTAGTAATTGTACCCTCACGTGATACGATGTAGTTTTGCGCTAATACCGGGGACACGTATCGATAATATACATGTCTTTTGGCGGAGCCGGCTGCGCTTTCGTACGCGTAATTTATTGCCGCGTTTGTGCGATGACAGATCCGCTAACGCGAGCACCGTCGGTTTGTATATCGTATGAACAAGATATGAAATATTAGTGAATAGGTGCTTAATGTTAACAAGGCGGCAAGCGAGATTGAACCGCTCCATATACGTTGGAACTTCATAAAGTATGTACGTCATTTCAACGCGTCATGACTGGCGATCCCTGATAAAATGAAAGCGAAAGCACCGTTATGTTAATTCGTTTTATCTAATATAATCGTTTGCATTTTTTTCTGAACAATCAGGTCTCTCTATGATGTATATATAACGTTTTCCTAAATGCATTATATATACAATTCTTTAATTTATATTTTACAAAAAACGAAAAGCAGGAAGAAACTTTTTGCTTAAAAAATCTTTGAGGAATATATTTATATATATATTGAAATATATATTTATATATATATATATTTTCTTGCATAATTTTTTTATTATCTTAATCTTAATCTCAAATGAAATTTAAATATTTGTAAACCCATCAATATATTTATATAAATCAGACATAAAAATTGTTATATATTTATAATAAACTCTCTCTTTCAAAGATCTCAATAAGAAGTAAAAGCACCGATTTCTCTCACAATAACATCTCTCAAAGAGGAATTTGATCTCGCGTGGCTCAGTGTCGTATCCTTCTACCAATATTTTACGAATATCTTACGTATCACACACTGTCAAACATGTTTCGGACCATTGCAATCGTTCCTTTGTGCATACGTGCGATCATTACGCGTCGAAATTGTCGGTAGGTGTTTATCCTTGTAAATTGTAATATACACACAAAAGTTTCGAGACGGATCTCTCGAGTGTAACCCGAAACCGCGCGCATCGAGAACGTTTAGAAGACGTCCGTGAGTTGTTCGCATTTACGAGTCGTATGAATATAGATGGTCGGGGCAGTTTGCTGGATGCATGCGACGAGGTATAATCTTTGTCCTGCACGCAAGGGGGCTTTTGAAGGAACGAAAAGCGCGAGAGAGTCTGATGAGAGTCGAGGCTGGCGTCTCTCTCATCGTAAATTTTTATAATCGATTTGAGATCGCGATTCGAGAATGCAAGTATAATTTGTGTCAAATCATATGCTTGATTTTTGTAATGTCATTAAGAGAGTAACGACTTTGTTTATTCTGAACAAATCCATAAACTGATAAAATTTTTATGCAACTTTTAGTTTAGTTATTTTTTGCAAAGCTAATTTGTCGGATTTTATTTCATATCGGTAAGCGATAAGTTCATATACATCCGTAGTTGATGCTTTTATAACCTTTTTATGATTTTGACTGACGGCGATAACGTTCACCTAAGGCAGATGAATCATATATCACTGTCCGAAAGAAAATATCTTACTCAGGTTTACGTTCGATTTTAACCTACGTTTATCATTTGGCGCGTATTTTCTGGCGGTCAATTCATACCCCCACGTACGCTTACTTTTGGTTTTACGATCAATCGAGAGTTTATGTCGCTATTACAACGATCATATTACAGACGTGTACACGCGTCTCGATGCGGTACGCAGCTCGGTGAATCACGTGTCCTATTAGCCCACGTGGTCGCCGCCACCTGACAAAGTTTTGTCGCTCCTTCGATGCAGAGATGTTCTCGCAATCGTGATTGGCGGGTCAATATCAACGCGTCGGAGACGTTATGAAGATGTCGATCGCCGATGCGAGTATTCCTCTTATGGAATAAGGGCACAGGTTGTGCCTGCAATTTGCATCCGCTGTCAGTTATGGCGCTCACTAGAGTGACAAAAGTAACACGGTTTCTCCATGGTGGAAGGCTGAGGGCGGACGTAGATGTATCGCCGGTCGATTAAGATTTGCCAATGTGCTATGCCGGTAATTCTCGCGATCGAGGACTTTTGAGAGAAAGTTTGATGAATTAAAAGTAAAATTCTGCTATGACAATTTTTAATAACATAGAATGTAGAATTAATATAATGTTATATGTATCGAATAATTGAGTGAAGAATTGAATGAGAATAACAACTTGTCAACGAAAGAAAATTAAGTAGTAATTAGTAGTAGATATAAATCGCGAATCCTACTGATTTCACCACACATTTCTGAATGGCAAGAGCGACGAAACGAAAAGAAAGGGAAAACTGTGAGAGGAGCAACAAGAGAAAAGGAATGAAAAAGCGAGAGAGGTTTGATCCGCGAAAGTTGCGACGCCGCAAAGGTACGTGATATCATGCGAAGGAATTATAATATGTGTTTAATGCTGATACTTTCTACGGTCGCCTTTGAGAGGCTGAAGAGACAGAAATCGCAGTTACGTGCGCGCGGACCAATAACAGAAACGTCGTGAAAGTCAACTTAATTGCCACTTTTCCCAAATAAACGAGCTACCGGCGCGTAACGCGCGCCCCAATAAGCATCTATGGAAATAATTCGCGTCGTTATTAAAGCGGGTGGGCGCGCTGCTCCGTTTTGACAGGGAGACTCGGATGGTCCATATCTTCGGAGCGCCCACTCGCCTCGATTGTCGTCGCCGAGTTTTACGCCAGGCCATTAACACTTCCATGACAAATGAAAGCTCCTTCTCTTCCTGCTCTCATACCGTGCACCGGCACTCATAATGTGTGACGCCCCCGAAACAAGCAATT
Organism: Camponotus floridanus; assembly: GCF_003227725.1. NCBI lineage: Eukaryota > Metazoa > Arthropoda > Insecta > Hymenoptera > Formicidae > Camponotus > Camponotus floridanus. The sequence continues at coordinate 2,401,834 of NW_020229214.1, forward strand.
ACGAGGACGCATGCATCTTGCCGCCCGGCGAATTATATCGCGGCGACGTGGATACGTTACGCTCGAAATTCGCCGCGATAATGAGCGGCTGGGACATGCGATAACTGCATCTTACGTGTACCTTATGACCCGATTTTATGATACCCGTGGAACGACGCCGCTCGTAGGTGGCGGTCTCGCACTATTGTATGCTTAAATGATGCTTAAAATTCCAGGGGGGTTCGCGTTATACGCCAAATTCACTCCTCGCTTCGTACGGTCGTACGGATACAATAATGTGCGTACGGCTTCAGGATATTGCGTAAGTTTATGTCTACATGTATTTCCATAAATTTGTGTAATATTTCTGCGGAGAGGATTATTGAATTTTTAATAAACAGGTTTAATTGAATTTGATGTTTATTGAAAGTTTGTGATCTTATTAAAATATCTAGAAATATTTTCTATCATGTCATATTCTTGTATAATTTTAATTGATTTTATTTTTCATTTATTTTGATAATTGTCCCGTGATTAGATGTTTTGCCTTACATCATATATGTAAAATATATACTCCAGTGTTAAATCAAGATTATAGTAGTTAGGCATATCATCGTTCGATGATGGCGAGACTTCGGTATATGAGATACCTCGGTACGATGAGTACGGTTAAATTATGACTTCTTGTTAAGATATCGATAGTATTATTACAAATGGCATCTTGGTTGATGACATTATCTTGAATAAGTAGTTTGCTGTGATGGTGTCTATAAATAGGAGACTTGGATTACGAAGAGATTTCTCTCGTTGCAATCGAGCTGAAAAAATAATCATTGAAATGCTGTAGACGTAAGTTTATCATGATTGAGAATCAATAAAACGGAGAATAACAACATTTTTTTTAATTCACGGATCGGTTGAATTTATTGATCGATTGTCTAAACTGTTGCCCTTTTGCTCTATCATGTTTCATCCTACACATTTTGCGACCTCAATGAGTTGTCGGTGATACTTTCGCCGAATGATCGATTAAATCGTAAGAAAAAAAGTTGAAAGCGCTTCGAGACTCGACCTAAAAATATCTACGCTACTTATTAATTTTTACATCTTGATAGACCAATTTATTTATATGCATCTTTTATGTATGTATATTCGATGTGTTTTAAAACTGATTGACATTATTTTTCATTATGTACAAAAATATCATGATTATTAAGATTACAAATCAATAGAAATATTGATAATTAAGGAATAATAAAAAAATATTTTGAACGTTAATTCATAAATAAAAATGTTATAATTTCATCTGAAGTAATTTCTAACGATAATGACTTCTTGAAGTGCAAAAGAAATATGATTACACTGCTAATGATCGTCATCATCTCTGGTTGAATTTTTCGCAAAATTTATCACACATGATATTTTTATTGCTAAGGGAAATATTATTTTGCTTATCTCTTTAATGTCGCGTATAAAGAATTAGTACATGTTTTTTCTCTTGTACCTTTATTTGTTAACTGTACAATTTGAAAGCAAGAGAAAGCATTATGTTATTTATTTAAAAATTCGCAAAATAAAAATACTCATTTGTATATGCATCGCACCTGGGCAGAGACTCATTCTACTGCAGTATGTTATAGCGCTTTCTGAAAGCGAAGGAAAATAAATACTTTCATCGAGTTTGTCGATAGTTGTGTAATGACAAGGCACTCTTGGATGCTGCAGTTGTTGCATACCTGCGTAATAAGTAACAAGTGATCCGTGCACATTTTCTGCGCCGGAGAAACGTTAATAACGCAATGTAAGAGGGATCACCACGCCTTCACTCTCTACGACGTAGTTGCTAACTAGCGAATAACTTTGAGAGAATAAAGCAATGCAATTTCACATTTAAATATATAACGGATTTTAAAATTTAAACGGATTTTTAAGTAAAAATATTATACGGTATTTTCTCATTTTCGCTTTAAAAGAGTAATAATTTATGTATATAATTAACATGTTAAACTTTGTATTTACGAAGAAAGTAGAGGTAGATCTATATATTTTTTATAATACATTTATTTTGATTATAATTTCTCTCTAATAAATATGGAATAAAATAATTAATATTAAAATAATTAATTATTTAATATTGAAAACAGTTGCTACATAAAAGAGAATTGTTATCTCTTTCAAAATAAAGTTTCAAATATTTTAAATACTAGTCTGAAATGAAATATATTTAATAATAGCAAGTTTGAAATAAATACTAGTTTTGAAATAAATACTTTCATAATTTCTAATATTTATCCATTAAATATATATTATCATATTTGAAACACCTTTTACAAAGCTCTTATATCACTCAAATAGGAAACGGAATTAACTTATTATTATTACGTAATATTAGATACAACTTTCACTTTAGTTTATCAGTTGATAATCGCTAATATATTATAATAAAGCTTAGAAAAATTGTAGCAAGGGAGTTTAGTTTCTAGTAATAATTATTTATAAGCGATATAAATTATATACAATTTACCATTATTCCCATGATAATTTGATCTTTGCGCTAAAGATATAATGTTATAGAATGCAAATTTTTTCAAATGTAACTTGATTCTAATTCATATTACAACCGCACAAGTAAAAATCGCGTAAAAATTTCGATAAAAATTTGCAAATTCCGTTACACTTGCAGTTGATAATTGCGATTAGCACCGTCTATCTGCGCACGTTTGTATACAGAAGGTGTCAATTACCTGAAACAGTGGCTTATAAAGTCTATATCCATGCCTGATAGGATGGTTTTTTCGTTATCGAGAGGATCACGAGACTCACGATCCGGCCAGACAGGCTGGCAACACATGTCCCCCTGGGCAAGTGACGTCACTCCTTGTAAACACACATTTTGAATTCTGCTTTCCTACGGCGGTCAATCTCGGCAACGACCACGCACCGCATCGGCGATCTTTGAACATCGTATATCCATTAGATCCTTCGATAATGAAAGGCCACAGATTAATTTGGAAATAAGATATGATTTGCATGGTTATCCCGCGTGATAATTTATTTTTTGGCTGGGGTTAATAGCTGCGACCGGAGCATCAAACAAGGAGTTTCACGAAAAATAAACGTAGTAGAGAAAAAAGACCTGTCAAATTATCGCGAGCTTGTAAAACGGAATTGGCGAGACACTGAAAATAAAGTTTTATTTACTGCAACAATGCATACCAATTGTTATGACATATTTTAAGAAAGAGATTGAATAATAAAATTAATAAATAAAATAATGAAATGAGGAAAATATAAGTAAAAAGCCAAAAGCGAAAATTTTAAATATTCTTTCTTTATAAAACAAAAGTTTATTCTATACAGAAAAAAGGAAATTCTTGTTTTGAAAATATATTTAGTTTTAACATGGGAATCTTAAAAGGAGATTATATTGTGTTAATTAAAGAAAAATATAATTGCTTGCATAATTGCTTACTTGAATGAAGCTATTTTATATAGTTCAATCAAGGAAAATATATTCTTATGATTTAAGATTTAATTTTCTCGAATGGAAAAGAAACAATGTTAGATAGAAAATAACATATTTAAATCAAAGATTATAATTTTCTTAAAGTAGAATTAAATAATTATAATAAAAGTGAAGTAAATAATTATATATTCTTGAGATGAATTACAATATTAAATTAATACTATAATATTGTTGAAATTTAAAATTATTAAAGTCTTCTAAAAAGATTATAAATTGTTGCGTATATACGAAACAATGAAGTTAGTTTAAGTATATAAGTTTTGAAACTTATTCTTTTTCTGTGTACATAATTAAGAAGCAAGACTTTGGGTATTGTTTATTGATCGTGTATTGCAAATAATGCGTTCGGCAAATTCTGCCGTTCAGTGCATACATTTGATAGATACATAATTTTTGTACTATCTCAAAAATACAATAAGTTTAGTCGCTTGTATTTTAATTAGCTCTTTCGATGATTTTCTTTTATTAAATTAAGACATTATAACAACTAACACATTATGGACAACTAATTTAGTGACATGTTAGAATACGATAATAAATTGACAGATGGAAATAAATCACGCAGACACATCATATATGTTTGTCGACCACCTTTGGTATCTCGTAAAATTAGAGCTGATCTAACCGGATAGGATCCCAGTGGCTCCGACATGCCTACGCACAACGGAATCGCGGCCGTTCGAAGCACGATTATCGTAAGCATTGAGGATCAATGATTCACTCTCGGAATCCTCGGCGCGATGGTAGATCTGCTGAATGAATCAGCTGGTTGCTAAAAACTAATTTATGTGTTCCCGAAACCGCGGTCGATAAACTAATATTGGATCGCATTGTGTGATCCAACTATTCACACGGCGCTATTTCCTAGTCATCTTTATAAAGATATATCGCGGATTTCTTTTAAAATAATATATTTTTATGCGGTTCGGAAGTTTATTTCTCTTTGATGTTGCCGCTTATCGATGCATGTATTAATGCAATCTGACGCAACAATGTGTAGCTTGTGTCAATCTATTTTGTCTACGTCTGAGAAAGGATTAATTTAAGACAGAAATTTAATCGCAGGATTCGAATTTCATGGGGATAAAAAAACTGACAATTTAAATGCCGAGAATACAACAGATTGAAAGTATCCAGAGAGATCAATTAAGATATATGGCTTATTATATATGGATTATCACGTATCAATATATAATATATAAGCATCAAATACAAAAGAATTGAAAAGAAAAAATAATCCTTATGAGCAATAAAATTTTTTATATATTTCATTTTATTATTAAGAGTCAATATTAATTATGTCTCCATGTATTTGGTGTATTTCTAAAAATACAAAAGAATCATTTTACAAAAACAGTAAAATTTTGTTTCGATAAATTATTTTTAAAAGATTCGCGGATTTTGCAAATTCTCCTAAAGCAATAATCACACGCCCGCGCATCATGAATCAGCCGATCATAATTATTGCAGCAAGATCAGATATGCCTTTCTGCATCGTTTTATCTACAAAAAAAGGATCTGGTGCAGCATGTATTTACGAGCTACGAATGTTTATATAGCCTATATTGCAACGATCATTTTCGTTTTCGACGTTAACATTACTGATACGCGGGAAATATGTGTGTGATATCCGGTGACGCGTGTGACGTGCTTAGCACGGCAAAAAACGAAAAGCTTCACCCGGCTATCCCTGCCCGTTATTACTTGGAAAAGGGTCAACTTTTTGCCGCGTATGCACTTGCGGTGATAATGATCGTGCAGGTGACATAGTTCGGACGTGCCGCGATTATGTCATCGGTCGCTCCGAGAACGTTGTTGCTATGGTTATACCGCATCAGGCTTTCCGTCAGCATCGAGACACCTGCATGTTATCGGCTCAGTTTACCCTCTTCTCGCCTCGTCCCACCCTCTGTGCATGAGCCTTTATCGGCAATGTTTATTTTAACTGCGTCATTCATAGCGATGCACCTTAGGCGCTTGCGAATAATCTCACCAAGGGGAATCACTACATTCTCATCGTTCTCGTATGTAATATTACTGGGAAAGCCGTCTGTTAATACATATGTATAAAACGGATTATCATTAATATCACGGAAAGAATAGTTATGCGTTTCGTGTAAGATTGATGTAATTTCTTGACGAGAATATTACGATGAAAATAAATCTTCACAGTAGAATGATAAAAACTGCAGGAATAGATTTATGATTCAATGCTGTCTGGTCACAAGATCGACGTAATAATAGAACGAGATACTATAATAGTAAAAATAAATTGATTAGTCATGTATTCTTGCAGTATAAATTGTATTGTATTGTATTATTCTTGAATTTTTTATTCGTGATATTCTGCTGGATAGAAATTTATATGATATATTATATTTGATAGTTTATTCTATCAGTTCGTGAATCAACGCAAAGATGAAATATAAATTTAATGTAAATTTAATTTAAATTATTTATTAATATAAATTTAATTTAAGGTTTTATAACGTAATATAAAAATTAATTTATCACTAAAAGAAATTTCCTTAAAAATATGTATATTTGTATATATTATTTTATACACAATGCAGTTATTACACAATCGTAAGCCGATACCATCACAATATAACTCGAAGCATTCCAAAGCACTGAGATCATTGCTACATTGAATCCGATTCATCTGATCTTATCTCGTATCAATGATAATTGTATACATATTGTGCGATCATCGTACATTGAGATATTGCAATCTTTAGTCTATCAAATTATAAAATTTTTATATTTTTATTTATACGTAGTAATATTTGTAAACTCATCGTTATTTGGTTTATCCTCGTAAGATTCATGTAAGCAAAGTGTGATGATAATTAACGGAAGGTGCGATTTCTTCCTCTCGAGTCATCACAAATCATGATGGGACATCGTCAAAACCAGACAGAGCGAAATCGATTCGGCATTAATGAGTTTATTCGCTTGTATCGAGAATATAGATAAAAACGTAAAGAAGGAAATTTCTTCCTCTTTCATCCGGCAAGTTGATACGAGGACACACTGCGGACGATTCACCAAAAGCCACCTGACGTGATGCTAGCATGACGAACTGGTTATACTCACAAAGCGATACTCGATGTCATTCTTTGTTTACTCTCCAAACATCTTAATATCCCGCATAGATGTTCCGTCGTCTCATCTCGTCAGTTATTTCTCTCACGCTTGTAGACTTGTAAAAATCTCACGATAATAATTGGAATATGTTATTTTGGAATTATTTTTGTTTTAACTTTTTGACATATGTCTTATTATACTTTATGTTTTTACGCTCAACTGCTCAATACGAATTTAATGACATTGATAAGGTCCTGGATGAAGTCGAACGTTTGTTCCTTTCTTGCATTTCACAATTTTTCATGTAATTCATACTTTTCTTCTACATAAAAGTTAATATTTAATGTAATTTGCTAATAATAATTTTTTCTTTACGCTTTTCCACCAGCGCTTGGTTTTTAGCCTTTGTAATTTCATTTGATTTATATCGTATGAACTTCTTTTTCTTGACCTTTAAATTGGAATATTGTTTTTATGTATTTAATGGAGGGAATAGATTATTTAATATACATATTTCATATATAAAGCAAACTTTCGATTTCATTTAAATTAAGATACATCAAAGATAATCTTATTAACTAGAGATATCGATTATAAGAATCAAATTAAAGCAGAAAGATTACACGAAAAGATTGATGATTGATTCTACGGGAGCAATAAAATCTAATTTTTTATCCACTCACATCCAACAATACGTTATGACGTCATTGTCGTGATTGCACTCACCATCTCGCATTCCTCACGCTTCTCTCCACCCTTCCGAGTTCTCTCGTGAGTGATTATCAATATAAAAATGCGGGCCGAATTTTGTACGATAAATCTGGGGGGAAAGTGAGGAGCCGCTTGTGCCGTCAGGAATACCAATCAGCCTGTCGGACTAGATATTTGCTCCCGATCTGCATAAAGATCGAGGCACGTCGAAAATTATGCCGAAACTCGCTGGTTACGATGCTCTCGTTGCTGCCTTGCGATTCATCTCGGCTCTTTCGTCTTTTTCTCTTGGCTATCAAATCGCCATCTATACTTCTTACATTGCCGTTAGAAAAAAAAGTTACATTCCTTTCTTCAGCTAAATATATTTCTAAGTTTTCGTAAAATTTGCATATGAGATAAAATGTATAGCGGCGTTATTTAATAAGAAGGTAAATTTTTATGAGATTCTCATAATTAACACGCGAGAAATATTACTGTCGTCATTTTTATTACTGTAGTCATTTATATCTAAGGAAACCTTTTAGAGAGTTTTATGTAATGACAATGCGCTTATATTGTTATATAATTGTTTAGTACACGTCCGACTATTTGCATTAGCGTGCGCATTCATGGGGCGGTACACGAGAAGCAGGCGGCTGTAACCGCGAGTATTTGAAGGCGGTACCAGCTAGTTTGAAATCGTACTTATATCCATCGATGTGCAATTATCCAACAGCCATAGCATGCCGCCGAAGGCGAACATCTGGAGCTAGTTGTTCGGGTCTATTTGTCACTGAACGATCATTAAGCAATGTCGCAGACGAGAGGCCGATTGGTAAGCAAGGTGGAAATAATTCTTAGTCCGGGATAGGCGTGCCAAAGGAAAGAGCAAATAAGTTGTCATAAAAACGTAGATCTTGTTTCAGGAAATACATTTGCAAAGAGAGAGAGATCGTGAGATGCTACTCTTTCTTAGAGATATATTTTTCATGATAGGAAGAAGATGGTTAGATCCACGAAGATACAATAATCAAAATTATCCAAAAACACTTTGCAGAATATTTTTTATTTTTATGAAAAAGCAGACTATCAGTTAATTATCTAATCTATTAATAACTGTCGAGAAAAATGATAAGCCGGAGGCAAAAGTCATTAAAATGTATCAGATAGATATTATCGGATTGGAAAGGAAATTGTTGTAGGTGGAAAATTATCCTCTATATACGATTCGCGTTATAATATAAAACAGTTTATCTGGTTGACAAGAATTATTAACGTCTCATATTTGTAAGATCTAGGACAGATTTGACGTAATGAAATGGAATGTATCAAATGCACTTTTTTAATTTATTGAACTACACAATACCTTGTCATTAATCAAATAGAAATAATTTAAATAATAATCTCGATTACGACTCATATTACAACTGTTTAAAATTGTTTTCACAAATTGTTTCAATAAATTTAATTAATATTTAATAATTGTAATAATTTTAAATAAATAAAGAAAATTACTCAAGATTATTACATAAAAAGATTCTCGTAAAATTATATATAAATATGTTTTTTAGATTCTTAAATTAATCATGAAACTGTTTTATAGCTTCTTCTTCATTTCTTGATTTTACGAGAAGAATTCATTAATTCACTTTTATAATTTTAAAAATTAAGAACTTTATTTTGATGCACATTTGTACCAATTACACGAATAACACGTATGCATCCGCTATAAAATTCGAAAAGTGCAGTGTAAAGACGTCGATTTAGAATCTCCATAAATCATATGGTACGTAAAGAAGTGATACTTTTATAACCCACTTGAAAAGACCATCGTCATCAACGTTTGAGCGGATTAACTTCATCATCAGGGAATTCATCTACCTGCGGTTTTTGAAAGTCGGAACGGCCATATGTTAAATCCCGGCAATCGACGTAACTGTCAAGATATTTTTTCAGTAATGCGAATGTCCAACATGCAACGAACCAAACAAAAAGTCACCAAGCGTAAAATGCAAACGCGGGTAATCATTTGCTACGATATCGGCGCATTTCTCACCATTTTCGGTAGCAAGTATCATTTAAATACCATGCATGCTGCAATGAAAGTGGATTAGCATTACGTGCACATTGTCATGCTGAAAAACGCGCGACCGTACATTCGACTTTTCGACGCGTAAGAGATCGAGATCGAGACTCAATGGCTCGCTGATTTTACTCTAATCTCTGTTTACGAAGTTCATTATTTTACCCTTTACATTATTTGAATAGCTTTAGAATCATCTCCTTTATAAAGTACTTTTCCTTGCGCAATTCCTATAAAAAATTCAGTCTTCTTTTATCCTTATAATAGCAAGATGCAATTGCAAAGGTGAATGGATGAAACCCAGAAAAATAAATATATCGCAATTTTATAAAAATTTCTTTATAAAAATTTCATATAAAATTTTTGTTTTAGCATTTTAAATTTAATCAATTTATTTTATACAGAATTACTAAAAATAGGAAAGAATATCGTTAAGAATATTATTATTATTATTTTATTAGTTTCTTGTTAAAGTTTTCCATGCTTTAGTTTATTAAATATAATCGATAAATAATAATTAATTAATTATATCTCTTTCTGCTGCGTTGTGAAACAAGAGACCTCAATAATGATTTTCGCTGCATTCTTCGAACTTGAATAGATACACGATAATCCGATCGGAAGCTCATATAAGTGTGCTAGTAATTAGCAGAAGCTAAAGAAACGACACAGATCTGGTTCTGAGGTAAAATTCGCTAAGCGGTAAAAAGTTGTTGATTAGAAAGCGGTGTCTTAGAGCCAATTCCGGGCGGCGAGTTCTCGTTCAAATACGGGGAAGAGTCTTAGTTCCGCGGGAGACGAACAAAAGAAGACAAGACCGGACGACTAAAGGACCAAGGACATGGCGTAGACGGCCACCCATACCGATTGATCCATGGCCCGGGTTATGTTCCCACGTACAGCGCCTCAGGCAGCCTCAGGGTTCTGGCAAAACTTCCAAAGACCCAAATTAAAGCCATTGGCTGCCTCCTACGAATTGTTGGTCAGTTCATCGCATTTGCTGCATAATTAAAGAAACGTCATGCGATTGGAAGCTACCTTTGTTTTGTTGTTCTCTTTCTCTTTTTTTATCATTACGCATCTCCTCCAAATTACGCGCATTCGCGATTTGTCGACACAGTGGATTTTAGCAAGATAACGCAAATTATTAAAATAAAATTAGCTAAACAAGATAAATTGAAAGTAACGCGACATAAAAGATAGATTGAAAAACCGGCGAATTTATTTAGAAGCTTAGCTAAAGTTAGAACTGCCTGATCTTGCCCATTTAATATTTCTTCAAACACTGACTGGATTCGTGACTTTATAAAGTAGACGTAGCGATCGCGTGTTCCAACGATTAAAAAAAAAGCGAGGAGGAACATTCTACAAATCGTAAAATATGAAATATATCGTTAAAAGATCGTTGAGTTAGGAATCTATTTTGTTGCGGACCGCTGCAGAGAATCGTGGAAGAATTCGTGTCCCTTTGAGGGGGTTAATATTGCTAGAAGTAGCACAAAACGATTGAGCGACCATGGCTAGCAAAGAAAGATCATCTTCTAATATTTTATTGCCCGTAAAAATTGCGTTGTAACCGAACATCGACCGCGCCATGAAACGGGATTGAAAATGGAGATCTCGATCTTTATCCGTGAGAAAGAAGATCGTTGAGAAATCGATAATCCCCTTATCGGCGAAGCGTAAGAGTGAAGGTTACAAACTGTTAACTTATTGACTGCTCATTCATTATGCAGTTTATTATTTCAAAGATATGTCGAATTTATAATCGATTGCATTTTAAGTGGAATATTGAAATCATTTTCCAAAAATCTTGGGATTAAGGCAGTAAAATCTTGTAAGATACGATTTCTTGAGAGATATCGAGAAATTATTAGCGTATCATTATTAAAATAAAGAATAAAATGTTAATTATGCGTAAAATCTTTGATGCGTAAACTAATATTCATTTGTGATAAATGAAAATACTTGTCATTTTTAACATGATTAAATTTCTAATATGGTTAAATACTTCGTTATAATCAATCCATCTTAACATTGTTCAAATTTACCGTTGACGTTTAATCGCCGAGTAGAACATGTGTGATGAACTCCCTGATGACTTGATGTTAGTTGACATATTTGAATATATATACATATATTGGATGCCGTCAACGCCAGCCGTTAAGCAACTGAGCACATTGAATCCATGTATTAGTATGTAAATTATGCAGATCCATGAGACTGCATTAATCTTCGACGAATTCCTTGAAGGATTTGTCTTATTTTTTTGTTACTTACATAATGAAGCAGAATTGCACTTCCTTATTCGTGTCCCAATTTGATTTGCGCATTTTAATATCACAATCACATCGTAGATTATCAAATTTATTCGTCATTTAAATATTGTCTAGTTTATATTGAATTTCTTCTTATTATATACAATATATACGATTTAAAAATATAAATTTTATTTATAAAATATTAATTTTCTATAAAAATATAAATTATCTCTTTTGTGTACTTAAGAATCCTTTGAATCGATATAAATATTCCTATAACAAAAAATTAAGAATAGAAACATAGAGATTGCGAGATCAATTTACAACCTAACCACATTTGATTGGAGAGGAACCTAAATTTATATAATAAACATTAATGAAAATATTTTACACTTGTAAAGTTTACAATATCGCGAAAAGGCGGAATGAACGCAATAAACACTTAATGATCGCTTTTCGTGAAGAAGAGAATTATGTAGCAAGAAGATTATCGATTTTATATTTATCGAAACTCTCTGTATGAAGTAACAATCTCTTATAAAAATTCTAGACACAATAGATCTGACGATTATTTAGATGCTTGAATCGCGGACTCCCATCGCGGACAAGAGTCATACACATTATGAGATCTTCCAATGTTGGTCCACAATCTTCTTTTATGAAATTTTAAATTTTTCAATTCGGGAATCACTATTTATTACCCATTCGGATGTTAGGTGACGTACTTATGGAAGATCGCGACCAATCGGTCTACTCAGCCTGCACAAACCAATGTAAAATATTGTTTTCGACAGAAAGAGGCAAGACGTTTACACATGTATTCAACGTAATTTATTATATTTTCGTGAAATATAATTTATATATCTCGATAAACGCAATGCGATACGAAAATCTGATTGAAAGTGGGTTTTGCAATTATAATAAGTTTACAGCTCGTATGTATTTTTTTTTCCAAACGAAATGAACTGAATTTATCAATCCATGAATTGTTTGTTAAATGTTTACTAAATATTTATATTACATTATTTTCGAGTTATTTTAAAGCAGTTATATTAGAAAGATCTTGTGTTTCTTGCTTTATGTGTTTTTTTCGTATTAAAAAGGCAATCTTTTTTTCGGTAAAATTTCGATAGGTATATATTTTACCATCAATATACAATTTATGTCTTATCAATATACGATTTTTAAATAAAAAATTTGAGATCACAGAAATCTTTATTATCGATTAAGTATTACACAGTAGTTTCAATGCTTGTCACGGTGGAGACTCTTCCTTGTACAAGAAGCTTATATGTTATATATCATAAATTATAAAAGGAATTAAGATATTTAAATCACCATTAATGTGTGTGCTTTTTATTTTTAATTAAATGTAGTTGTTATAAAATTTGTAATTAAAATCTAAAAAATTGAGAAAATGTAATTGCAATTGATGCTCTACATTAATGTATTGAATAATTTTTGATATCAATTAATTGTAAATTATTACAATAGGTATATCTTTCCCTTATACGTTTTGTATCAGATATTTGTGTATTAGAGTTTGACAGTTTCACATCTTTAAGTTTACTAGATATAAAACATACAATTGAAAAATAAATAATTAGTTATATAATATTAAATTAATTAATAAAAGCATGATTTTGAAAGTAAATTTTTGAAAGTAAAAGCTATGAAAATAAATGGTAATATCTAAGGCAAATAATAATAGAATCTGATTCAAAAATTTTTAACCCGGAAATGAAACATCTATACATATACATAATGTTAATGAGACCTATCTACACAATTAATACATATTGATACATTCATATGTAACATTAATTTGCAATATAAAATTAATTAATTTATTTATTTGCATTTAAACACACACGTAACTATATTTTATAAATAAATAGATATATATAATAAACAAATAAATAATATATAAACAAACACACATATATATGTATATAATATTATATAACATGCATATATACATAGGTATGGATTACATATGTATGCATACGATATATACATACACATATATACATATATTTATAATAACAAAATTAATTTTGATATAATCTAATTAAATTTACAAAAACCAAGTGGAAATTTTGATTTAAATTTAAATAATAAAGCACACATATACGTATGACGCCTGATACATGCAACCAGATACTCAAAACTGTTTTTCAGAAAACAAGTACTGAGGAGACTCATTATTATAAATTTTAGCAATTTATTAAAAAAATTTATATCAGGAGAGATCATTGATATTTAAATACAATCTATATCATATTTAAATATCAAATTATATATATATATATATATATATATATATATATATTGACGAAATTAATTAAATAAACATTATATTATGAAAATATATTTGTCAAAGAAAAAATTGAAATATACAATATCTTTACATTATTTTTTTGCTATCAAAACGGTTGAAGCGCAATAGGTTGTTATTAAATAAGCGCAATAAGTTGTTATTAAAATTCTCCAAATGCACTCGCTTTTTTATGACTGTACATAAATATACATGACTATCAGAAACTATCAGGTTGACATTTCTCACCGGTTACTGTGAATCTGGTCGATCGCGTCAAGCGTCTTGGGAAAGTATGCCTTATCTAGGTTCTTATTTGATGTCCGGTGTGTGCTCCGAATGCAAAGCCACCGCTGCCACCGTCGCCGCATTGTTATCATCGCATAAGCATCTCCCGCGAGGCGGTTTTTGTTTTATACGCAATTACTTGATGAGTCATTTCTGTAATTGGGGCATATTTTTCCGAAATTTATTGACGACAGGAATCCCAGCAACCGGCGGAATTAGCATAAACCGAGGATGACTTACTCGGTCCGTCCACCAGCAACATTTTAACGAGCATAAACTCGCTCGGCTTTATTTATCGTGCGTGTTATCAGTCTTTCCTACCTCGCATTTCGCCTTGTGCTCCCACAAGCCTTTGTAACCAGGAGAGAACGCGGCGGCGCCTTGTTTGACATTTGATCGTGCCTTTAACCGACCGACGAGCTTATATCGTAATCTTCTATTTGTGTGGGTATAACGATCCTAGAAATTCTAATGTACATAATTTACGAATTATGTAAAATACCTTTTTTAAATATAAAAATTAGTGCATAAAAAATTATTATAATTGTATATGTACATCAATTTCTTCTCGAGTTTAGAATAAATTTCTAGGATGTTAGTATCCGAAAGTTATACACATACAACTGTGATAACAATGACAACATATCCTTGTTAATAATGCATTAATGGCGGTAGGTTAAATACGAAAATTTAGAAAAAAGAATGCACCAAGGGTAGAAGTTGATTTATCCCGAGAGATTTCAACCGTGGGACATTCGAGCCGTTCGTACAGTGACCGGTACTTAAGCACGGCACTTTTTCTTTAGCAAAAGTGCTCATCGAATCCGAGGAGATAAATATTCATGTCCTGGAGTTGTTTTCTGTTCATCTTTTGCGGGGCATGCATTAGCGAATGGTCGATCTAGCTTTAAATCGGTCGATATAAATGGGGTATGAGCGCCTAAAATGCGTACAAGGTCGTTATCTTAACGCGGCACCACTAAAAACGGGAAGAAGCGGCAAGAGAGACAAGAGAGACCGTAAAGAGATAGGTAAAAAGAGAAAGAGAAAAAAAAATGAAAAAGAAAAGAGATAGGCAAATAAGAATTGGAGGCTGTCGCGTTGGAGAGAGGATGGAGGACTTGGGATTGAGTTGTCTCAAGGTGCCGGATGAGTCTTCTGTGAGCTCCTCCGGGTAGGTTAGGTATGTTAACAAGTTAGGCGATACTAAGATAAGAATCCTCCGCGATCCTTTGTGGT
This sequence comes from Camponotus floridanus, assembly GCF_003227725.1. Taxonomy (NCBI): domain Eukaryota; kingdom Metazoa; phylum Arthropoda; class Insecta; order Hymenoptera; family Formicidae; genus Camponotus; species Camponotus floridanus. The sequence continues at coordinate 2,417,307 of NW_020229214.1, forward strand.
CTCCACACGGTAACGCGACACCAGAACAACCCGGACCAAAACCAGACCGTCGCGCCGGCTTCTTTCTCCGGCTTCGCTCTCTTCCATCTTCGTTCTCTCACTTTGCTGTTGGTTTCACTCTTTTTTCTCTCTCTCTCTCTCTCTCTTTCTGTCTCTTTTTCTCTTTCTTTTCCTTCGGCAATCCTGAAAGAGCAGAACGATGTAAGAACTCAATGGACACGATGCTGGTAGCCGTGGGCAAGCGCCATTCCTCTCATTCATTCTCCCAAATCGCGATTCATAAAATCCGTCCTCCATTTTTTCGCTACGTTGTTTCTCACCGCGTCAAAGCTTTATCTTCACTACTGTCGTCATATAAGCGCGATATTACTATTACGATAATTTGAAATGAGTTTTTACAATAATAATTATAGTAATAATTATGGCTACTTTTTGTGCTACACATATTGCAAGTTTTTTGTCACAGCTAATCTTTTACAAAGAAGCTGAGTCTTTTTATGTTTGTACAATATAAGAGACATAAATCATTAACAATAATAAATAATAAAATAATATATAATTTAAGCTAATTATTACATTAAAATTTTCTTATAAAATTGTATCAAATTTCAATATATATATATATATATATATATATATATATATATATATATATACATACGGGATAATAAGAGACAAGTACAGAAAAAACACAGAAATAATTGTCTTCAAAAGAATTAATATTTATTCAATTCATACATTTCCGTTTCAATTTGGATCTCTGGAAAAATTAAAAGAATAAACATGCTTTTCAAAGAATTTCCAAAAATTCCTTAAAACATTAATCAAGCATAGAAAATTTTCGGTTACAACTATTATAAATCATGGATTAAATAAATCATGTGTTACGTAAATCATCGATTATCGTTAACAAAAACAGATACGCAAAAATGACATGAAAACATTTGAATGTCCAAATCATATAAAAGGAGCATTATTCCTGAAAAAGGAGCAAAATTAAAGATTACATAAGTCATTCAGGAGGCTACAAACTGCATTTCAAGAAATCATTTTTTACTTCCAAATAAAGTAAAACTATCAATTTGATGATCTTTCAGGAACTTTGAAAAAAGTTAATAAACTGTGTCGTTAACTGCTTCTTTTTAATAGTTTTTCAATCTTTTTGGAATCTTTGTCTCATGACAAGTGATAAAAAGACCGGCGGTATAAACTGCCTTTGGTCTGATATGAACTGTGTCACAATTGTAAATTTATGAGGTTTTTATGAATCATTTTTTCTTAAAGGAAATAGACTCTATAGAGTCTTGACATCGGCTAAGAATAAGGATGAATAAGTGTGTTACCTGAATGTTATAAATTATATAGTGAAACGTATCAATAACAAATGATTTCTCTATTACCTTTGAAGGGAAGTCTCGCAGAGAAGAGGGGATTTTTTCCAATGGGGAGTCTAATCTTACACCATTAATTCTTTTGAGGGCGCGCTGGACCACCTGGAGTTTTGTAGCTTTACTGGAGAGAATCGCCATCTTTTGAAACTGACAACACACATCAGAATATTGCAATATCCTTCAAAAATACAGAAAACCAAAATAAATGGTTATATTTTTTTCTCTATTTTGCTCATGTTAAAATTATTTAATGCATAAAATAATAGCAATAAAATATAATTTATTAAAATTTATATATATTTTTATTGATTAAACTAACAATTTCACTGTTTTTATAAATGATGCAATATTTTTGATTGATACTGTACCTTCTTTTCTTTCTCTTTTCTTCGAACTATTAAATATTATAAATTTATATATAGATATCACTTTTTTTAGTATAAAATCGAATAGAAAAATGGGAGTCGAACGGTTTGTTAATTTAAATGCATTTTATTGTATTAAATGTATTCATTTGTTCCGGGTGGTACAATCGGATAATCGACCGAGAGCATTGAAACAGGGTAGGAAGTCGAAGGAGGCAACCACCCTCGCGGAAAGACGACATAGCTTCACGTTCCGCCCTTAACCCACCGGTGAGAGATCGTGTGGGATGTTTAGGCTTAAACCGGATCGAGATTATGAGGCTCGATATCGTTCACGACCGCAATGGAACGCGGCCTATTCTTCAAGGGTTAACTGGTTTTGACATCCGTCGGAATTATCACGCTTTTATGCATACCGCTCCGTCATCATCGCTCCTGCTTTCTCAGGCACTTTTTTATTTAGGCATTAAAGTGGTATCATGTAGTTTGCTTACACTCAACATAATCGATCATGAGTCAATACTCATGATGAAATTCAATTGAATATTTTTCATCTCCATAAAAGTTATGCTAACTGCAATTAATTTCAATATAAAAAAATTATATATGTATATAATTTTTATTATTATTTTCATTATATATAGAATTTTATATGTATGTGTGTATGAATAAAATTGGAGGTAAATTACTGCAGTTATTATTTAAGAGAGAGAAATAGAGTGAAAAAATGCAAAAGATAGAAACACGAGGTGGGGAAGAAAGGGGAAATTAATGGGGATTCTGCCGCCTATAAAAGAAGCCTAGTTCTGTTTGTGTGCCGTGTGCATCTATGTCCGATCGTGTTTCACGAGATACGTGTTCCAGTATGTGTCTCTCACGAATCCGACAACTCAATAGTCGCATACAACAGGAACAAGGCCTCCCGATATCGTCGTGTTTGGTCTCGACGATGAGTCGGGACTATTCAGGTAGATACCAACGACAAGGATAACCTGCGAGGATGTTCATCTTCTCTCTTCTGCTGCCGTGTCTCACCTGAGAGTTAGAATCCCTTACCCCCTAGATTCAGCTCGACATTCTCACGCTAATTGGCCGGCAGCGCCCTCCCTGTAATTTCATTAAGGGGTCTCGTGCCTATAGTGAGTTTAAGGCCCCGCCAACGCGTCTATACCTTGCCCTTATCTCTCTTTTTCCTCTCTACAAATATTTGCCAGCTTTGATGGCTTTACAGAGTTCAACAGAGTCGTGAACCAAAGAATTGGAAGCCGGTATACTTTGCGAGCAGAGTCAGACTTCATGTTAATTCTTCGGAGCATTTCCGTCGTTTATTTTCGTTTATCTCGGCTCACCACACACAGATAAATCGCAGATAAATCTACGCGATATTCCGCCAAAATATATTAGACACGTATAAAAAGAATCTAAAAAGAAAAGAATCTAAAAAGAAGGTTTTATATTATAATATTGTTGACTAATTTAATCTTTATTAATTATTAGTTCTATGGCACAAAAATTTAACAAAGAGCAGAATTTATAAGCTTGATCTACTAAGATATATCAGGTAAAACAAAAAAAGCTTTAGTACCACTTTTACTTTTATATTTTACGGTGCAGGTAGAAAGCGTATATTTCAATAAATGAATGAACTCTCTTCTTTCTTCGATCTTGTTATTTAATGGGAGGTCCAATAAATTTTTTGTGCCTATCCAATCCTTTGACAGTATCCATGGCGCTAAGACAACTAGCCGGAAATGTATATACTTAGCAAGTGACCTTATATTAATCTTGTATTGTATAGAAAATGCACATTCTTCAAATTCTGATTGTTGTCCTTTTATTCTCTTTGTTTTGTTCTTTAGCGCAGATTTTGAAGTGACTTCTTTTTAAATTAAAATTTATAAATAAAAATTAAAATCGAGAAATAAGCTTCATCAATTATATGCTGTTATTTGCTAATCCGTATTATTGTATTTGTTGAGCATATTCTGAGTTAATCTCTGTTTGAAAATATTTTAAAAATATTTTTCTGTGATTGCTATATTTCCAAAATAGTATTATTTTCTCTCGTTATATCTAATATACTTTCTATACCATTATTGAAATGCAGTATATACGTTGTATGACAATTATTTTATAAATCCGTATTTTTTATTATCATATTCGATTTGATCATGATTTTTAGTTTGCGTTATTACCGTTGCGAAAGTTTGGCTTGTTCCGTAATAATAATATCTAATTATTCGACTCATTGGCTTTCATGTTAAGAACCAAGGGACTTCTCGTGTTGGATCGTGCGAACAAACGATAAACGTAAATGTTGGTCGCCTCGAAAGGTCTCGCGAATGCGATATATGACTTCCTATCAACTTGACTTTGCCAAGAGTCAACGTCATCCCCAGGCTCACGAACCTGTTTATGATTCCTCAAGAGGAGAACCACCAAGCAAGATCTCATGGGCGGTCGTTTCAAATGCCTCTTGTGGTGAACAATGTGCCAGGGTGTGCATACAATTAACCGGCGCGTTGTTGTCGACTTTGCACGTTCTGTGTAATTGCATCGTGTTTTGCTACGTTGATGGGTCTCCTCCATGTTCTTTTTCACGGTCTATGTGGCCCAAACGTGCCTGAGCATACGATCTGCTTGCTAGCAGAATCGCGAGTGACCATATTCACATCTCGCGACAACCGGCGAATGCGCATGGATAAGAATTGTACGCTTAATCATTGCGTTTCCTCTCTCAAATGATAGGGTCATGATCTTTAATAAATATATAATGTTTGCATATAATTTATTAGTTATTATGTCATTGCATTACTGTGTGATATTATATATTATATATAATCTGTAAAATTAAGTATATACGTATTTTATACGCATATTTTTTACAGATAATAAAATAAAATAAAATAAAGTATATACGTATTTTATACGCATATTTTTTACAGATTTTATTAAAATCAGATAGAAAAATATATTATTTGAATACTGCAATTGGCGTTAATATATTTTTACAGTTTAAAAAAAAATAAAATACACATATTTAGTCGTCATTATTTTAATCATTTTAATTCTATTTACGTAAAATATCTGAAAAGTAAATTCATATATGTTGTATGATAGTTAAGCAAATCTTTTATTTGTGTTTTATTATACAAATCGTTGATTCAAGCATTCTCTGAGAAACCATCATATTAGGATACTCCTTTAAAAATATTTATTAATAACAAATCTATTATGAACCGGAGATGCCAAATTATTTTGATGATACGGGAGGAATCTCTTCGGGTATTAATTTCGTTTCCATGTAATTTCGTAAGTGGTTGGCGCCAGTGGATTAAAGCTTCTCGAATGGCTGGTCGGCGTCTTTTTGTAGAAAATTATCAGATTAGAAATCGGACACAATCGTGTATCTTGTAGATCTCGGGGGAAGCAATCGCAACTGGCGAGCCGTGAAATCCCAATTTGCTCGCAGATTATATTCGCAGATTGCCGAAGTTTGAGAAGCGTGAAACTGAGAGGGTGGAGCGTGACGCCATTTGATGCCGCTACTTAACCAGCACGAGCGTTTCACGTTATTATATTTGTGTTGAGAACGTAAGTCATGATATTTAAAGATAAATTCAGTTAAACGAAATATTACAAACGAATTTATTATCCAAATCAATAAATAATTGAAGAGTACATTTTTGCGATATAGAATGATCGTTATCAATATTATTTTAACCAATGAAAGTTTTATTTTCATTGCAAATACATATTTCTACATTATTGAATGTTTAATTAATTTTTATAGTGTTTTATATTATATTTCAAAGTCTTTTTAACAGAGATATAGTTAACATAGCGCAACTAAAATTAATTACTGTAATTTGTCAGTTGTATATAGGTTTTAATTAACTATACAAAAAACTTGTTATTGCTATATATTTAACATATTGAAATAATGAAGGATAGAAAAGGAAATAGATTATGCATGATAACAAAAAACAAACTGCTACAAGAGATAGAGAGAGTTTTCAAAACAATTTTCAAAATAATTTTCTTCACTTTTTAAAAAAAGTGACAATGATAGATCTCCGTGTATTAGTTCTGATTGTGCACGTTCGAATCTAGATATTAAGAAGAAAAAAAAGGAGCTTTAGTCCCTTTTACGAGCCGCATTATATTTTACTACTTGGACCGTTAATATATTATCGCCGCAATACCGTGATATATTTGACATGGGTGTCGGAAAAATTAAAGCAATCTTTTTCTGTTGGTACCGCCGGTGGTCTAAGATCGCGAGTCGAAACCAGACTTCGGTCATGGTAATCGGAGATGTTTGGATATAAATATGTACGCATTAATAGAGAGGCCACCCCATAACCACTGTTTCACAAGGAATACATCTCAGGTCAATGGAAGAAAAAAAGTATCAATTTGCACGGATTAATCTGTTTCACACATACATATAATATACAATATATATATATATAAATTTTATTAATTTATTTATAAAAGGATTAAAAATTTACAATAAATCTGATTAATTTGTCAGTAATTATTTGTTACATTATGACATATTAAGTTATAATTTAACTCATTGTCAGTTTAAGGAAACTATTCTAATTATTGTTAGTTCGATGAATATTTTAATCTTTAAAGAGAGCCAGCTATTATATTTCTGTTTTTTATTTGTTGTTTTTTATGCTATATTTATATAATAATTAACAAAATAAAGAAACTATTCACGCAGAAGAAGGAAATTGAAATTATTAACTGCCTGGAAATGTTTAATTTACAATATAATCAAACACTCGATAATTTGTATAATCTATGCAAAGGTGGTCTAGAGTAATTTAGAGTCTCAATCGGACTTCATATATATGTGTGCTTGTCCGAAACAGTTTTCTTCTTTCGACTAGATGTAATGCGACAACCTCTTTGGGATTCCCGACGGTCGTTTCGCGGATGTTAACAAGGCATCAACATGAGTCTCGTGCCTGACTGCGGTCGACAAGTGAAACGATCGGGAGGGGTGCGGCAACCAGACCGACCACGAATAACACCGATACTGAAATATTGGATTCACATCATGTTCATCTACCTTTTTTTATATATTTCCTGTGAAATATTTTGCTTGCCAGTCGATTTGTTACATTATTTTTAACACCTTTTGTGATAAATTAATCGGGAGCATTCGTATTTGTTTTTTCTGAAATATTATTTAAATGTGATTTTTTAGAGGCCACCAACAGAGTGTTTTCGAGTTATGAGAAACATTTCCGCAACCAAAGAAATCGAATGGATTATTTCTTCTTTCAAAACTTAATTGGATATAATTATATATTCATATGTATAACACGTGATAAATTATTATTGATGAAACTTACATACACATACAGCAACTTATACATTGACACAATTATTTATTAACTTTTGCTTTATGGCAAGATATAATTTTCTGTAAGACTTTTTATTCATTTAAAATACTTTCGCATTTTAGTCATAATAGAACATCTCTTATATATTTTCATATTTTTCTATAAAATATTATATAAAAATAAAAAAAAATAAGATATTTCATTGAGACAGAAAGCCGAAAATCTTAGATAAAAAGTCTTGCAGAAAATTATATCTTGTCATAAAATGTATGCGATTTTACGAAATTATAGCAAAAAAACAAATCAAGATTTTAAGTCAAATATAGAAAATTCTCGTTTTCTTTTTTTCTCTTAATTTTGGTTTGTTACGTTTACTTGTATTTTTCATGCATTTTCTATAATTTTTCGGCCGTCATCACAGAAAATCAATCGCTCGTGTCAAGAGAAACGTTCTAATCAACGAAGAATCGTGGTTGCACGTACGTTGCATGTACGAGAGAACAGCAGTAAGGGTGTCGCTGTTCGAAAAATGAGAATGCATTACCCCGACGCCTCCTCTCAGAGTTCTCGGCGAGATCGACGTTGGTGGTTCGGCGGATAGCACTGGCGTCTGGATCTGGACGCTATTACTAACGTAGAAGCGAGCAAGAGAATGCATCGGAGGGCGACGGAGAAAGAGAACTCTTCTCTTCGCTCCCAGCATAGGCATTCCAAAACAAAGAGCCCGCGAGGCTGATTCAACGGTGGACAATATGTAAATCAGTGGCTGGCGGTGGTCACGATGTCGCGACCTCGTCGTTCCGCTTCGGGCTACCTTCTCAAACCTTCACCATCACCGCCACCAAAAACCTGCTACTAGACCGACTTCTCATAGAGGTATATAACCATATATAATAGTCGCTGATGCGAGAAATTTTACAGAGATAATCGAATCGTAAAAAAGAGAGAGTGAGAAATTATTTCAATTGCTTAAAAATTATTTCATCGAGTCTGGAATTTCATTAAGATGTCAATTATTTACTAATTTATTTATTAATTTGATGAATAATTTTATGTAACAAATATATTTGATATTTTAATTATTTAATAAGTTTTATATGCCAGCATTAGTTTAAAAAAAATGAATCTTAATAATATTTTAAGATTTCGCAAACTATTTGCGATTTTGCGAACTATGCTTCCGCAGACATTTTCTCGTTGGAAATGAATGACATGCATTAAACAAAACTGTTGTTACAACGTAATGTTATATGAAAAATCACTTTTTCATGATGCATTTTACATCGGTGATTTTCGAAAATGACTACGTTCAATCAATTCTGATGCATCAACTGTAAATTCAAGTCGTGTCGTGCATTCATACGGATACCAACGATGACGCATGCGCTGGTCAGGATGACTTTGGTTCCCATGCATTTCGCGAGAACGGTTCACGATATAACAGCTCCATGGTCAACTTCTCGGCCGTTCCTATCTATGGCAATTAGCTGTTAAAAGTGTTCGTGTGTTTCACCAGTTATCGCCGACCCACCCACGTGCCCGAATCGCCCTCCGCGCGTTATCTTGCGACAAAATGCATCTCGTTGGACCGGAACAGCTGGACCCGAAAACGGGCTTTGGATTGTTGCAGTAGATGTTCGCATGCAAGGACGACGTCAATATTGCGAAAGAATGACGTTCCCATAATGCTAATCATTCCCTTTTCATGCAGTCCTCCGATCTTCGTCTTTTTTCCGATCAGTATCATGCTTCTAAGAAGCGACCTCAAAGTTCCCACAAATGGTACCTCTTTTCTTTGAAGTCATCTCACCGCTAACCAGAAGAAACCACGTCATAATCACTAACACGAGAGATGCAACTATAAACGTGGCGAGAGAATGCTTTTACGATTTATTCTTGATTTAGCTTTAATATAAATGATGTTTCGGCGAATGAAATGTTATTTCATTTTTTCAAGAATTAATATTTTTTTGCTCTATTTAAATTCTCATACAAACAAATTTATCTAGTTTTTAATACTTTTTATATACTTTTAATGTCATACATACAGAATTTTATTATAATTTATCTTTAATGAGAAATTATCCTTTGGATAATTATGTATTAAAATTAAAATTATAAAATTAAAATTATAAAATTTTTATTGTATTGATCGTATAAATAACGAAAGGTGTTATACATTACAAACATAATATGATAATTCTGTTATAATTCTGTGAACAGAACAAACACGCGAAATACATATATTTTGAGAAGTATTTCACGCAAAATTTTTATTAATATTTATTATGGTTTGATGAAGGACATGCACGCATTTCGTTGACGCACGAATAGAGAACCCCTTATACTATCGGCTAACAAGGCAAAATTAGTCGTGAAATATATCTAGACTATTTTAGAACGTGGTACCCGTGACAGGATGGCGAGGAATGGAACCTATTAGCGGTACCGCCTCTCAATTAGTAGCAGTTAAAGATGACCGTGTGCTATGCTTATTTTCCTCAGATTGTTCAAATTACGAAATTACTATAAGGTTTCACTCCCTAGATATTTTCATTTCTCATCATCGGAAAAAGAAAAATCAAAATTTAATATAATTACTTTACAAAAAGAATATTTCCTGCAAATTACGTGCCACAAATTGTCGATTGAATATTTCTGTTAATAAAAATTTTAGTAATAAAAATGCAATATAATTTTTATATAATAATTTTAGAAGATGTTGTTGAAAATTTATTTAAACTTTATTTAACATATAGTATAATCACATGAATTTGTACTCAAGCGACGTTGTATCGATATAGTAAACTATATTTTTCAAGAATACCGCGGTATCTTGAGAGAACCGCTTCAACTTTGGAATCCTTTTGTCTCGACATTATTGAAAGATGTTTTAAGGATCACTAGGAATGTTGCGGGAGGGCACCTTCGGGTATTCGAGAATAGCGATGAGACGAGGACGAAGGAGAATATTGCGAGTCAGATAGCGAGTGATGAAGAAGAATGAAAATAGTGAGTGGCGATTCCCTCTAGCAATTCATGCGGGCGCACTGTCCTAATTACAACGGAGCCTTTTATTTTACTTTTTTTTTTCTTAACTGAAAGGGACCGAAATATTTGCCCGCGGCAATGGCGGGAGCTAAACGATTTTGGACCATTCTCAGGACTCATTCAAAGCGAAGTGCAAAAGAATCATCGTCGATGATAGAACAAACTAGAAGAGACGCCAAAGAAGGCTAGAAGAAAAGAACAAAAAAAAGTGTAAAGCGTATCCTGTAGAAAAAGAACATCGCAGTTTTCCAAACCATTCATAATACCGACCGATCTTTGTGGTCTCTTTTCATTCAATTCTCATTCATATCTCATCGTATCGATTGTCGAGTTTTACCATCAACAATTAGTACCCTACACTTCTTTAATAATCAGTCTGAAAATCCGACTCCATTCGATCCCTTTCTATCTACTAGCAGTAGGTGCCGGACTTTCGGATTCCATCGAGGAAGATCAATCTGCCGCTTATTTGTTAATCATTGTTGGGATATTCTTGAATCTTGAAATAAGTATTATTAAATACATTTATATTTGCGAAAATGTTATTGTAATAAATTTACTTTTTATCATTCGAATAATTTATACGAAATAGTAACACAAAACGCATTTACAAATAAAAAAATATATTCGATTTTATAAATAGTGAAGAATATTTCGACAATTGTTTTTCGTAAATAATTTGACAGCGCAAATTTTTTCACGATACCATGTGCTATTATACATCGAAGGAATTATCTGTTTTACTTGAAGCAATCCCATCTTCTTATATGGAATCGTATCGTTCTTCAGCGGTCAAACGTAGGAAGATGGGCTAACGATCTTAATGGCTCGGCAAAACATTGACACCTCGGCGGCGCTCAGGGGACCATCTGGACGAGGATACCAAAGAGAAGGCGGGCAGAGATCGTTAAACACAGGGTCAGCACGAGAGAAGTGGAAATCCTTATGAGAAAGTAAGTTGGGCGAACGATGACAACGAGCTAACAGCGTGTGCAAACATGGCGGCTTGGGACAGAGCCGTACCGGGTCCGATGATCATGTACTTACGCGTTTCCTCTCAAACACTGACTACGTCGACAGCTCCAGAGACACGGCATCGGACACTGATCATGGGAAAAGATAGATTCCGCTTGTTCACGTTGGAATGTCCGAGCCGAATGCTCGAGCAACATGTGCTGATGATCGGAGAATTGTCTCGTTAATTTTCAAAAGTAAATAGTGAAATGTGTACAAAGTACATTTACAATTGTATCCTTGGAGTAAAGATTTAGTGAATATATTAAATCGATTTCTTTAACACATTTATTTAATAAATTCATTTAATAATAGAGGAAATTGTAATGAGAAGGATAAAAAGAATGGCATTGAAGAAACAACGACAAAATGTTTTGAATGGTCTTTGGTTTAATATGATACAACTGAGTGGGCATTCTGAGCACAAAAGAGCCCACTTCCATATCCACAATTATAATCCGCATTTTATTACTATTATTACAGAATATTATCAGATCTGTTCATATGTACAATATATGTATGAAGCGACCGCACTAGTTAATTTTAATTTTATTTATCGTGTATCGCAATATATGGAACGTGCCTATCTTACTCACTAAAATTTTAGCCTGTAATCCTGTGCGCCAAATTTTTCTCATTTATAATTATCGGAATCATTCAATTTTACAATAAATAAGAATATTTACGATCGTATATAGTTTTTTTTTATTTATGCGTTCCATACATTTTTCTACAATTGTTCGAATTGTGATTAAAAAAGACAGAGAGAGAATTAAGAAGGCGTATATTTATATTAATTTTCTTAAACTCGCTGAGCTGCTGCGCTACTTTTAGGAAAAAGGAAAAAAGATGTCTTCATACAAATCATATGATAAATTTTATGATTTTAAGTTTATAAAAAACAATGTTTCTAAAATATAAATTAACCTATCATATAAATATAAATCAGTACTTTATAATAAAAGATCTATTTAAAGCAATATTATTTTAAAATAACAGTCAGTTGTTATAAATTACAAATAATAAAAAGTTACGATACAAATAGTGAATTAAAATTCGAGACAGTCTTCTCGTCTATTCTTCTTTCCTCTTTTTCCGCTTTTTTTTCTCTCTGTCTTTTTTTTCATTGAAACGGAAGCAAAGTAGATTCGATAATGAAAAATTCGGTAATGAATAATTAGTCGCCTGAGGAATATTCTAGGATGCATATATCACAGACGCAATGGAAATAAAAATATACTTTATACGATACGTGTATGCATGCAAATAATGATTTAATAATAAACGTATTAAAATTGTATCGATGATAATTATAAATCTCGTGCGCACACATATAATTTACGCGAAAATATACTTTATAGGATGCGTGTATGCATGCAAATAATGATTTAATAATGAACGCATTAAAATTGTGTCGATGATAACTATGGATCTCGTACGCATACATGTAATTTACAAGTTTCGAGAGATAACGAGTTTCTATTAATGTGAAAATTAAGTATGATTATAAATAATACAGGCGTTCTTTTGTAAATAATCACACAGCAATTTTTTCTATTGTGGCCACTTTTTTCGAAAGATAGCCACGCGACTACGAGTCGTAAGTACCAAAAAAAATTCTCTTCTGACATTAATTTTGAAGATTACTGGCATAGGACGTATCAGGATATGATTTCTATGATTTGAAATTATATAAACGAAATATATATTAGACAATATAAAAATATATATGTTGTATGAATTTATAAAATATCTATTTCATTTTATTAACGGTAAAATATTGATTTATGTATAAAATTGTAAACTCATATTGAAAAAAAATTTTTCTCTAATGTGCCCTGTTGCTAATAGTCCTCAACAGCCTCGCGTTATATTAAAATAAAAACAAAAAAAATCCGTGTCGGTATAAAAAAAGATCATGTAAAAAGATACTTTTTAAACAGGATAGTATCAAGTAACATGTAATACTAGAGGGGCCTGTGAGTGAAATAATTGCGATCAAAAGTGTAAAATTAACGAGCCTCATTTCTGATTAGAGTCCTTATACCCTGCGAAGGTATAACAAGAGAAGGAAGCAGTAGCAGCAACGCGATGCACGACATAGAATGATCTTTATCGCGTCGATGCATTTTTCTCTTTTTTGCGCTATAATAGTGATATCGTTATAATAATGATATCGCTATAATAGTGATATCAATGTAAAACTTCATATACACGAGTAAAATACGTGATACGAAATTTCAATTGTGATATATCCCCCTTTATATTTTATATACTAGACATTTTTAAGCTCAACTATACACTTTAAATACAATCGATCGGAGTGTGTAAAATCTTTATAAAAATAAAATAAATAATCTGAATAAATATAGATATACTAATATTATAGTTAGTCAATAAATTATTATATAAGATTATGAGGCACAAAACGCTCGCGAAAAAATCTTTCTAATGATGTAAAATTATTGTCGCGTGCACAGTGTAATTTATACACGCAATTTTCTCTATTCATTGATCACAAGAGATCGAAAATACTGTGTTCGATTATAACTTACAGCGTAAATGAATTTTTTTCTACTAAACTAGGTTTTTCTCACCTCATTGCTTGTTGCTTGAGGACAAATAGAAACTCGAAATGTTAGATAAGTATCCACATCTCCAAACTGACATGGATTAATTAAACAAAATATTACATAAATGATCATACTAAATTCGACTTGAGATTGTTTTATAATTGTTTTATGTTTTCGTGATACTTCTTACTTTTCTCGAGTGCTTTAATCTTTTGTGTATCGTGTACATAATAGCAGGTGATTTTTGCAACATTATTCGTGTAGAGAGGTATCATAAAAAGTCTCAAGTCTCTAAGTATTTAAAAACTAAAATTAAATGATTCGTATGATCGTGATCAATGTTATTGAAATATAGTAAGAAGAAAGTATCGAGTATAACAGATATCACGTAGTAGAATATTGGATAATCGTGATATGTAGTTGTCTCGAGATTCATTTAAGTTGAACATTGGACGATCGATTCGACTTAATATCTACTTTTTTCTCGCGCATGAAATCAAATACAAACACGTCATGGGATGCATTTTCGCGCAAAATCATAATTATGTATGTATGTGATGGTGAATTATGACGGCGAAAGTCGATGGGTTAATGATGACGCGATTTTTTAATTTTATTTTCCTCTTTTTTTTCTTTATACTATTATATCTAATGCATCACATTGTATCATACTATTGAGAGAGAAGATGGTGGTGAACATATTGAATGTGTCAATGATGCGAGATATTCCTCGATAAAATCGATTGATATTAATATCAACCCGCTTTTTGCTGTGGAGACATATTTCTAAAATTGTTGTTATCTGATATATGCAATAATATATCGAAAAAATTCTCTTTTTATATATCTACCACCTTCTTTCTCTCTATCACCTTAGAATAGTAGAGCATCCAGTTGCAGTTGCGCCAATTTTCCGAGATAGGAGATGGGGAATCGTCGTCTGGAAACGTCCCTTTACTCGACTTCCGGCCTCGTTGTCTTCATTGTTTTCTTCCATATTACGTTTTCATTTCCATTTTATCCATGTTTTGTTTTAAGTGAAGGCTTATTTGAGCTATATTATCGATACCGTTCATACAGTTAAGCAACCATATGTAATCCCGCAAGGTACGGAACGTCGCGTTAGACCGCATGTCTTCTCCTCGATATATTAAAGGCATTCTACTTCGCTCGATATTCTGCAGCGGTATTCCGTATTGTACCATGGTTTCTTGTATTTGACAGAGAATCTATAAAAAGAAGCATCAAAATATTAGAGATAATTGGAATATAGAAAGTAATATGTAAGAAAATATATTATGAATCTTTTGATAAAAGAGCACCTATTAACCTATTAACAAGAAGATTGCATTTCAAAAATATTTATAGAACTTTTAATTTTTTTTTGAGTCTATAGTTACTAATTTAAAATTGATATAGATCATTGTAAAAATATCAAGTGTCTTCCAAACATGATGCACCTCGAGAATAAATATAAAAGGCAGAAAATTTCAATATAGGATAGAAAAATATGCGCGCCGAAAACTATTCATGATAAATAAAACGGCAGTTTAGTCTTTTAATGATATTTATGACTTAATTCAATCGTAAAACGTTCGCAAAACTTGACAAAATGCTTTTTATCGCGTTTATAGTAAGGAGGCAGAATAATTTATATCATTGATGCTATTGTGACAATCATGCAAAGCGATTCATTTTTTTACAGCGTAGATTACGGAAGAGAAAATAGAAAATGGAAAATTTGTAGTTTAGCTTAATTATTTATGAAGATAATAGATTTGATCTCAAAAATGAACTCACACTTTGAAATAATACTTCAATATGCACGAATTCCTTAACATGGTCGAGACCTAAGATCTGCTGGTCCCAAATACTCTGTTCCAAACACATCATGTACATCTGTACATTTTCATACATCGTAGTGAGAGCCGTTTTATACTGAAAATATATCAGTTATGTTATCAATCAACTATCTAAAAGTGTATATTTATTTGTATCTATATATCGCATCACATGCTTCGTAAAAATATATACTTCTTAGAGATTGTTGTATATTATTATTAATCTTTTTTTATATATTGTTAATGATAAAGAAGAAGCGACATAAAATAATGTTATCGATAATACGTACGTCTAATTTCTTGAAATCCTCCAGGTTCCATTTAGGCAGCCATGGGTAATGTTGAGTGTCTCCAATTTTGGCGTAGTTATTCAAAGCGTCCCCTATCTGTAAAATTAAAGAAGAAAACTGTGGGCGTGATTGGGTGCATTGCTACGCACAAAAATTAAGCCGCAACATTAAAAAAAGATGCGGAACTATCAAGTTTCTTCATCGTCATTTTTTTAATACGTAAAGCCGTGGAAATTTGAAAAAAATTATTCCGCGTAGGCGTGGGACGCTATTATTATATCGTTCTGCATATCTCTCATATTTATTACGCACGAAAGTTGATTAAGGTATATAAAATGATTCGAAATATGCCTTAGAATAAACATATAATTTACTGTTTCTATCAGGGTCATCTTCGTTCAATCGCATTTATCATATATAAATGCAAATCGTTAATTTTATTTTTTCTTTATTTCTATATCACACTTTTTTATCTCACTCTCAATTTTATTTTCTTGATAAAAAAATCTTAAAAAAAAATACGAATATGCGATTTCGAAAACGCAAAGATTTGGCTACTTTCTCTTGAATAAAGTGATGTATCTCATCGCTTGATATTGTCACTTTGTGAGAGGAGAATCATGGATTGGCGCAACACGCTGCTGTTATTGTATTTCCAGGTATCCGTCAATTATGTCAGCACTGGTGCGAGATGTACCGGATTCGCGTGCTCGCTCTAATTTCTCGCGGTAGCATAACGTAACTCGACGCCACTGAATGTCAGCATGAGTTTAGTCACCGATTACACGTCGTGCAACACCTTTTACACCATCAGTCTCTCGATATCCCTCGTTCCTGGTATAATGAAAACAGGCAGCAGGCCGTGCGAAACGGACGTTGTCGAATGAGGCAGCTTGCGCCGATTTCTCGACGTGGGAGCGCACGCGTGCCAGAAGCGGCGGCACGCTCTGACTTTTCGGGAATACCGGGATGATGGGTCAGCTAACAAAAGTCAGCTTAGTCCTCAGAAATTACTTGGAAACTCGGGCGCCGGGACGCGCTAATTATCCCATCAGGGATCGCTTACATCGAACGAGTCATTGTGAATCACCCAGTGAGTTGAGAAGTGCCGCTGGGAAAACTGAGGGAAACATGCTACCGTTTGCGTATACTAGAGATCGTTTCTCGTACTTCGTTTCGATCCATTATGATGTGATTTCATGTAGAAGATTGTTTCAATGTATCTATTTCAATGACGAAAATTAATACAAGTGTTATTCCAATAGTTTATATCATATAAAATGAAATTTTATCGTATAATAATTATGCATAATGATTATGTAATATTTTGCGCTCGATGCGTTCAGCCCTGCAAGCTTTCGAAGTGTGAGATAGGTCATTGGTCTCTTATTATGATAAACAGTTATGATCAACAGTTTGATTTGAAGAATCAAACAACCGTCTAAAAGACGGACATCGTGATATTAATATTCTCTCTTAATAAACGGTATCTAATGGAGTTTATATGCAGAGAAAGATGATTCAGCATCATTGATCTTATATTTTGAAGTAATTGTTTTTGACACAGATAACGCATCATATGTACATCATTATCTCAGGCAGGAATGGCAATAATGATCGTATGATACTACTCTCATGACCTGCAATGCGATAATACCTTCGATCGCAAACAACATTCCTGAGAACTAACACTGTCAAAGAATCACATGTTGCGTAGCCTGATAAATCATATGTCTTCAATGTCTGTCCTATGTAATGCATATAATGCCATGGCAGAAAAACAAGTTTATGAACTCGCATGTAGGTTGATGAACGAAAATAGCGGCACGCCTGAAAAATAAGTATACATGACAAACGGATTTCGAAGATACGACAGCGGCGCGCGAGGGTAACTCATAGAAAGGCGGCATCGCAGTAGTCATTCATTAAATTCATTCCCTCGTTATAGCATGTTCGATCTCGTGTACCTGCGGACACTCGTGCGCCGATCGATGATCGGTCCTTCTCACGCCCCGGTCGTTACGAAAGCATCCAGAAGGATACAAAGATATCTTTTCGGCCCATCACTTTGTATCAAAAAAATATTAAATACGCACGGTGGTCGGCCACCGATTGCGTCATCAGTCGTTATTGCTAATAATACCAATAACGATATCTCGACCGCAAAGTTTTCTAAACGTGTAGACGTATAGGTAATGAGAGATTTGATGGGTAATTAAATGAAATTTTACGATAATTTTGTGCAAGCAATCCTCTAATAAATACATTAGCGAGACCTACGTGTCTACCTACGCGTAGAGCTCTCCGCTAAATCTACGTTTGCCTTTCCTTCTTTCAGGTGCCGAAAAAGAACTCGTTTTCATCGTCGCGTTTTATGATGTGTTAGTTACATTCGCGCGTGACGGCTCTCATTCCGCTTGAATATCGATACTGTGGTACAATTTCTCATTTTGATGCGACATCAAGGATGACACGTAAAGTTATAAAGATCATTGATCTTTGTTTCACGCTCCGAAGCGTTTAAATTTTCCTTCTTTGCACTTTTTCTGCTACGAGACATATAAATACGAAGGAATTGCGAGAGCAAGAACGAGCAATGGGAGAAGTGATAAAAGCAAGATAAAAAGGAAAGAATGAGAAGAATTGTCGCTAACAACCACTGGCGGCGGACAAATCTGTGGCGCGGGTCTTTTGTGCCTCGTAAAAGTCTCGTCGGCCACACTGGGACCACACGAATAATCGTAAAACCGAGCTGGAAGCTGGCAGGAAGTAGGTTGGAAAGAATAGGTACGGTCTCCGCGCGCGGCGCTGCCACGAGGACCCGTCAAAATCAATTAGCCTTTCAGTCTTTCTTCTAGCGCGGCTTCATCATTGCACCGCTTATTAGAAGTTATAAAATTTCGGTGTGACGGTGATTTCAAGAGTCGATCGAATGCCTCGCAAGTTCGACACATTCTACGAATGTAAAGAGAGAGAGACCGCTAAAACTGGACTTTTTGATCTAAATATTCTGGTAATTTTTTAATAGCATCGCGCCTTAATTGAATAAATCATTAGATTTTTTCTGATATAAAAATCGTATCATATCTAAAACATCCAAGCAAATTTTTTTAGAATTTTTTAAGAATAGAGATTAAGAATTCGCGATCGCGACGATTGAAAAATATGTTATTGCGCAAAGCAGCGACGCGAAGCAGAAATCGAAACGCAGCATGGTAGAAGAAATGTGTCGTATCGAGACGAGTACATGCACTGGCAGGTTGTATATCCGGTCTGAGTTTTAGTATGCAGGCGATGTGCCGATGTGGCGTGCCCGTCCGAGGCGGAGAGGGGCAGCTTCCGATTCTGATTTATTGGAATCCTCCGCTTCCGATATTTTATCCGATTCCTTCACGTACGCGATGCAAACACCGTCCGTCGCGATCACGACGGATTGCGGACCGCCGAATTCGACTTATTAAGTTGTACACAAGGACGTACGATGAACTGTCACGACGACGAAACAATGAAAGTTTCGCGATAAACGTGTAACAGAAGAATGAAATGTACTAGAGCCATAATCGAGGCTTTAGTCCATATAATAGGGCAATTATAAATGTGCTCTAAAGATTCTCAATCATCCCGGAAGCTTCGCAGAAAATTCTTTTTCCAATTGCGAGAGACCGCGAGACATTTTTGTGCAAATTTTCTTCGCGTTCGCGCCATGAGATGCATCGATCGTTTCCGCCGTTTTGCTTATATCCTTGACTAATCTAATTTTTCCACTCAGTAGACAGTCTAAGCCGATAACCGATAACGAGTGTCGGAAGATGAAATCATACTGGACCACTAGACAGTATGTCGCCGTCGATATCAAGTGAGAAAGGCGCCCCTGAAGCTTAGCCTCGACGCTCACGACAAGGAGAGGAACCTGACTCTTGTCTGCTCAACTATGACTTCACTCTTTTTCCATGTGATTCTTTCTATGTCGCAAGTAGCGAGGCATTTACACGTGTGCAATTTATTGTCTTTCCTGTCAAGGGTAAGAGCGTATCGTATTATGCGCTGACTTAGAAAACATCGGCATCCAGTATCGCTGTGCGATGATGTAACGGGAATATTTTCTAGTCGCCTTCGGCCGGGGCTTCAGGGCGAGACGGACCCTGCGGAGAGGTATAAATACCCTTTTTTAATGGACGCGACGAATGTTAATTTACTCGGTCATATGTTCGTTTGGATAAGTAAATACTATTTGCGCGAGGGAAAGAAGATTTTTGGTCTTAACTTGTTCAATGATCATGGATCTTTATTTCTGAATATCATTATTTGACAAAATGTAGCCATTTAGGAACTAATGATTGTTTGCTTTTTGGAATTAATAATTTTTCGCTTTTTGGAAGCTTGAGTTTTCTTACATTGTCGTAACATGCATAATAAAGAATTGCGGTTCTAGATTGCATATAAAAATTATCTTGAATAAAAATTATCTTTTTTGAAAGAAACAAAATTTCGCATGCGAAACATTGCCTTTGCTTCTGCGGTCTTCAAGTCGGTCTTTTTTTTAATCGTTTTTAAAGAGAAACCTTGAGAAATCGCTTCGATCTGGTGCGTGATTTATTATCCTTGGCCAAAGATAATAAGGTACGATTGGTTGGGAAGATTCTTTCGAAACAAAAATTTCTCATGATCATATGTATTTATCTGTCTCATAAAATCGATCACATATTACTTTTGAAATTCAAATCGCAATCGCAATTTTTTTCTTGAAAATAACTGTTAATAATAAAAGGTTAAGTTTCGTAATTCAATAGAGATATAATAAGTAAGGAAGATTTATTTATTTTTAATAAATAATGTGTGAAGATAAATTTTTTTATATTTAATGTATTTTATCTAAATGTCAATTTTTTTATATTGCAATTTAAAATATAAATTGTACTGAAAAATTTCTATCATTACTTTTAATTCTTATTTTTATTAGTAATAAGGAAAAGAAAGACCTTAATAACGCGCTTTCAATCACCATAAAAACGTGACATAATTCACAAGATCGAGATCTTTTTCAGAAGTCTATGCGACTCATGAAACTACGATCAATGAACGACCGGAAGTACTACCATAACCACCTTCCGTTTGAAGTTCTCTCACTCTATCTGTTCCTCCCCCCTTCCCCAGGTTTCTAGAAGGCACGTTAGTAATTATCCAAGCATTGATGAGTTTAATATTAAAACTTTCGATATATATAGTGATTTTTTTTAATCCGCCAAAATGAATGACAATGATAGCACACGAATAGAATTCTCGAAAAGGATGACGATGGGAAACATTGATTTTACGCGAAATATAGATTTTATTACTTACAAAAATCTTCATGAACTCTTTAGTGCGTACTGCTGCACTTTCCGATAGGAGGCGTATATTTTCCATAAGTTCATCATATCTTTGCGGAGCCTCTGTGAGGTCTTTATCCAAAACATCTTCAGAGTCTACAACACTACCACAAGGTTCCACCCATGGGGGGGTTTCAAGCAATTTTCTGTAAATATCCTCTCCTATTCTTACGTTTTTGTCAGAGTTTATATACTCGTCAACATGGAACGGCATTGGAGCACTGTGTACCGACGACGTTAGTAGAATCACAACTACACAACTGGACAACCAGGATAGTCCTGAAAATAAAAATGATTATGTTAGATTTGTCGGCCAAACGATTTTTATGCTGTGGGTTTAAGTATCGATCACAATGCCGCTATTGAATTGTGCCCTTCAATTTTTTTAATATTAAGAGATTACAATTTAATATTATGATATTTAAAAATACTTTTATTTATTCATATATATGAATTATATATAAATGTATTTATGTAATTATATATGATATTAAATGTAATTATATATGATATATAAAAATACTTTTTTTTATTCATATATATGAATTATATTGTAATTAGAATGAGGTCGACGAGGAATATTTCTTTTCTCATTCTTTTATTTTCATATTGCTGACAAGGCATTTTAATGTATGTATGAGATACAATAGGAAGTTGTATAGCGATCCTCGAAACAGTTACATTAATACAGGCGTGGCGAATGAATGTCGCAAAATTGAAGTTGATCATTTTGCGATGAAAATTTAACTTGCGTACGGGCATCATTAACGGAATTAAAAAATAAAAAACAGAGATACAGTTCAATAATCAACGATTTGACGTGAGAGCCTGCGTGAAATTATCATCGAGCTTCCGGCTCATCGAGCCCTTTACTCTTCTCTGTTTCCACCCTCCGGGATTCACTCGTCGATAGTAAGCGCCTAAATGGTAGATTCCGATCGGGACCGTCTTATGATCATCCGGCAGTTTCAGGATCACCGCTCATCGAATTACGTGCCCGTGAATTCGTCGTCGCATTATTACGCGAGTTACGACCCTTGATGAGGGGCCTCGGATCACGTGCACCGATATGACGACAAACCATCAACGGTTGCGTACGCATTTGGACGATATATAACGACAAGAAGCTACCGCATACGTGTTGTCTGCATTTAATCCGTGCCTCCCTCTTGGCCACCATTTTAAAAAGGTTTCAAGTGCATAAGTCGAGCAGATATTATTGCGAAATGTAATTTCAATTTAAATCGTTTCTTGTACGACATGACACATTTTACATTTGTAAACATATTTTCGCGATATTTTATCTAATTATCTAAATTTTCACATTAAAATCTGTCTTTTAAATCAAATATGATTTGGAAAAATTATACGTGTACGGTCACCATAAATTTGTATCGTGAAAAAAATATTTTTTCTTAATTAATTTTTTCTATTATCATTATTTGACAAAAATTTATCAAAATATTTAACAATATCATGTCTTGCAAAAACTTATAATTATATATGAATAACGATATTTTTCAAACAAGCAAAAAAAACCGTATCAAAGTAGGGATATCGAAGAGAGGTGAAGATTCGAGTATCAGATTAACTTGTCGCTCTCGACGAGATGAATAGTCGCGCGACCAAAAACCGGAGGTGCGTCGTGCCATCCATAGACGCTAACGAATTTAATTTTAATGTGCGTGAACGTATGATGCAGCGTGGCCAGCGGACGCGACGTACGAACAGAGGGAGACAGAAATGCAGACGGAGAAAGAGCAAGATGAGGAGAAAACGAAGAGTGGGACGGGGCGTAGGGAGACGCCTCGGACACTTAACGCATATTAATGAGCGGCTCTTAAGTGCGTTCTACGTTGCGATGAGAGAGCAATTTGCCGTAGGGAAGTTTGCGCCCTAAACTGACAACGCAAAACCGTGTCGGTCAACGGCGGCGACATGTTGCCATAACTTTCGACGCAAACATGTCACTTCCGATACGTTCGAAAATGCAACGATCCGCTATTAGTTTACAGAAATAATCGCGAGGATGTGATAAACGTTAATTGTGCGTTCTGAAATTTGTATCAGATGGATATATTACACAATCAATTACGATATGCGGAATAAAAAATACACAGGAGACGAGAAGTCATAATTTCTTATACATATATACATACAACTTGAAAAAGGTATTATTGCTGTTGCAATGTATGAACACATTTCGATTTACTATTTGTTTCTGTTTCCGCAGTTAATTGTACACAATACACGATGGCGTTATTGAGAAAAATATCTGTTTTTGTGTTTTATTTTTGTTAAAGGAAAAAAATAATATCTTCTATCTACGACAATTCTAACGGAAGGCATCCAATTAATGATGTTCGCTAATGATGTTAGGAGAAACATGTACTTACAACGAGCTTTTAGTCAATATTTAGCACGAACAGGCCTATATCGAGAAATGGTCATTGCAAATATTTTTATCGTGTCGCAGAAAAAAAATTCACGTAAATGGTCCACGTAAATGATCCACGTAAATGATCTTAATGTCCACGATTGTATTTCCTTACTTGTCGCTCATAAACATCATTTACTTTCTCTTATTTCTTTAATTATGCTATCTCTCTTTTTTTCTTATATTTAATTGCTATGCAATTAATCTTCTATGATCGGTTAAATTTGTCGACGGAGAAAGCCATACGAAGTAAAATAAACTTTCAGACAACTTCTCATTTTTGAAGGGAAAAAAATTTAACGGCAGCCAGCTGCTTAGAATTCACTCTTATATTCGTCTAATCGAAGGGAACGTTGCGGATTTAATTGTACTTTACTAAAACATGTCGATATATGATCGAAAAAAAACTTCTTGATATATACTAATGCTATGTTCCTGCTAGTTTCCTTTCATTATAAATGAGTTTATATTGAATACAGTTTATATTGAATACTTTGGAGTGAATTTTTATAAAGAAATGCATAAATTGAATTTTTTTATATATCTGTAAGACAAAATATGCAGCACGCAATTTATAAATGTTTCGAAATTCTTTTACTCTATTTATTGTCATTCGTGTCATACTTTCTTACGAGTTTGACGTCATTTTCGAGCAAGCCGATGAACGTATTAGTCATCCGTCTTGTAACGGTCCTCCTTATCGATTCCTCATTTACAGGTTTGCGGATCTTAAATCTGTATGCGCTTTATTCATTATTTTATCTACTTTTTAAATTCAATTCAAGATATCTAATTATAGGGCTCTAGAATTTCTTCAAATAAATTTAAAATACGCGCCGAGTATACAGTTATATTTGCTTTCGTCCGCCCACCTGTTGAATCTAGTGGGATTCCTCTACAGGTGGTTTAACCCCAGCTCTTTCACAAACTCTATTACAGGTTTATCTTTTGACTATCTGCCAAATCATTTTTCTGTTGCAAGATAAGAGATATGCAGTGTCTCATAACTTATTATGAGGTGTGAATACAGAAAAATTTCTTGTAATAAAGCAAAAAAAAAATAATATAAATTTATATGAAAAATGCTAGTGAGAACTTAGTATTATTTTTGCATGATGATGAAAAATAGCAATCCATAATAAATTGATGGATACACACACACACGCGCCGCGTATCGCGACCTACCGCAACGCACTTCGATCCATGGACGCGAACGGAAGAAAAGAGAGTAGCGGGTCGGGTGTAATGGGGTATAATTGTCACGAGCAATGCGAGGACAGTGCGTCATTACCGCATTTTTCATCGTCTTTCTTGCTGGCCGACAGCAGAGATGCGCTTTGCACCGGTGTTCACCGGCTTGCGAGCCATACTTTTTTCAATGCGGCCGCGAGTTCTTAGGAATTTCGATGGAACGCCGTCGTTTAGCGTCGTCGTTGAGGTAGGCCCTTGTAATATCGGCGACGGTATGCGGGGAAAAGTGTAAAAGAGGGTAAAATGATAGACAAGTTTACCACCTGATAAATATTTCGTGGCTTTCAGTCAACATATGTTGATTGATAAAACGACAGAAATTATGACGAAAAGAACTATACTTCAAAAATGTGCAAGTTGAAAAAATATGATATAAATTTCGTTTATAACGAAAAGAAACGCACAGCAGTATTATATCAAGTAGAAGTTTTCTGTCATATGAAATGATTTTACGAAATATAATAAAATCCGCGACGTTCCTAGGTACAAGAGTAAATTCTATAGGCAACTATCTTAAATCTTAAATTTCTTTCTTCTTAAGAATAATAACTTGTTGTCTGACAATATGCCTATATTTCATCTTGTATCTTTGTCTCTCTTGACCAAATTAATCGATTATGGAAAACTGATTTATTTCCAAACACTATCTGCGTTTAAAATTTAGAAACAATTCTAAATATATTTTGTATACAAAATGTATTCCATATTATAAAATAATTCTGATTAAAAACATTTACAAAATAAATTTTATTACTATTGACAAATGCAATAATAGATAAATGTTAACGGACACATGGAAAAAATGACACAATATTATATAAAAAAATTGTAAAACTTATAATTTTCATGAGCTAATAAAAGGAGTATGTAATCAACAATTGAAGAAAATCAAATCAAGTATATATTTGTAGATCACAGTATACTTAAAGATCGACATATATTTTCCAAGGGTACTTGTCAAGGGACGTTCAATGATTAAGATTCCAAGACATAGGTTTTACCGCCAAGTCATAAGTCGATTCGGGTATAGCTTTACGAGTCACTCGAATTTTTTGCTTATCAATATCAGCCAACTAACAAAATTTTTTAATTTATTCGTTTACTAATCGATAATTCTAATCGGATTATTGCATAAAAAAAAGATTTGTTGAGTTCTATAATTTTATTGAGTAAATATTTTTTACGTTAGAGAAATTCCTAAAGATCAGCATATGAGTGTCTTTTTTCTTTTCATGTTTTTGTTTTTTTCTCTTATTCTTTTGCTTGATGTTACAAAAGATATTAATAATGAGCAAGGAGTATAATTGACAGGCTTGATGCAAATAAAGCAAATCTTGATATGATTTCCAAATCAATTCGTAGAAAGCCTTGCAACCGGAAAGAGGATGCAACTTTTATATTGTCAACGACCACGCTGTACGAAGATAGAACAGTATAAAACAGCCGAAATATTGTTGAAATAATTACATAATACTATTATGTTGCTACTAATCTTAAGTTAATCAATGTTTAGTTATGTTATATCAATGTTGAGCATAGCAACATAATAAAATTATTTTTTTCATTTGTCAATTAATATCATTGCTCGACTTATATCTCGTCTTATATTATTGAATTATTTCAATACATGATACTTTTATCTGATCGTTATTCATTTTTAAGATAAAAATTCTCATTAATTCTTAAAATCTCAATTCTCATTAATTCGTACGTTGAAGAAATTAAAATTTAATTATTTTTATAATAATGATTTTTTCCCCAAATATTATTATAACAGTCAAACTTGCTCCATGATAAACACAATTGATGATATTTCGACTTACTTAGCCACGTGGACAATATCCTGACGAACGTGATGAATGCAGTACGAATCTTCTGCGCTTTTCGATCGTCGTAAAACGCCGGCATGAGATGCGAATTATATGGTAAGTGTCTTTTATCACAATTATTTCCCGCCGTTTTTTTAATTGTCGCTTCAGTGCTACGATTATTCGCAACGATATCATCCTGGTATTTAGGCGGCAACGTTGAGTTCAGTGCATAGCTTTGCACGGTACGGTCAAGGACCCGATGGGACGTAGTCCTCTGATCGCGGGTGAGTATGACTTCCATCGTTTGATCGATCATCACGTTTTCCACAATTATAGTGATATAACACTATCACTCTAGGTGTGCGCGTCTCTCGCGTCAACGATGTATGTATATGAATAATAGATATACACGTGCGTTATATATGTATATATATATATCTATATATATGTATGTATATGTATGGATGCCGAGGATGATGCGTGTGTATATGTATATATATGTATATATATATATATATATGTATTTGTGCTCCGATGTCCTGTCGTCACCGATTCCGGTCACTTCGCCGAGGGGTTGTCACACTTGAAAAACTGTGCGCACAGAATCACAATCCGTTTGGCACTGGTTCGAGACACGCGATACACTCATTCTTATACGACAGGGGGGAAGGGGGGTTGTGGGATCCCGAGAGAGAAAGAGGAGGGGGTGGGTGCTTGACAAGGTGGCGGGGGTACTTAAGAAGAAGAGAAAGAATCAAAAGGGTACACCGTTAAGGGTGGCTCACGTATATGCTTTTCTTTTTTCTCAGCTTTCGATTATCCTCTTCGCACCGTTACTTTTATTCCTGCAATTCCTTTTATCCTTTCATGGTCACGCCCTTGCAAAACTGTTGGTTGGTTGGTTGAAAAGGTAATCTTGTTTCCAAAAGAAAGTCGTTTAGTTATCCGAGAGAGAGAAAGAGTAAAGCTCAATCAATCAGATGCGAACAAATCGACATAATAGGCGAGCGAAGAAAATTCATTCGTTGTCATATGCAATAGGACCATATGTAAGGAAGAAATGAAAGAAAATGACTTCTGCTTCGTATGTTCTTCAATGTTGTCTTTATTGCTATTCTTTTTCGTTTTCTTTTTTTCTCCTTTTTCTTTCTTTTCGTTCACGAACGTAACTCTCTTTCACTCTTTCTATCACTTCGTGCGCCAATGTATGACTGTCAGTGTATGTACGGGCCACTCAGTCGACCGGTGCCTATATACGTTATAAAGCCGCCGAAGCACGTGGCCCGCACCCCGCTTTCGGCCAATCTCCCACCATCCTCGCCCTTCCTCGATCACCCGCGCTTGGTGTTACTTACTTCTTTCCATCTTCTATTCTTCCTCCTTCTCTTCATCATCAGAGTCGCCGCCACTGCCACCTCCTTCGTCGCGTCCATTATCTCTTTTCCCTTCTCCTACTTGCTGTTTCTCCATCCTCCGACTCCCTGCCCCTCACTGTTGGGATTTGCAGTGGTTCAGGACTTCGCGACTCATTCATAACTCCCTGCGACTGACTCGCTATCCCCACTCAATCGACTCCCACCACGCGTACGTAGTAGGCGCTAGTCCACCCAACCAAGTGATGCTACATCGACTCACAGTTGACCTGCCGTCACAGTTTCATCTCCTGAATCGACGATCTTGAGTATTACGTATGGATGCGGGAGTTTCCTTGTACTTGTCAATTGATATTCGTCGAAGCGGGTCGTAACCCTTTAATTCTTTGACTTAAATACTACTGATATAATTATAATTTTATTTTTTTATAATTGTCTTTTTATAATTGTATAATAATAACTATTTTTTAATTTTATATAATTGTTTAATAATAACTATTTTTTAGGTTTATAATTTATTTCTTTTATTTCATATAATTTTATTTTTACTGGGCATTGCATTCAAGATATGTAAAAATAAAAATTTAACCGAAAAGAAATTTAAATCACAATGAAAAACATAAAAAATCTAAATGAAAAATTTAATCTTAAAAATTTAATCTTAATAATTTAATCTTAAAAATTTAAAAATTTTTCATTTTTCTCCTACTTATTACATATTTTGATAATTTTTATGATTTATATAGAATAGATAATAGTTTGTTTTGTGATAGATCAAATTCACAATTTAATGAACGCATTTTTCGTAACAGAAAATATCTTTGAGCATGTTTATATAAGTATCACTTTAAGTTAAATATGCAGTTTTTAAACCTTATATTGAAATCATAATTAAACAAAATATTGTTCACGGCATAAGGATTTTTTTTTATCACAAGAAGGTAATGTAATTGATCAATATTCTTCATAAAAATCATACTATATTAATATAATGATAAAATAAATCTGTCGATATAGGGCTAATTATATCATAAGACACTCCGCTTATAAAGACGTGCGTCAATAACTCAGTCGTACGCACGATTCCATTAATTGCCGCCGTCGACGAAGGCATGACACCATTCGTTATCCTCAGTATATCGTCAAGAATCTCATATGTCCGTAGCATTTTCATAGTATCAAGTTTCGTGATCATTGCGAAGAGTTCATAGCATTAATGAACAGTGCTAATGATGGTGAATCGCGATTCTTCGTCGTATTTCGCTATTCTTCTACGTCAGAATGTGTATCTACGTTTCCGTAGATATAATAATAACACTGACAGTATGATGATGACGTTAATAGTAATTATTACGTTGTTTCGCTGTTCTTATGTAATGAGTGTTGGTGTTAGATTAAAAACGAAGTCTATTATTAAAGTTTGCAACAAAGAGTACGAACAAGTGCCTGTAGACTTGTTATCCAAAATTTTTTCAACGCGAGATTGAACTTTATTTTTGACTTAAAATAAAGTTTATGTGTAGGTTACTAATATACAGATTTCCAGGTTGAATTACTGGTTCATTTTCATTCTTATAAAAATTTTAATTTTTACCTTTATAATTATTACTTATTTTACCAATCTTCTAAAATGTGAACTCGATCCATTGAGAAACATGGATATTCGTATCTATCATATTAAACTTTATTTTAAACCAAAAATGAAATCCAGTCTTAAGTTGAGAAAATTTTGGAGAACAATTGTGCTAAATATTATTTTATTTTGCAAATTTATTAAGCACATTTATTTCTTTTTATTGCACGTATATATTTCTCTTTTTATTTTGCATAATGTTATATTTTATATTGAGAATTTTTATTTTATTTTATATTAAATATTTCATTTGTATCTCTAAAATCTTTCTCAGTATTTTAACACGTCAGCAAGGATGATTGAAAATGAAATGTCATTTCTTACGTTTTCCTCCAAGTTTTTTTAGCACATCAGACTTTCGAGATAAATGAGATTAAAGAAATCAAGAAGTCGATTTCGAAGACGATATTCAAGTAACAGAATAGCAATTATTTCAGAGTAATTTGATTGATTGAGTCAGAAAATTTTATTATTCATCTCCAAAATCAATTTTGATTTTTCCCGATCCGATATTTTGTCATTGAGATATACCATTTTGAAGATAGACATATTTTGATATGTCATTTTGAAAGATCCTTATGGATTAAGGATTTGGAGCTTGAAGCACAAGATTTTGGAATTTAAGGGCTTGAAAATTTAGACTTTAAAGATTTAAAGATTAATGATTTAGGATTAAAAAAAGCTTGTGTTCTCAAGTCTGGGACTCATGATTTATAGGCTTCCATGTATGAAAATTCTTCTTTAGTTCCTTAGTCTTTAAAATGGTATATCTCGGCGATAAAATATGATCGGATCGAGACAAATTAGCTACAAAATATTGTTAGAATAAATCAAAATAGATTTTGAAGGAAACCAACTAAATAATTCTGAGCCAACTGCTATTCCAGCAGTTACCTGAAATGCCTGAATACCATGATGACCAAAGTTATTATTTTCACCTCTTTAGTCTCATTTAGCCTCATCTATTAAAATCCTGACATGCTAAGCAAATTTGAATATTGGATTCAGTGCTAAAAGTCATATAGAAAATAACTTTTCAATTTGAATCATACTTCACTTATATTTGCAGATCAGTGTAATTGGTAAATTTTATATATTTATTTTTATATATTTAATTTTTATATATTTAAACTTTTTTCTTCGTAATCCATGTATTGTTAATTTATCATAATTGATATCATATTACATCCGATCAAGTACATCCGATGTCGATGAAACTTTCTTTCTCTATAACTGCGAGGAGATTTTTATCTGATCGAATAATCCAGATTCTCCTCTTGCGCTTTGAAATTTCCCACTATGGCGCCCATAGTCCCCACTCAAAACGGCATCCATATCCTCTTTTACCTCCCACTTAAAGTCAGTGATGACGTTTCCTTTCACTAGCTCTCGATTGCTTACGCACATTGCCGTACCTTGGACGGATTGAAGTTGGAAGCATCCGCGTGTATGACAAATCCATGTACTTCAAAAAGAATTTTCTTAGAATGCACCGGACTCAGGAAAAGATAGAATTTAAACTGGCAAATATTTTCGGGGAATCTAGTTTAACGATTCGGATGAGATCAATTAGAGTTAGACAGAGATATTTGGAAGAGATTTCTAATTAATTATTGTAAGAGAGTTAATTCCATTTAACTATTACGTGCAATGTTGCGTAAGTTTCAATATATATAACTTAACTATAACAGTTATATAATTATAAGTAGCTATAACAATTATAATTGTTTTTAATATCAAATGATAGAAGATTTATAATAGAATATATAGACTGTTTCTATTAATAGTTTAATATAATAATTATTAATTATTATTTACATGTTAGATGAAAATATTTTTAAAAAATGTTAAAAAAATTTATTTTACCGGTACAATGTAATTTCGAAAAAACTTTTTAATATTAGTTTGCATTAGATAATTATTAGATGTTATGAATAAATAATATATAAGTAATACATACATAATTTTAGAGTTACGTCAGCAGTTATTTGAAAATCAAGCGATTGGATCACATACGAGACAGCCGTTTGTAGTTTCTACTGTGACTGATTGCGCCAGATGATGTAATCAATAAACAGTGAAATAAACTTTTTATAAATCGAAAACACCTGATCTCTTATACTTGCGCACGCACTTAATTTTCGATTTATTAGTGTTATTTATTAATTATCTGTAACTAATTTCATTGTTTTACTTAAATCGTTAAAAAGATACTGTGATTTCCCCTATAATCATGACGACAGTTAGAAAAGAAGATTTCGAGATAGTTAAGAAGCGCTCAACACAGGTCAATTCTCCAGGTTAAGTGTGCCGGATATTAAGCAAATCAGGAAGTTTCACATAAATAATATCGAAAATATATATTAATACAGGCGTGAGATAGTATTTTTATAAAATCATTACGTAAACATATTAAAAATTACAGATTTACAAATTATTAAAAGAATTACAGATTGTATAAATTTTGTATAAATTTTTTAAATATTTAGAATCATTAGCAAAGACATGATGTACATTTTTTATTTTATTCGATATGGGAATTAAATATGAGATACATCTTTTATAAAAAACTACAAAAAGATGCATGCAGATATATACAGCCGATCAGAAGTTGATGACTCTCTTACAATATCAGCCAAAAGTATTATCACTTCCCAAAAATATAGGAAATGGAAGTAAATAAATAAATTTTTATCTTTTTCTTTGTCATTATTGTCTGACAAAAGTATAAATCGAGGAGGAAGAGAAGTTATAGAATAATCTTTTTTCACTGAAAAGCAAAAAATCCTGTAGAGGAATCTTAAAGAAATATTTTCTCAACAAAATCTCAGTACTTTTTTATAAGATATTGTTAACGTGGAATAGTTTTATTTGAAATGTCAAATTTTTGAACAATAGTTGTATGCCTCAGAATTTTGATTTTGATTTTGAATGCGTATTTATTTTGATTTTGAATGTGTATTTAAGAAACAACAAAGTATTCCAGGATAATCTCTTTTTTATGGAAATCATGCAGTTGCTTGTATACCATTGTTATCCAAAAGAATGCAATTTCACTACGTGACTATCGAGAAACGATTATATCGATACAATTTATTTAATATTTGCGGATAGTCAGTAAAAATCATGTGACGTTATTGATAAAGCATGCAACATGGAGGCGTGACTACCGGAAGAGTTAATCAATAAATGACCTAGGTTAATAAGACGATATATGTCATTAACTGCCAAACAATGAATAGAATTTATTGATACAGATTTGCTACGCGCGATGAATATTATCTATCTCTTAAATGTATATAAAAAATAAGATTCTAATAAGTTTTTTTAAATCGTTTACTAGCGTTTATAATATAAATTATATCGAAACTAAATAAAGTTAAAAATTCAAATATTAATAAAAATAAGAATGCATTTTATTACATTTTTTATCAGATATTTCATTGCAAATATATTTAAATATATCTATCTTTTTTAAGGAAATAGGCAAATAATATAATATTAAACGTAATTATTTTGGTGTAATTTTTTATTGTAATTTTTATTGATATTTTCGTTATATATGTTGAGATTGTATAAAACTGATTTACAAGTACTTGATTTATTTGCACATTACTTTACGTATTTAGTTAATAAAGAAGCGTGCGTGAATGACACATTGAATTGAGAGACGCATTTTAATTCGAAGAGTGCTCTACGTGATCGCCTTCATGGTTTCGACCATCGATTCTTGGCGTAAGATCAAACGTTACGAAAGCACTGCGTGATTGTAATATAATATGATGGGGAACAATATATGGAAAATGACAATGTGATTAAGAATTATGTGTACATTACATAAAAAGACGCGAACGCATAAATATTACAAGAAAGAGAGAGAAAGAGAAGGGGAGGACGAAAGATTGTAAAAATTTATTTTTGATAACATATTTTAATTATTTTTTTATCGACTAGATTCAAATAGCTTTTATCATTTAAAAATTTTATATCCTATGTAGAATTTTTTATTATTACTTTTTTGTAACTATCTACGATGAAAAAATAACAATCAGGCAACTTAGAATTTAATAAACATTTAATCTAATTGTAAGATAAAATATTGTTGTGTTTTGTTCGCGTAAGATTTCTTGTACCTTGCTCTTTATTTATCATATATGATATGACACCGATGCATTCCCTTCTCCGAACGTACGTGATTTTCTAGTGAGAATGCAAGAATAACATCGTATAATAAGGTATATCAAAAATGGGCAGAATATATAGATATAAGGAATATTTTAAGAAGGAATTTTTAGATAAAAATATTTTTCGCAGTGTCGTGTCTCAATTTTGATACATTATTGTCTTGAGAAACATAACATTCATACTCAATAATATTTTTTTTATATTCTCAGTAATTTTATCATCAAATTTTTATCGTTGTATGCACAATGTTTATATAATTTCTAGAAATGATACGACAAATATTTTCACTATCTGCTGTGACAATATATATTATACCGAGAGATTTATTGCAGGCAAATGATATATAAGAATGATAAAAATATTATTCATGTCTTCCTTCACTACAATATTCGTTTCAGATTGTATTTTTAAAAATGGCACTAATCACGTAAAATGGATGGTTCTTTATTTTTAAAAAATCTATTATATAATTCACAACGATAATACTAGATTCTCTGGCATTAATATGCACGCGTTTTCTTCCATCTACTGGTCCCGACAGTTAAGTGGTGACTAGACCGAGTTTACGCAGAAAACATACACGATTGCGTGGTCCAGAAAAAAATGCAAGCAAGAGTCAAGCGGAATGTTTTGTTTAATTAATGAGTCAATGCTATGATCGCTTCGTTGAAAACGCACGTGTT
Source organism: Camponotus floridanus (assembly GCF_003227725.1). Taxonomy (NCBI): domain Eukaryota; kingdom Metazoa; phylum Arthropoda; class Insecta; order Hymenoptera; family Formicidae; genus Camponotus; species Camponotus floridanus. Next base: position 2,451,937 of record NW_020229214.1, read on the forward strand.
TTCCGCCGAAAATGAAATGCGCGATGCGTACGCAAGTTGCGTGTGACGAATCCATCCTTGTCAACTTCTACAAGATTGACACATAGAACTCGTTACTTATGGAAATTAGTCTAATTTCGTATCGCGGTTGGCCATTATGCTCATAGTCACGCATCAACGCGTAATGCCCATCATCATGACCGATAATCACTTCGATGGAAATACAAGAGGAGAATCGCGAGAATTGCGCGCAACGAATGATGTATCCAGCGCCGTAGAAAACGAGATATTGTTTCTCAAGGCAAAATTCAAAATTGCATAATGCAAGTATATGCATTAACTATATCTACCTACATACACTATCTGTCGTAAACTTAGCTACATGTGTTTCAATTTTTCAATATTTAAAACAAACATACAGGGTAATTAAAGTCTGCTTAATTAACAATGATCATTAATACTGCAATTATATGTTACATGCATTAATATTATATAAGTGCTCTCTCATATATTTACGTGAAATATCTATTAAATTTTTAATAAATTTTAAATAAATTCTAAATAAATATATCTTTAATATATAATAGTATAATATAATGTTTTAATACATTCGCAAAATTTTATGATCTTTTAAGTTTCATAAGTTTTAGATATATTGATTCGACTCGAATTGCTTGTTTAGATAATTTGCATTTTGACATATAATGTTGTTTGGAGTTTATTATAATACTATGAATTAATTTCTCTTGAAGCAAATAAAATGAAAATTCTTAATGTTATAGAAAGAAACAAGATAAATTGTTGAAAATATGTTTTCAAAAATACTACAATATAAATTTATGAATGGGCATTGTACAAAGTAAATCTTTCTTATTGTGTGACGAATTGTTTCAAAAGATATACACATCATGAAATTTTGAAATATTATTTTTTTAGATTGTTTTTATTTTTTGACAATCGGGACTGAAGAGGTTTACTTAAAAAACGATGATAATGAAGGTCTGAAAGTCATGAAACATGAATTTCAGACTGATTGAAAATAGTCCAAAGAAAGGATTCAAACATTCAATATAATTAAAAAAGTTTCTAATTTATTTGCGCCTACTTATTGCGTTCAGCTTTTATTAGCCTACTTTCTGTTTGAATTTTCTATGTTTGACATATTAAAATTTTTTAATTTCGTTATTATTTCGTAATAGATTAGATCAATTCGGACGTTTGCAATGTGGGGTTCAGTGTACTCAATCGAGTACGATAATCTCGTTGAGAATCTCAAGTCGCAACCGGTTAGGATTTTGCGCGCAACATTACGCGAGGAAGCGCATTCGAGGCGCGTACGAATGCGCGCGCTAAAAAGCGGCATTTAAGCATCCGAAGTGGAAAAGGCGGGGGTAATTTTTCGAAAGAGGCAATTATCGATTCGTGTGGTCCCCGCGATGGCGGCGGTTGCAAGAAGCGGATAGAGACATCGGCCACATTCCACAGGTACTACAAAAGGCACGTCGGGACACCGATAGGGACCACAGCCTTCTGTCTCGCTCTTTATCTTACTCTTTCTGCTTAATATTTCGGCCGCACGGGGAGACCACCTGCATGGACGCCCTCCTCATGTTGGACGCAATATTCAATGCTCTCTTATACCCGGGAAACAAAAAGTAAAAAAATATCGGGTCAACCTCTGAAAGTCTCCGAGGATCAACCAAAAAGCATGCCGCGGCGATCTACGACTTTTGGTAAGTCCGCTGAACAATCAAAAATATGTATGTGTGTGCGATCCTTAGCGCACCCTGGCATCTGAGGCACCGAGAGAGAAAGTTAGAGTGAAGGATTTAAAGTAAGATTTATGGTGGTGGCATAAGAAATGCACAAATTTAATGGTAGATATTTTATAAAAGAACGATACACCAATAATCAAACTGTACATTTATTTAAATAATAATGCAATGTAGCACATTGCCATCTTATTAATGCGTTTTTCTTACGATGTTTTCTGTTTCTCTCTCTCTCTCTCTCTCTCTTTGCCCTTTCTCTTTTTCTCTCTATAATATTACTAATATTATTAATTTATAATATTTGTGATAAGTAATGCGAAATTTTATAGTCGGCAATCTTTAAATATGACGTCAGGAATAGAAAATGAAATAATAAAGAACTACATCTAAAACATTTTTGAATGTATCGAAAGGGAAGTTTGCTTACCATTTTGAAGAAAGCAAGAAAATTTGAAAATTCTGTGATACGTGGTGTCAGCAATCATTTATTTCGGTATTCATCATATATTCTCTCATTTCCGAAGATGCACTAATTGACGAAAAAAGCACTCGATGTATGCCGATAAAATATAAGAGGCTAAGAGATAAATGACACGCAACTTCATCGTGAATTTTGTGGCAATATAACAGCGTCGTTGGAAAATCCGGAGTGTGAAGGTTGGCAAGATTCGTTTGCTTTCACAAGTCAACAATGTCATGATACCAGACGAAGAAAAAAAAAACAAAAGGGTCTCGTGATGTATATCGAGGAATATAAACTCTTATCGATGTTTTGAACATGCACCGTAATTGTCGGGAAATCCGAATTTATTTTATAATTAGTGCGCAAATCAATCGCTCATTATCATGCAATTTATTTTCTGTAGCTTTAGAGGGATATCTGACATGACGAAGCAAATTTATGCGTATTGTGCATTATCATAATCCGGAATATATTTATATCAAATTGATAATTAAATATGCAACATTAATACGTATGAACTAACATAGCGTATATTTTTAAATTCAACAAAGATTATCTAATATATTTTATAAGTACACTTAATTGATAATATTAATATATGAATTTACGTTTAGATTAATTATTTCCATTGCTCGATTGAAACATCATCTTTAAAATATCTGCATAAGTCGACTATTTGCGAGATAAGTGTGATATTCTTTGTTGACATCTAGTATATATTAAGCAGCAAAGACGTATGTATTTTACGTCACTAGCAACGAAATTTCCATGAATATAAAGAATCGGAGAATTTATGCTTCTGATATCACATATCATTATATAAGTGTGCTTTTAACAATGTTTCGAAATCATGCATAATGCAACTTATCAGTGGGCACCCATATTGATGGGGATTTTTTTTCACTATGAAATCCATGATGAATAGAGCCATCCATTTTAAGAATGCCAATCTATACTACTTACGATTAGTTATTCTCAATGTATTATAACAATCTTTTGATTATCTTCAATATTTAATATTTAATCATCTAATATTTTTGAAAAACATTATTTTAATCTTATTTTACTAATACATTATTCAAAAAAACTTCTATAAAAATCAACATTAAGCAATGTAAAGGATTTATTAATAGATTTTATCAAGACTTTTATTTTTACTAAAGTGAAAAAATTATATTTTGAATGCAACATGTCAGTATAATAATTAATATTGGCTGTCTGTACATTGTACGTGGAACTTTGTTTTTGTATGTTTGATCGATTCTTATCTTATTATGACCATTAAATTTGGTACGATCAATCATCTGACTTTTGCATTGAACTTCAACTCTCGAAATTGCACTGTCGATTTGATAACAAACTGGTGCATTACGTAGTGCTATTTTAGTTGATTTCAAGTATGCCGTGATAGGGGCGTATATCTTAGATTTAAAGTGCATCCGCAGCCACGATTGCCAGACGTTTAAGAAGATATGTTCGCGTATAGTCAAATATAATTGATTAAAAAAACCTTAAATTTAATAAAAAAATATCTCAATAATTGTTTTATTATTCGTCATTTAGTAATATATATTGTTTAATATTTACAAGTCCGATAAACAAAAATTAAAGTCTGTAATTGCTATATAGAATCAATTTTTGTATCTAATAACATTGTATGAAAAATAAATGGAATTATATATACGGTCTTTGTTATAAAAAAAAATTGAATTAATTTATAGATAAAATGTGCGAATGTGACATTGTATAGATTCACTTCAGTAACTTAAAATATAAATCAATTCTTAATCCATATAGTGTGAATCAACCCTTAACCCTATACTTCCTCCAATCTTTGATTCATTCTCGCCTTCGTCTTGTCTGGTTGTAACCGTCTGCTATTATTTTTAGCGCATGATCACAACGCCGTGCAAAGACGAGGGGAGAAAGGAAGAGAGCGTTTGTAAGACGGCTCTAATGCCGACCGAGTATATTAGGTCATCCCGCAGGCTTGGCTTGCATAATTATCGGCTCTTCTGTCACCAAAGGCCGACCTGCGTATAACGTTGTTACGTTGCTCTTACCGCACCTCAATCATAGCACTCATCAGCATGGTATGCGTAAAAATAAACAATGTATATGTGTATCATTTATGAAATCGTACAATAATTTGAGAGTTTCTATATTCTGTTAAATAATTAGGCATTTTAACGAAATTTAATTTTTCATTATGTAACTAAAATTATTGTAATAGATATAATTTATGCCAATCTTTTTATAAAGTTATATAAAAAGTTTAAATAAATGTAATAATATATATCAAATATTTTTAAAAGAAAAATTATTTTATATGTGCATTGCACACATTTTATGACAGATTGTAATGCTTGAACGTTATTAATTGATAAGGTTCATTGATTCAAAGGTGTGCAATGACACATGTGGAAAGTCCTGCTAATAATCGTTGAACACCCTCTCTCTCGTTAGAGTAAGTCATGAGAAAAGATGTTTCTATGCGAATAACTACAATATAAGAAAGTCTTGCCAGGATTTTCCAGTTGTGTCACGAGGTAGTTATAATTATATTTTTGTATCAATAAATGTTAAAAGGTCCGGTGCATCAAGTAAAAAATATAATGTAAAAAATTAATTATAGTTGATAAATATCAGCACTTTGTCAGTAAAAAAGAAATTGATTATTAATGATAAAATTTTTGTCTACATTGCAATACGCTTCTACGTTCTGACATATGTATAATTGAATTTATTCATTAATGTATATAAGGGAAGAATTTTTTATATAAGTTAATATATCTGTTGATAATACAACTACTGTATTAAATCGTTTTAATTTGAGAAAATTTTGTAGATTAAATTTAATATAATATTTTTCATGTGAACACTGATGAGAGATATCACTTTGCATATTATAACATGTAATATAACTACTGTATTTACTATACAAAATACATAAATATATAAAATATACAAAATACATAAATATCATATATAATATCATGAATCTAAACCTTATGTCTTTTGATGAGTAAGTCGAGTTTATTAAGCTTTCTCCGAAAATGTGGGGAAGCACGGAAAAATAGCTGAGTCTTCTGATATATTAGAGCTTCAAAAACTTTTGATCCAACAGACAGTAGACAGTATGCGTTTGTGTGCAACAGAATCGAGCACGATTTTTGGTGTTGTTATATTTTTTTGTAATAAGAATTTCTCTCTCTTTCCAATTATGACATAGTGAGTTAAATATAGTGATATGCAACGAGAATTTAATTTATCATTATAAATTATCAGTTTTAATAGTGCATTTTAATCAATATTATGTGACATATATAATTTGCTTAATGTGACATATATAATGTCTTAGATGCAAAAGAATCAAAAACAAATCTTTCTATTTAGTGAATCGAATGATCAGGTAAGTCGATGTAATGGAGTACGCATAGTAAGATTTTATACGAAAATGAGAAAGCAGATACTTGAATATTATGTTGATAGTAATTTTAATTGCAAAAATGGAGCAAAAATGCTAACACAACAATGTATTTAATATGTGCAGTATCGGTTCATCTCTCATATAAATTATTATAAATAATGTTGTTCAAACATGAAAAGGATCAGATCTCTATTACAGCAATGCAGCATTCAAACATTTTTCAATTAATTATTATCTAAATTTTCAAAAATATTCAGGTACTGATTATATAAAATATACAAAAAAAATTGTGAACAACACGATTCCTTTGCATAAGTATGAAGTATATGCAACTCTAATATATAAATTTTTGTATATGTCCTTTTCAATTGATTTTTATCAATAAATTATTATGCATATTTGTTAACCAACAGGCACAATTAATCTCAAGTAATATATAAGTGAGTGTGATACCAATGATAAGACCAATCAATAATTTGTATTCAATTATTTATGGAGGATGTATGATATTAACTCATTACTGAGGGTCAATGCAAATGGCACTCGCGATGCCTTCGTCTAGACAATATCCTTATTTCTAGATTTTTTCTGAGAAAATAATCTTAGAAATCAATTTTGTGTGGCTGTCGTCTGGCCGCTTCCGGACACGTATAACATCCGCCAGTTAAGGAAATTATTCATAAAGATTCTCTGAAGAAACAAATAATCGATCAAGGAACTAGATATTTCAAGAGAAATTTATCTTTTATTATAACAAAAGAAGTTATTTATCCTAGTATTATATATATGCAACTGCATTTTTTAAATAGTTAATAAGATTCTATCAGAGATAGATACATCTAATATAAATAAATACAAAAGAAACAAATCTTTCTATTCAATGGAATATAAGCAAGTATTTAAAAAATTTGAAATTTTATTTTTAAGATGGAAAGTCTTTTTCTCGGATTAATTACACATTAGAAATATTATCAAATTTATTATGTTGCAAAAAATTTATAGTACAATAAAAATTTGTAGTACGTATTATGATAAATGTGTATTTTCCTATCTATGGGACTATCTGTAAGGCGATGAAAGGCCATCGATTACCGTATGTGCTAATGGATATTGCATTTGCATCTGCGATACTGTTGTTTCGCGCAATGCCTCGACGAAGAAATCATCGGCATCAAGGCAAACGACTCACGAGAAAAATTAAATGAACAATACGCGACTGCCTAATCGTCGAAGCTTGACTTCTATGTCACGGATGTCATAATAATACATGCACGTAGCACGTTTTGTGCTCCTTGCGGATTTTTTTTCATATCGAGTGTTTCTCTCATATCTGTCATTTGGTACCCAATTAATTTTGCAGAGTACGCGTCAAAACACAATTTTAAATCAACGTCATTCGCGTTAGGCGCGAAAATATTATTTTTCTTCGCTAAATAACACGGCTCATTAAAATGCTATTAAATAATAAAGCAGATTGCGACCGATTACGTTGCGCGATGCTATCACGTAAATGACCTTTCCGTAATGCTTGACGTCAGTGCGGTACTGTTTGTGACGGATGTTGCGTGATAGATGATGATATTATGCCGCGAAGATTATCCTTGCAGGGAATGTGTCGCCGTTAATTCGATCCCGATTCGATTTCTCGCGATGGAATTGAGGTAAAATACGATTAGTCAAGTGTGAAACTCTTTCCTTTTCCGTGGGTGATGGCAGATGTAGGCGTGAAATTTCACGTTCGTGACGATTGTCGCCCACGCCAATCCAACGTCACGAATGCTACGTCATAGATTTCTCGGACTTCGAGAAGTATTTCGAGCACGTTGCCGTTATCGCGTAACAGTTCTCATCGCAAGAATGTCATTAGTTGGTAACGGATGTCAGAGCAACTTTGTCGAAACAGGATGTATCAATGTGTCGTTTAAGAAATTTAATATCAGAGATAGGGCACAATATTGAGAGAAGAATTATCATACACTCGACTGGTATCAGTTACACGTAGCGTCTATCATGAGACGAGGTAATACATCTCGCGGGGAGAATAAGTTTAGATACCTATGCATATGCAATTTTGATAAGTACCGTGAGAATATAAATAGGTAAAATTAAAACAAATAATTATTTTTCAAAATTTTAAGTATTATAAATTTCTCGAGGTTTTAAAAAAAAGAGTAATAAAGCGAGTTGTATCTTGTGTATTACCTCTCTCATTCTAGACATAATTGTAGAAGCGTAATATTCGATTGACTCACCTTATCCTGTGAGGAGACCTGAGCGGAAAAGCTCGAACAAGCTGTAACAAAAAAAGATAAAATATGGTTATCGTTGATTTTATAAAAGGCCGTTATCGCGGCTTTCGCAATACATGTACGTCATTGCGTGAAATTTTGACGTCTTTCGTCTAGCGAGAATAAACACATGAGGATGCGAAGTCCGAGATATTTTAAAGCTTTATGCAACGATTACGTTACACGTCGAGCAGGATATTCTGCTTTGGAATATCCCTCGTGCATTTATCCTGCGGTCACTTCGTAAGTCCGTAAGTCAGATTTACCGCTGCTGTAATAGTTGCTTGGCGGAAGAAAAAAAGTAGTCATCCTTCAAGTATGCGGGTATATTGTTTCTTAATAATATGCTTTGAATCATACTCATTGTCAGTAGACGAGTCTTCGAGATACATCGCATTTGATTGTTGTGTCGTGCAATGTATTTATTGATGTCGTAGCAAAGGTCAGCTTGCATTTTCATGTTTCTCTTTTGAAAGAAAAATATATATTGCTCTCTCTCTCTTTCTCTTTAAAATTTTTCGTTAAAATTTAAATATCATCTTTTAAAGAGAAAGTGAAAAAAAATTATATGTTAATTTTGTCCAGGAGTATATATATATGTCATGGGTGTTGTCTTAAAGAAAATGTTGAATGTATTAAATTTATAAACTAAATAGTCTCTTATAGCGTAAATAAGGAATAATGGCAGAATAAAAATTGGAACATATTAAGAAGATAAAAAAAATGTATTAATTTTGTAATTAATATTGTCTTGTTTTTTATAATACTTAGAACGAAAGATATGGTTACATCACTTCTTGTAGTATTAATTTTTCTCACGCGAGCAAGACCAGGTGGACTGATAAGGACACTGGCAACGGATTCTAACGGATGCGACCAACATCGTAGATGCGTTGCACCTGTTATAGCGACTTCTTCGTAATCACTATAGACTTCTTCAAAATAAAAGCCAGTTGTGCAGAGTTTAGGATACCAATGCAAGAGCAGCGAGTGTAAGTGTGTGTGTGTATCATTTATACTTTCCTGACACTGCATACTAAGAAGTTCGTTCTTGTCGGACCATCCATCTTAATATTTTAACTTACAATGTGTCTCGAATATCTGTATATATTAATATCTATTTTAATTGCAGTTTCATATAAAATAATTGCTTTATATTTATCGTGTGCATTTCTCTTGATGCGTACTTGCATATAATTAATAAATAAAATATAATTCAAAAAGTATATTCTTTTTTTATTTGGTACTATATTTATTAATTAAGGTATTATAAAACATCGTAAGATTTATAAATTTATAATATATATTAGTACATATATTTTTATATATATTTATAAAATTTAATATATATTTGTGTATAATAAAGATATGCATAAATTTTCGTTAGTAACGTATTTAATCAGACTCTTTTGTGTATAAATCCTAAAGATTAACAATTTTTTTGAAATGTGCAGGACACCCTGTGCATATACACGTTGCGATCGCACGATGGCACGATGGCACGTGGTCGGAGCAGCCGGTGTACGCTCAAGTATACACTTGTCGCTCGCAGAGCGCTGGTATGTACAGATCATTTCCTCCGAATGAATCATCGCTATGCCGGTGCCCTTCAGGGTCGAGACGATGGATCTTCACAGGGGTCAGAAGATCGCACGATATCGTGTTACTCTGTCAGGATGCACCTGTGCAGCTCTCATCTCAAATACAATTATATTACGCGCCTTTACTTAGGATGCACTTCAGCGGATCGTTTCATCTTAAGTACTTCCGTCGCTTTTATTTCCTCTTTTCTTTGGATATTTGTTATTTTTTTCGATAAGATATCTAGTAAAATCTATGGAGCTCGTATCGTTTTCAAAAGCACGTGCCTTTGATTTCTTACATTCATTCACGCTTTTATTCAGAGCCATATCGATTCATTTAATGATTTAAACATCTTTATCATATTAATTTTTCCATTAATCAATTTTTATATATTCGATATTGTCTTTTAAAATATTATGATCTTATTTCATTACATATAGTTTAGTCCTTTAGAAATTTCTCTTGTTTAAATTTATCGCTTTCGAAGTATAGTCACATTTTGTATTATTATTTCACTAATAAAAGAACTTGTATTACAATCTTAGTGGCTAGTATTTAATCTTTAATTACGTTATCATATACTTTCATAGTTTGTTATCATCAAAGATCATTTTACTTGGCCGTCTGTTAGCTATCCATTTCGATACAAAGTGCAAACAGAACTAAGAGGGCATACCATCGATAATCATACGATGTGTTTAAGTCGTTCATTCATGTGTGCACTCATACCTTTTTTGCATAAGCATCTCTTCGTTATCTAAATAAACATTATGTAAATATGCATTCTCAAAGAAATGGAAATAATCTTTTTTATTTATTTGTTAACTGCAGATTTTGTGATAGAATAATTTATAGAATAAAAATAATCGTAAAAAATGGTGTGTATTTCAAAAAAGGTTAAACTAATGTAAAATTTAACGAATGTATTGCTTAATTTTGATGAATAGCATTGCGTATATATTTATATATATTTTTGTATATTGTTGCTGAAGAAATATATTTAAAAAACTTATTTAAATTTTCAGAATGTAAAAAAAATTAATTCTGTTTCCAGACTTAGATTTATTAGCTATATTTAAAGTCAATATTATGCATTTAATTAGAGAGCTATTCCCGGATGTGTATCGGATGGATGTAATTTTTCTGAGGCGCCGGTTGCCTTTGTCATACACGCGATCTTCGAGGGTATGCTTGTAAGAGGATTGAACGCGTATAGGATCGCCGAGACCATTTGTTGAATCATCACGACTCGATTCCAGGAATGCTCCATTCATCTCGGAGCAATGTCTTCGTAAAGGACGCATACATCGAAGATCTTGCAAAATCGATATATCTGCTTACGGAAGAGACATTCCGATCTCATTCTACGCGCGATCGTGATTTTAAGGACACGTCTTTCCTAATAACAGTGCGTCCAATTTTAAGAATATCATGCTTACATGCTTGCCACGTAACATATCGAGGAAATATCAAATTATTTCTTATATTAGATACCATTTTTCGTGTTCTAATTTATTAATCCCTAATTATTAAATTAATTATAATTAATTTTAAATAATGCAATATTTTTATTTGGCGAAGATATAATTCACAGATAGAATTACACTATCTCTTTAATAGTTATTAAAATAAAAATATATTTTTTATGTAATTTGATTATAATATATAAATTATTTTTGTTTATTTATAATAACTCTTAAAAAGATTGAGATTTTAATAGAATTGCTATTCAGTGCCTGCATTACTGCCTGTTTTCTAATTGTATATGTGTTTGGTTATATAATGAAGATATGGATTTCCCCTGTTTTATTCCTTTACACATGAACTCATTCACACACTTGGTGACGTGGTATACTATTTTTGCGAGTTAGTGACTACTCACTCATAGATTTTCAGTCCATTCAATGGAGCTTAAATAAACTCTCAATTACTTTTTGTCAGAGTGTCTTCCGCGACAAGTACATGTTTAATACGAAATTGTTTGTAATATTTCTGCGAATTTTTACCTACATCATTGGTTGATTTTCAACGATCCAGGATATTACACGCGATGTGCTTAAACAAACGTATGTAAAATGTGCTGACAATTCAGTCGGGACCATTTGGGAATTTTTTCAGCCGGATGCGCGGCACGCTTTGAATGTTCTGAATCATTGCGAATGAATTCCCTTGACGATGGGTGGTGGACCATCTTCCTTCCGATCGTCTAGTCACGATAGCTCGTCTTTTTAGGATCTTACGCAAGATCAAATCCCGTTACACAGCGCTTCGCTTCTTGATCTTTGCGCCGCTCTTATGCAAATCCCTTTCTCATTCATGCAATCGTACGCTCCGTCATTCCATGGATATGCGGACATTTCAGGATAGCACTATTGCAAAATATCGTGTAAGTTGTAAATTGTAAATTATATACATATTATACACTACAATGTACACTATCATAATACAAACATACAACACACATTATATGCGCGCCAGATTCACGTATTTCAGTTTTATTATTTCAGCCAATTTTAGAAAATTATGTAAAATAAAATTTATTATATAATAATTTTTAATAAGCAACATTTTTAACCTTTAGACATAATTAAACTTTATTTAATTTTAAAATAATATTTATTAAGCAACATTTTAAAAATAAATTTTATTTATCCAGATATGTAAAATAAATTCTTAAAAGATTATCTTTTATTGTTAGCAATCAGATTATTTCTGATTGTTAGCATTGCTTTTTATTTTTCAAATCTTGCCAAATTTTTATCTGTAAATATTTTTAACAGATTTTATTTTTGTTTGCTGTTATCATTATAACAGCAAACATTCATTGGTTTTATTATTTATGTGATATTTTAAATTTTTTAAAACGCTATTTTTAATACTTGTGTGAGGAACTTTTATTCGTCTAATATTCCATTGACGTCGAAAGTAACACGTCACGAATCAATTTAGATCGTTAAGTGCTTGTTAGTGAAAACAATACATCAAGAACTAATTTCAGTTTATATTTGAACTTGATATTTAAAAAGTTATCAAAATATGCAGTCTCTACAATAAGTTTTCACAATATTGTTGCAAACTCAAGAATTTATTTTTTCTATTCTTTAAAAACATAATATTATATAAATTCATATGAAGTTAATAAAATTATGTACTTATTAATTTCTTTAATATTAAACATTTTTTAAGGATAGGTTTGATAACTACGAAAATATAGGACAACAAACTTTAAGTAAATAAGCCATACTTCTTTTTTTGATATATCATAGATATACATTATTTTTTAAGATAGACCAGAAAATATTAGAAAATGATGATACACACATATTACATACATATTTTACTTATACATTAATATTAATTTTTAAATATATTTGTAATGTTAAAAATATTCCGAGGAATATATTTAGTTTGTAATCATATGATCTCGCGAAACAATTTATGTGTATTGTAATGCATCGCAAGGTCTCTTTTTATACTTATTATTCATTAAGGGGAAATACACACGTAATATATGCATAGATGCCAAGCGATCGGTCTTTGCATAAGATATCCAGACGATGTATAATTATCATTCACTTGATTCACCTCTCGGCACCTCGTCGTCGTAAACATATTGTTTGTTGCGTCTCAATCCGAGTACTGAGGATCAATTTCGCGGAACTTGCCTTCGACTTTTGATCGAGGCTATTAGAGATTTTATAACGAAAGTTTATAATTTCTGGATTAATTACTGTTGTGTCCTAGGTGAAACAGACGGTGCGTAAAAACTGTTTGCATTGTCTTTCGAGAGCCGAGATTTTTTTTTCTCTTTTCAAATCGACGTCGTCGACAACGTAGGAGGAATTTTCACATCCGACATGTCAACGGATAGTCGCCTTTCTAATCTCTGGACCGACAGGACCGTTTCGTACAACGAACGGTCAGTGACGCGTGACGATACCAACCTCAGAGTACCGGCGAATTAGCATACTCGTATCGTTATTCTTACGCGATTGTAACGTTTGTGAAGAACATGCGCAGACCCACGTTCCGCTTAAAAGGATCCGTTGTAGGGATATTTTAGAAAAGAGCGAATTCTTTACGATTGTTTTCTCTGACAACGTAGAGTCTTATAATCGAAAGAGCTATATCGATTTGAAGAAAATTCTCATTTTTGTAGTATTTTTTTATATCTTTATTTTTTTGGAAGAAAATATTATTTAATGTAGACAAGAAATATATTTCTGCACGAACTATGTAAAAACTGAATAATTTTGCTCATCGGTGTTAATATTTTGAGTGACTGAATTGATAAGTATATGGTTGAATTAATTAGAATAAATAAGCTGAATTTAGTATAAATCAGATAAAAAAAGCACGGATTTAATGCTATATTATCAATTCAATGATATTAAAATTACTAATAATTATCTTAATTTTACGTCATCATTATGATTGATTATAAAATCTGTGATTGGAGGATTTACTAGCTGCAACGATATAACGGGAGGATCGTAGGTAAATCCATCCACGATTAGCTGAGTCATTCTCGCACAACTCCGAGAAATGAACGAGAGAAGTTTCCCAGTAACCAGATCATCCGCCTTTTAAATCGAAAATATTAAATGCAATCAAGTGATTGTGGCTTATCATGGTCGTCATTATGTTATCACCGTACGAAAGATCGAGGAAAATATAACTTTGCAGGAATAAATAGAAACATCGTTTATATGTATCATGATAAACGCTCATTCTACTTTACCGGTTCCTATTTCTTACACGCATGTGTATAAATCTTGTCCTCTTGCGTAATTTAACTCAATGAATATGTTATATTTACTATATTTCACGAATTCGAGAATTTCACTCATTTTTTTCTCCATTCAATATTTGACATCTTCTTTATTCCAATGATCAATAAAATTGCACATCTTGTTATCTTCATGCAATTGCAATTATGACATATTGCAATTATGGTAGTACATTGTACTTATGTATTACATATATATTAGATGATAATCAGATACATTTTGATTAATTGAAACATATAGATTTATTATACTTTATTATTGTAATATAAGAGTATTATAAAATTAAAACAAATTGGTTTTTTTAATTTTTTTTTTAATTAAAAATAAATAAAAAATAAAAAATTTTAAATTAAGACAAATATCTATGCAAAAATGTAAAAAGAAAGCACGAGGTGTGTGTATAAGAGTGTAATAATTAAACGTAACTCAATGATTGCAATTCATTGATAGCATGTGTGTAATTATCTCAGACAATTGTCCCTATCTATGACCTGTAACCCTTTGTGCAAAGTACAGATGCAACACTCACACAATGCGTCACCCTATCGTCTAAATCTAAACGATCGCACGCCGTTTAAATAAATTCACGGCCTTACGACTTGCGCGCACACAATGTCGCAAAAGTTGAATAACACGTTGACTAAATCGTTACATTAACGACTAAATCATTACATATAACGTATAGCACGTTATCTCACAACACTGACCTGTTTTTCCTGAGAAGGTATTAACATTTCCTAGACTAGTCTATGGACTTATCGCTCGATTTTATGTTTCGCTCGATCACGAACATGCTGAAGTTCTATTAACGCATGTAAATGTACTTAGATGAGTACGATTGCCAGATAGATAAGAGTTGAGAGGTGCAACCAATATATATAATTATCAGATTTATTGTGAACAATCATGCTATTCCTACATTTCGAGCTGCAGGAAAAGATTGTGCGAGAGAATTAAGCTGAGAGTTCAAATTATTTAAGCAGGAATTTTCATTTTTTTTATTGCAAATGGATTTTTAAAATTAATAATTAATAAAATATTAAATTTTAATTAATAATTATTTAATAGAAACAATTATTTTTTGAAAATAATATATTTTGCGTAAAATTAATTAGAAAAATAAATTATATATATTGTATATAATTGAGTATTTATTAATTACTGTATGAATGCAACGTTATGTAGATAGTTTTGCTTTCATTTAAATCAATATATGTGTGTGTGGTTATCGTTGAGCGCTTAATGTGGCTAATTTAATAAGTATACTGCGAATTTATTCCAGGTTCGAGCTAAAAATTGCTAATGAATAGAAACGTTTTCCTGTCACCGTAGATAAGAGATGAAGATATTCGCGCGACGAGCGAAGAGAATACCAAGCGGCGCTTAAGCCCGTGAGGTATATGAATCAGTAAGCAAGTGTAACGACCCAATGACGTCAAGGAGATTGCACAAGAAAAAGCATATCGGTAATCCCAATTCGATTGATTCATTGATGTCATGCGAAAGCGATCGAGGATGCAGTACGCAGTTTAAAATTCAAGATCCGTCATGCCTTTCGGGCATCTTTAACGACTGATATAAAAACGCTAAATATAAATCTGTGTTCTCGATCTACAATTTATCTATTAAGATTTGCGAACGTGCTCATTAATGATGATTATTAGTTAAAATGTTATATTTAATATATTTTGATTTTTATAGATATATAAGTGTGCTTAAAAGCAACAAAAATTAAATCTATTCATTTAAGGATATTATAACCATCAAATTAAAAACGTCATTTTTGATACATGTTTGATAAAAATTTTGTTAAAAAAGTAAGATTTAAAGAACATATTGATTAAATTAATTTATATAGCGATAATATTTTAAGTATAGAGATCATGCTCCTTTGAGTAAAAATTGTTTAGAACTAAAAGTCTAAGAAATAAAAATATTGTTGAGCGTAGCAATTTGAAGTCATTGAATTATTTTAGATTTAATTTTGTAATTTAAGGATTACATCGCATATAAAATTTCGTAGCGAAGGCGGCAATCGTTTTCAGGAATTACTTTGTGATTTCAATAAATAAACGTCAAATTCTGATATCTCGACTTTTCCTGCTCGCAATACTGAAATAGATTTCTATTGGAATTATAAAATACAATCATGTATCAGCCATAAATTATCACTTCCCACGTTTCCTTTCCTTAGTAAAATTCAATTGTAAAATTTCCAGCTCGTAGAATCTCCTTTTTCCGCAAGAGATATCGTACTGAACGATAAGAAAATTGTTCTGACGTCACAAGATCCGCCTTCGTAGATGTTGATTGCGTTCCTGTACTTGGTTCATTCGACGAGAAAGCGACAGAGACAGTCACGAAATAAGTGAAAGTATAACGCAACGAAATTATGAATAAATTTCTCAACAAAATCTGCGTTTTATAATTAGTTCGAACGGATGTCAAATATTTACAGAAATGATTTTGAATTGTGCAAACATTGATAAGTTTAATTATTACAAATTGATCGCAATTTGATAAAATTTTGTTTCTATCAAAACTGTGCACGAGTAAAATAAAATTGTGCGAATTAAATTATTAACGATCTTTGTAGAAAGACAAGAAGGGAAGTCGGCATTCGATCAAAGTAACAAGATTCTTATGACGTTAAAAGATAATACAAAGTTGTCATTTCCGCAAATGTTCGAAGAACTTTGGAAGATTTCGCATTACGATGTGTCACACGTCAAAAAATTCCTTTGCTTTGCTGGAATGTACAGGCTCTGTGCGATGGAATAGAACAACATTATTCATCCATTTACGTAATTAGAATTATCCGCATATGTAACGCGGAATCTTTCAACAATTTTAATCGATCTTATTAATCCAGCCGCGATTAAATAGCCGCATTATTGTTAATAACTTTTGATCGAGAATCGGGAAACTACATTCTTATTTTTTTACTTTTTTTTAATTAGCCAGGAAATTGCAGTATATATTCACACAGTAATCTTCTTAGGCAATCTTTATTAATATCTCTACAAATATTAACGTCACTTGTGACATGTTAGCGATGTAATAGCCAGATTACTGCTGCGTTACTAACGTCATATTGATTAATTTACACGTTTTTTAAAGCTTTAGGAAATATTCCCTTTTTTTTTATATCTACGTCATTGATTAGACTATATACAATCATAAATAAGCATTAGAAAAATTTTCCTGATAATTATGTCTAATCTACATTAAAACATGTTCCATTATAAAAAAAATATACAAAATTGCGATCTCAGAATATGATTTGTGAATAGGGATAATTGAACTTTATATGTTTATTTCCGAGAAAACTAAAATTCTTTTGAAGCAATATGAGAAAATAAAAAATATGAAAGATAATTGACAGTTATTTATATTAAGAATTAAGTTATTCTTTTAATTAATTCTACTTTTAATTTAGATGATGAAAATAACAAGAAATACAATATATTTAAAATAATGTTAATTATAATATTTAGAATAATCATCAATTATTTAGAATAATCCTAATAACAATATTAATATTCTTGTGAAAAAATGTTATAATTAACAATTTTACAAAAAATTATCTTACATTTTAAAACTTTACATAAAATTGATTTCTAACAAAATATTTTAAACTTGATAATTGGTTAATGATTATTTTTCACGTCTTTTCACGCTTGTATGCCGTCATTTGTATTTTTTCGCCTGGACCAGGCTTAATGAGCGTTCGCGCGATCGTGCGTATTCACGCGTAACGCATAGGCGCAGCGAACGTGCATATAGATAGTTAAAGGCCGTGGTGTCGAACGCGTGTGTGGCTCGACGTCGCGCACGCTCTGCACGTGTGCGCTTTCTCGTACACGTGCGTCGCACGCGTTTCATAGCTGTGTATGCGCGGCTCGCGCGCGCTCGCAGATCGTTCTTTCCTTCTGTCAGCGAAGACTGACGACCTTGGCCTCGTAACCATGAGCACCAGTTGATTCGTTATATTAACGCGAGGGAACTATGGTGTTCCATACTTCCCATATATATTCGTATTCATAAGACTTTCTCCATATGCATAACGAAAAATAATTTAAATGAGTGAGATTGTCAACGGGATTGGCTCGAAGAAGCCTTTAAGAGTCCTGTTTGCTGCTAATTAATTCATTAAGATATACATGAAATATTCTCTAAGGAGGAAGAGAGAATTTCTTGGGATAATATAATATTTTGCAAAAAAGCGGAAATATTATTAATTAATATTTTTTAAGAAACTTTATATTTTTATATTTTTAATATGCCGACTTTTATAAATATACTTTTATAAATATGCTTTACATGAATATATGAAGTATTCATACAAGAAGAAGAAATCACAAGTAAATAGCTGGTGCAAGATGTAAATAATTTTCTTATAAATATAATTATATTAGACTAATAAATTATCTAAGTCTAATTAAAATCAACAATCAAATTAAATCAGTCAATCGCGTATAATCGATAATTAATAAGCTAGATTTTCCATCATAAACCTCTTTAAAATCTATTTTAATAATAGAAGTATTTAATTAATTTACTTTAAAATGGTCGAATATTTAAAAAATACATTAAGTGATATTAATAAATTTATATTAATTATTAAGTTATACATAAAATTTGAAAATTTGTATTAATAGATAATTTCTTATTCTGATATCAATAATAAGTGCATCCAGTAGCAACAGCGGAATGTGATGATTATGAGAAAAAAGGCGATCTATCATATGTAGGTGGCGATTAACTTGATCGCGAGAACGTAATATCAGGCTGTACATTAAATTAGGATGAAGCAGGTACAAACTAAGAATGGCTAGAACTTGAACGCTACTGCATGAGTCACACTCACAGTCATGACTCATGAGAAAATCGCCGATGGAATCTGTGAAAACTAATCGCGCATCCGACATTATATGAATAATATGTACAAAGTGTATAAGAAAATTTGATATTGCAAACATATATATCTATTCTCTCCTTCTTTCTCTCTTTCTTGTAGTGATATATACTGATAAACTAATCACGTTTATGTAGTAATCTATTTATAATAAATTGCTAGCGATATATTTCAATGAAATTTCATGGCAATCAGAAAATTTTTAAATCACTTGAGACATTTAAAAAACAAAAAATAAAGATTTTCTGTATATAGAAAAATTTTGCTATGGTGTCACAACCAATTTCATTAAATAATACCGTTAATACGCGTAATAGCTATACCGTTATAGATTATGTTTCTGGTGCGAGGTTTTAGATAATTGTTATTTATATTTTATTATATTATATTATTATATTATATTATTTATATTATAACGGTTTGTTTTATAGAAAAAAATTGTTACCGGAGATCATAACAATTTGTTTCACATTTTATGTCCATAAACGAGATTATTCGAATGTGAGCTGAGTAATTTTAATTACACCCTAAAAAAGTGTTCAGATATTTTTAAGCGATACGCAAATATTAAATTTTATAGCACATGAATCATTTATTTATTTATTATTAATCATATTATTAAGTCACATTATTAATCATACAGATAAATTTTAATGTACAAATTTATATGTACATTATTAATTGATAAAATGAAATTCTTATCTTATATTGACATTTGATATACACACACAAATTGCATCATGATGAAAAAAAAATGTAAGTTAAGAATACATAAAACACTTTTACATTTTTAAAAATTATATGTTGTGTATGAAATTCTGTTTTGAAGTTGTGTACGAATCTTTCATTAAAAATTAATCATATTTAGCGATTGACTAGTTCTTTTTCATATTATATACATAATATGTATACAATATGTATTGCAGTATAAAGAAGAAGTAAGAATTCGAATTTAATGTGCGACAATCGAGGATTATGCACTATCTCTTTGAAATGTAAAGTTTTAATTTCAATCAGCAAAGATAAACTTTATTAAAAAATTAAATTTTAAAAGAAAGAGAGAGAGAGAGAGAGAGAGAGAGAGAGAGAGAGAGAGAGAGAGAGAGCGAGAAAAAAAGATAGAAAGAAAAAGGAAAGAGAATAAATTGATTAAAGACGAAAATTTTTGTAATCTTGAATTATTAGATTATCATATAAAACATTTGTTTTAATTCCTAATGCGATATATCATGTTATTTTAATATTTTATTATTTTATTTATGTTTTAATAATGTAAAATAAAAAAAGGAGAGAAAAATGTATTTTTCCATAACTATTGCAAATACTGACAAGAAGAGTCACAGCAACTTTGCCTATAAATTTTTTATACAATTGAAGTAACAAATGTTCAAGCATAATAAATTATTCTTTTATTTATATATTCATAAATTATAATAAAATAAAAAAATAATAATTTGAATTTTAGATCTACGAATGCTTTATGTTGTCAATGGAGACATCTGTAGAACAGACGATTAACCCGTTTATACACCTACGCAGGAATAGTAAGTCAGATTCTATGCCAGAAGACACGCATATTAGCATAAATAAGAGACACTCGTGTATGCATTTCCATGTGTGTATTTGTATGTTACATTATAGTAAACTCCTTTACCGATTGACAGACTCTCCTCTATCGACTACAGAAAAAATATAATGCAGTATGAAATTGCGTCGTGAGAAATATGCACGTGAGAATACAAAATGTACACATACGTTGCTTACATGCATACATTAATGGCTATTGGTGTTAGAATCATTATCAGGTTTTACGGTGACACGACAATCTGTAATAATAATAGTTCATGCAGTGCATACTGATAAGCAGTTTAAACAACGCAATATTAATATTACACGGTTGCACAACAAAATTACAACGTAAATTGCATCATTGATTTACAAATACGAGTTTATTCAAAAGAAGCAATCAATGACTACATGATAATATTCATTAATTAAGTCGGAAGAGCATTAGAACTACATATCGTTTAAACCTCAAGGATGATAAGTGCAAAATATATTTTTAGAACATAAATATATATATAGAAAACATGTGTGTATATTATATTTCGATTAGTATATAATAACGATCAATAAGTTAATTTAATCTCAGGCTATGATCGACTCAGTCGATTTATTAGTAATTTTTTCATAATAATCTCTTAATTGTAGAAATCAATGTATTGTATAATTATCTAAATAAAAGGTGTGTGATTTAAATACATAAGAAAACGTTTCTAATTAGAGAACGGCAAAATCTCAGGGATTTTACTGATGTTGTTGCCAACATGGCAAACAGAGATATTGACTCTTACCTTCTTTTAAAATGACTTTATACTAAAATACTAAATGCTGATATAATCGAATTGATTTAAGTAAATGCACAAAAATAGAAATATCATACACTATTCACTGAGAAGAAAAAAGGGATGACCGCGAATAAAGACGTCCTGTGCTTACGGCGCCAACCCGACGGACTAACTGCATGACATTGCTTCGGGTCGGGTACGACTTATCGATTTTACTCTTGGTGTAGACCTCCGGAAAAATTTGTCCCAATTATCGTTACAATACTATCTATTATTTCAATTACTTATCGAATTAAATAACACCTGTCTTTTATAAAAAAATGTGCTAGAAAACTAATCATTATATGAGGATATATATATATATATATATATATATATATATATAAAATTATATAAGAAATGAATCTTTATCCATATATATATATATAATATACATATATGTAGACAAAGATTTATTTCTTATATAATTATATATATTTTTCCTCATATGATGATTAGTTTTCTAGCACACACACACACACATATATATATATATATATATATATATATATATATATGGATAAAGATTTATTTCTTATATAATTGTGTTGGAAAGTATTGTATAGCAATTAGCTAGAAATGCATGATCGAAGATAACGTAGGAGAGATGATATTCCGCTTCAGATAATACATTTTTCTCTCTTACGTATAAATATTAATTAAAATTTGAAATTATTTTTAGAGAAAACTTTCCATTGATATTTCTATATATACTTTACACATTACGTTTGTTATTTCTCTCTAAAAAACTATTCTTTTTACACTTTTTTAAACACACGCCTTAATTGGTCGATATATATATCTAGATGTTTTTTTATTTGCCCACACAGTATAGTATCAATTAGAAACAGAGGAGGTTTCTAGAATTCTTTTCCGTCATACAGTAAAAATAAATGATATAAAAACAGTAGCAGTTTTAGATAGTAAAGCACGCACACACGTTTATATTATATCTTTATGAATTCCGATTTATATGTGTCATTTCTGACGCAAAACAAAACGTGAATGATCATTTCTACGTGATAATTTTAATATTTGTTGTCTATCACACACTGCATTTGTAACTAAAATTATATATTTTCTTTGTAACCATTATTTCTTGATAATCTATTTTACTCAGACAAACTTCTTCATAATTAAATGATTGAATTCTTTGAATTGCTATGTTGAATTGATATATTTTCGATGTGTAATGTATAAATAAGTATTATAATAAATTTACATGAAAATAATTATTGAATATAATTATTATATGAATCATATAATACAAAAAATTTTGATTACAGCACTTACATATAAAAGTATAGATGCATGTTACAAGGAATAAGTTTCTAAAATTTGAATAATAAAGCTATATTTGCATATGATGTATTAAGCAAATAATATTCCTGAAAATAATAGTATTTCTGAATAATCAAAATTTGATTTATGATTAGATACATTTGAATAAAATGAACTTCTTTTTCTTTTTCCTTATTAAGTAAAATAACATAAAATTATAATAATTTCTATGTTATTTAAAATAATTTACAAACACCCTATGTAAAGTACATTAAAAATTTTTAAAGATATAAAGATACAAAAATTAATGAAATAAATTATATTAATAATTTATGTTAAAAATTTTATAAATAAAAAAATTATATTTTTTATTATATAATTGATAGATCTATTTTATACTAGACGTTGCGTTTTTTCTTCTATGGTTTTAATTATATTTAATAGTAAATATATTCCTTGATATTGCCTGCGATTATCAAATGGTATTTAGGTCGTTCACATGAGACATTTATATTGTCAATTGAATTCATTTAACATGCTTCTAAGAATTAATGAACGAGCTACATTGTGCGTGATATTATCTGTGTACCAACGTCGAACCTAGTCAAAAAAACTTGCTTTTCATATAAATCATTAATCAATTTCAAATTTTGAATTTTAAATTACAACTTACATTTAAATAAAAAATTTAAAATCACTAATTTCCAGAAAAATAAAAACAATTAATGATAATAATAATAAATAAATAATAATAGTAATTGTTTTAACTCTTTTTTTATATTTAAATTTTATGAGTAACTTTTATATTTTATTTACATATATGAGAGAGAGATATTATTAGAATAATGTAAATTTTTTTAAACAAATTAAGAAGCCTATTGAGTCAGTTTTTTACCGCATTTATTATAAATGTTTAGAAAATTGTGTAAAAATGTTTAATAATTTTAAAAATAAGTTCAAATTTTGATTGTTACAAAAATGTTACTATCTTAGTCACAAAAACTGCAGCAATAAATATAAGTATAGATTATTTTCCAATAATCAAGTCAGTCAATTAGTCATAAATGTAAACAAATCAGCTCCGCGTACTAGATCAAATCGATATGAATTATATAACTCCTAGAAACATATATGTGTACATATATATTGCCTATTCAATTAAAATTTCATAAAGTCTTACTTTTGCCTCTATATCTCGTGGACTAGCGTTCCTTGGAGCCAATAGATTAGTCGAACTATCGTAAATCGGAATCTCTTGCACGCGCAGCGTGGAATCTCCTAACGATATTCGCGGACAGGAAGCAACCCGACGAACGTGAACGTACTGCGACTTCGCGGCGCGACTCGCGATGTTCCTCACGCAGCTGGTATCTCCTCAAGGACGGAGTAACGGTGTCACCGGCGCGAACGGCACCGTAGTGGAGTACGACAGATCCACAAGGTGTCTTCTTTACCTTGACCGATGGTCTCTTCCCCGGGAAGCACTTCCGACGAAAAAACGATACGAGCAAAAAACGTATGTTATTTTTTTTCCGCGAAAGCGCGAGATAACGTTGACTAAGAAGTTCGTGAATGGAGTGATCGTGGACTGCCGTGGCGAGAGACCGTGGAGAACAACGCGGTTGATTATATCGGTCTAGCGGTTTGTCATGTATTGGTATTAGCGTGTGTGTAGGTGTGCCTCCTCCGCGCTAGTACATAAATATGCGTCTTTGATGTGTGATTGCGTGGTGGGGCCTTCGCACGCGTTCTATCTCTCTTTTTCTTTCTCTCTCCATATCCCCGTCATTCTTCTCCTGAATAAACTTTATATATACATGGAAAGTAGCGTGCAGACGTATGCATGAATCCCACGCAATGTACGCGCACGAGATTGTACCTCGGAAAGCGAAACAGTGAACACGCCAAATTTCCGACAATGATAATCAAACTACGTGAATAAATTTGGCTTCTATTTTCATTATAATTGATATAGAACAGCAGGTATATTGTACATTAATTATAGAAGCATGCAAACTACGCTATAAAGCGTATAAACATTACAAATATGAAGAGTTTTGTTAATTAATAACTAAATCTTTTGTGTTAATATTGTAATTATTTTTGTGATTAAAATATTATATAATCTGAATAAAAACACTCCTTAAAAGATTATTTTTGGAGTTCTTATTTTTCATTGAAAAATATTGTTTACAAAATACTCTAGAAGCATTTTAAAGACATTTTATTAAATATCTTTGTTTTGCATGTTTGAAGAATGCTATTTATATCTTATTTTATTAAAAATATCTTTTTTTAAAAATATCTAATTCTATAATAATATATTATACTTCATATTTTAATGAGTGCAACATGTAAATTGTTGAACAGAGTTGCACGCAGGAGATGAAAATTATGCCAAGACTTACGTAATAATTGCTAATCAGAAGATATTTACTAACCGCTCTAAAAACATCTATTAACAAACCGGTTTATGACACGTAAGTTGCTTATATATATAGTTAGATATTGTAGAAGATGTGAATTGTTATATTATCTGTACATAAACTCTATCAGATCAAAAATCTGTATCAAATTAAATTTTCTTTTTAAAATATATATAAAATAATAAAAATAGGTATATATCTCTCTCTCTATTATAAAAGTTTAAATATCTAATTAATTAAATTAATTAATTTAATATAATAATACTATTTTTTTTAACATCAGCAAAATATTTAGTGTTTTTTAATGAAAAGCAGAAATTATATTAAATTTAATTGTTTAAATGTTGTTCTCTTTGTACTCAATCTATGTTATATCTAAAAACTAAATTTTCTAATAATTAATTATTTATAATGCAGTCCATTAATTATTTTTATAAATGTTTAGGAAAAAATTATATACGCAAATACAAAACTGTTTTGTTTAAATAAGATATTTCATGATCATTTCATGATTATGGTGCTATTAAAATGAACAGCATGTCAATTCATTTATAGAAGTCTGAGAATTTACTTCATAGTTGCTACTTTTATGCATCTATTGCATAGATCTAAAATTAAACGCTGAGCAGACTTTGGGTCAAACTTACCGATTGTATACTTAGCAAGTATTACGAAACGTTTAGAAATTAGTTTAGAAAATATATTAAATTTCTAAAATTTCTAAAATTTCTAAAATTTCTAAAGATTTTTTATTTATTTAATAAATTAGAAGTATTTTTTATGAATATATAGTTACATAAATTCTTTAATATATAATATAATTTCATATTTAATTAAATGATTATATAATATTAAATAAGTAATAATTATAAGTAACAAGAAATTGTTTTGTTAGAAATAAGGGATAGTAAAGAATTTGTATAAGAATATATAGCTATCTTGTCTAATCTATTGTGTTTTTTTAAAATATATTTTTTATTTTTATAATAACGTATTCATATTATAAATTTATACAATAGTACTTATATATTTACAAAATATACAATGAATCATTTTAGTCATCATAGTCATCAAGTTTACTGCAAAGAAATATTAAAAAAACTGTTTTGATTAGATAAACGAGTTCAATATATTTAGCCTGGCTATAATTTTTTTTTCGATTGATTGATAGATAATACTATGGAAAACATTAATTATACAATCTATAATCGTTGTTTTGCATGACGTTTTTCATTTAAAACTTAATGGAAATCTACAGAATACAAACAGTGTGTAGATGTTTTTATTGAATAGTATTGCTCACATCTTCGCAAGACTGGAAATTTACCTAACGATCTGTTCGATCAAAAAAAGTCCCCTTAGTCTTCGATTATCGATAAATATAGAAATTAACAATTAATTACGCATTTTTTCGTGATTTTATCATCAATCTTGTATCATTAAATCGAACATTTATTTAATCTTAAATCACACAATCTATTCGTTTTTTTCCTGTATTAATGATCATCGATAATATTTATAAATCCCAGACCCTGATATTCCACGTTTTTATTTGAAATGCAGTGTAATCATTGCTTGAATCCTTTATTTTCAGAATAATAAAAATCAAAGAAGATGTCATTTTTTATAATATCGATATTATGTCAATTTTTGCAAAAAGTCAATGAACTATACATAACTTATATTAAAATTTAAATGTGACACTTTACCATCAAATTTTATTTAGTATTTTATTACATTTTATTTATTTAATTACATTTAGTATTTTATTAGGTAACAGTTCATTTTTATGAAATCACAGCTTATTATCCAATACTTAATATTTTGATTATAAAGACTAATGCATGATGATAAGAAATATTATTTCAGAAAAAAGAAAATAAATTTTAGTTATATATATATGTTTAAAAAAATTTTAAATTTAATTATTGTTAATTAAAAATAAAATATGCACTTACGTATATAAAATATATATTTTTCAACAAAAAGTAAGAATTTAAAGTGTGTGAACTATCTAATAAAAATTATATTTATCAGATATTTATTTTAATAATTTTAATCGCAATCATACGTTCAGCTTAAGATCCAAATCTGTTTGTCGATCATTATCGGAAAATGCACGTGCTGCGTATGAATAATTTATTTAGAACTTTAGAACTAGTGAGCTATCACTTTTTCCATCAGTAGGCAGTCCGGTTGGTTTCGGTTCGTTCAGCTTTGTCGCTTCGTAGAAAAGCTACGAGGTCGTCTCGTAACTCGATCCCGGGAAGCAATTCCTATGAATTTTCATGATTTGCTAGAATAGACGGTAGTTTACGCGGAACCAGTCCATGTTTTCCGCGAGTTTAGTCTCGTATACAGCGCGCGCGAGAAGTATCCTATGAGAGGCCACCTTGTCCTAGAAAAAACCGAGTAACGGTACAGTATTATTTTATATACACATTTATTCCTCTCTCTGCATATGCATTACGCAATGCATATGCAATATGTAGTAATTCTGTACCATGTCAAAATACACACACACAAAGCTTATTTATAATCGGTACATTGCCGCGTTGTGTGTAATATCGTGACATTGTAATATATGATAATATAGTCTCGCGTATATAAAATATATATTAAAATACCAGAATAAATATGGTAATGTATTTTTTGATATAATTCTTTTTGTGTGTGTGTTTAATGTATTTGATGTATTTATTATTGTAATTACAATATTGATAGATATGCATTTTTTTTTTAAATACGATAAATGATATTGTATGAATTGGTTTCTCTATTCGCACACATACATTTTTAAATTTTCAAAAATTTTAAGAGTAAAATACATAAATTCTGTCGTATAAAATATATGACGATTGCATCCAGTTGCATATGTCAAGTTCTCAATGACTTTGACGTAGTCATGGGACGATCGATAACATGCTTGTCGAAAAGTATCGTAGTAAGCACATCGGTGTTCGTGAATGGTATAAATGGTACGACCAGCCAATGGTAGAACCAGTATCCAACAACGCCACGCCTCAACAACCTCAGAGAGATCAGTACCTGGACCAAAAGGATGCTGTCAAAGCAGATAAATTATTGTCCTAGTAGCCCAGGTCACTATCAATATTTCTCGTGACAATATTAAAACTACCATCCGCATTTAAATGGTTTGAATGAAATTGTCAAGAGAGAGATATTTACATGCTAAATCGAACAAAAACAATACAACATACAAATTTATTTTCGATAGAAATGTGTACAATGTTTATCAATCTTTAGCAAAGTTTGAAATTAAAAAAAATGTTATAGCATCAGATAATTATTTAAACCAAGATACTCTGGAAGGTCAAACCATACTTCTCCAACGAATGGAGCGTGCTGCGGAAAATATGCAACGGGTAGCCATTATTATTGCAACATCAGGACAAAATGGTGGACTACATAGCAGAGCAAAAAAAATAAAAAAGTAGGTGAATGATTAAGAAAGATCGACAGGGAAAAGATTACAAACTGTGGAGATAAAATTGCAAATATTAATTAGAATATTGTTATTATAATAATTATTAGTATTATAAATTAGATAATTTTCAAGATATTAAAGATTAAATGTCGTAGCATATTTTGTTAGGTACGTCATAAGCTTTATTTGAGCAAGAATAATGCAGATTTTGTAATGTTGCAATCAGCATGGTAAGCATTGATTAGTGTCAACAAAGCGATGCTATTCTCCTCATTGAAATCGTGTTTAACGTTTCATGTTGCTCGATCCATAATCGCTGACTCGAAGATTTCAATGTTTTTGGATACAAGGACCGTATTTCTTCCAATCAAAGTAATAAATATTATATTGTGAATTTTACATCATATTATGTGCATTTATTCTGAAGTGGAAATTCTTTAATCTAAATATGTACTTCCAGTAAAAAAAGTAAATGTTATACCGAAATAATTTCTTAAATTTCATACTTTGTATACAATTATTAAATTGTAAAAATGTAAATTGTATTATGACACGTAATAAAATTAACTTTTAAAAGAGAAATAAATAAATAAATTTCAAATTTGAAAAATAGAAATTTAAGAAATATAAAAATCACACATTATTTTTGATTTTAATATTGTTCAATATTGCCACTTTTGTTTACTGCGATGGACTAAGGCGGCGGGTTTGCGTGACATTTGCGGCATGATCTAGCGGTTGTCAAGTGTTTGGCCGAGAACCAGCCGTCTTTCTGGTTCGATACGGAAACATTCGATGTCTGGACCAACAACATCTTGAAACACACGCACAACAGAGTCTGAGAAAGAAAGTACCAACTACCGGTAGCGGGTCGATGTCCGGCGAAGGCCGCTAACGATGCCTAATCTTTTCCAAGAAGTTGTCACAACTCGTCGCTCTTCTGGTATCGGACCGCGTTTATAATTAACAATGAACTTTTCAATATACTTATTTATGCTCGATAAAAAAATTTAAGATATAGAGAGATTTATACGTGACTACTGACCGTCCAGTTATTTTTCAATACTTTGTTCCAGGATAAAACTTTTCTATGTACCTAATACAATTTTTTAATTTTTTATTAGATAAACAAACTTCATAGTTTCATTGTTCAACCCTAAACTTATATTTTAATTGATATATCAGTTATAATATATTATCTCATATTAAAAAAAAGTATTAATTGCAGACGATATTTTACTATATAGATATTCATAGAAGATCGTATAAGCTAAAAAAAATTTTTCTAAATTTTGTTGTAATAT
Source organism: Camponotus floridanus (assembly GCF_003227725.1). NCBI lineage: Eukaryota > Metazoa > Arthropoda > Insecta > Hymenoptera > Formicidae > Camponotus > Camponotus floridanus. The sequence continues at coordinate 2,482,007 of NW_020229214.1, forward strand.
TATAAACTCACTTCACTTGTGTCAATCTTCTTTCTATTCATTGATTTGTCTGTTTTCATTTGCTATCGATTCTTTTCCTATAAATACGTCTAATAAAAATGTAGTGAATGGAATAGATTTACTTTTCCTTACATTAAAAGATTTTATAGTTAGATGGTACCATATTCTATAAGATGTGCAGTTCATCAGACTAAGTAGAAAAAATCTGGATTGTTTTGTATTTTTTATTCAATAAAAAAGATTTAGATACGAACATCGAAGAGATCTCGTGCATTAAACATAATAGATCGTCTATCATGTTTATCATATTTAAGTGGAGACGTGAACAGTACGCTATATACGTCGGCTAATTAATTAGAAGAATTAATTAGCATTGTCAAGTAGCATAATTAATATGCACAAGCGAGGCATCTTCCTCCGGATGTTGATGCACGAAGATGTGATTTTCGGCGTTACTCAATACGCCGCACCTTCTTCGACCACCTACGGTGACAGTATCAAATTAGTGAAACATCGAACATTATATATCGCACGAAACGCATATTAAGAATCTCCTTTACTAATCAATGATATTCATTCTTCAACGGTCTTTCATTCAGAGTTCTTAAAACTGTATCGATTATTATTGAGATATAGTAAAAGAACATTTGCGCAATGACGTGTGCGTAAGACTCCGTCTAATGCCGTAGACGTGGTATTGCATTTACGATTCATGACGGTTCTCAATGACATTCCATTTAATCTATTCATTCAGTGTTCTTGACTTTACTACTTGACTTCTATTCATTGATGCAAATTTTTTTTGTTAAAGCTATATGTATAATCAGCAAAAGAGAGAAAGAGAAAAAAAAAGAAATTGCATAATTTTTTATCAAAATATAGGAGAGAGTGCACTATTATTTTCGAAAATTATCCATACACTGAAAATGTACAAAAATATGAATTTTATATTATATAAATATTAAAAGTTGTTTCGAGAAGTTTAAAAAAAATTAATAATTACATATTTATAATGATACATAATATGCATAATTAATAAAATATCGATTTGACACGTTGTACGAAAATGTATCTCATAATATTTATTATATTTCGTATTAAATCGTTTAATTAAAGGCGTTTTCAAATGTAATAAATGAGAGGTGCAAAGCAATGAAGTACCTTTATATTTTTGGGCGTGTGCACCACGCACGCGATATTAAATCACATCATTGGAATGAGCACCTATCTTGTGTGAATCCCGACGATCGTTTCCGACAGGAAGTCTGGCCAAAGAGGAAGCCCCGGACTGCGTCAGCAGACGTCGCTCTCTAGCGTACACCTTTCATGCCAGCTTGTGCCGTTTCAACTACATTCAAAACCTTTTGCATTTGCTCGCACGAGTTCGCCGACAAAGAACGTCGGCACGGAACCCGCGCTGCATTTTTGATCATCCAACGCTCTTGTCCGCCTATATTGTCTCGCCGTATTGTTTACTGTTACTTAAAGGTCAGTTGCAACTTGATTGAAGCGCACTCATCACTTATATTAGCAAAATTTTCCGCTCTCAAATTTTGAATCGTGAAAAAAATAGTCCTGTTTATTCTAAAAGATTGATGTGCTCTCTATATCTCTCTCTTTCTTTCTCTCTCTTTATGGAATAAGTATAAGGTCGCAAATTTCTGTAAAATTGGCGTCACGAAATAAGGAATTTTATAAACTATACAATGTACATATGTGTGTTTCATGTGCTCTTAAAGAATTCAAAATCAAGAGTGCAAAACTCGGAATAGCCACGCGATTCGCGATCGTCGAATGCCGCCACACCCTTCCGTGCCGCTTCCGCCCTTCGTTGAGAGATGTTTGCAACAAATTGGAATCTCCCTTGCCCTTCCTTTCAGTAATTGGCAAGCGATGCACAGGACGTTTTTCTCGGTCCGGTCCCGATCCGTAATTGCGACTGACTGACGGACAAACACGCCGTGTACACGCATAGATGGAAGTCAACCATCCTGATGTTAAAACGATCAGAAACATTCTAAGCATATTACCTGTTTTCTATAAGCACTAAAAGGTTATAAAGAACTAAAGAGCTTATTTTCAAAACCAGTTTTATCCATCTCTGAAATTCATTTTTATTACACAAAAAACTTAATAATCCATGTAAGAATGTTCAGAACATCATCGCTTGATTTAATTTATAATAGGATAATTTATAATATACGATAAGGATATTTCAAAAAGCATGTATTTTTATAAATAATATGATAATGTGGTAGAATTTTAATTGGTTGATTATAAAACAATTTTGAATTTACGTTTGCAAATAGAACGTTTCAAAAGCTTCATGAAAATATTATACGAAAGCAGTCGATGAATTATTATTCTTCGGTAAAAGCTGTTTTTTCCTCATTTTTTCCTCTATTTGGTTGTTTTAATTATTCTACATTTCACTTTCAGATCGCCAATATCAATGACAGATGAATGATTTATTCGAAACGGACATAATTGCTTGGTCACTGATTAATTTTTATAGAGTGATCTTTTGTGCATAAATTTGATCGATTTTTTATTATTCTAGCCCAGTATAATAAATATTTTATACTTTAATAATTTTATGAATATGAGAGCAAAACGATTGAGGAGAAAAGATATAAAAAGCTTATTTATTTACTTTGCGTTTTTTGCATTTTTGGGAGTAATGCAACACATTTGATCGCTATTGTATAAACAACGAATGATTAGATTAGCATTTACATTTCTAATTTGCATTTTTTCGTCGACTTAGTGTCCGTAGCTCATTCATCGATCGACATATGATATCGCGCCGCGGTTAGCAATCGAAATGACAAAAACTCGATAAGGTCCAAGTAAAAAGATCACGCACGTGATCGTGTATGTTGTGCCGTCGTGTATTATTAGCAGGTAGCTTGTTAGGCGGTCGGTTTGTGGATAATGGTAGGTATTACAACACGCGACTGTTATTAACCCTTCTATACATCTCCTTCGGTCGCGTAACGTCACCGTAAGCCCGTCTTTATCTCGCCTCCTCGTTCATTCGCTCTCTAGAGGAACACCCCTATACCGGCACAGACAAGACATAAATCATTATTCATAATAAGCTCTCGCGCGACAAAAAACCCGTACCGACAGATCTTAGCTGCGCTAAATAATCGCGGTCGTAGTTCTCGCTCCACCGGACATCCCTCTCCCTCTGCTTCTTCAGAGAGTTTCGAGACGATCGTTCCGCAATTAAAGGATGCCGCTCTCGGGATTCGAATGATATGTCTTCAACTCATTCTCGAATCCCCATATAAGTGATACTCTCATTTTATAGAAATATTTCGAAACAATATTTCGAAGGAGCCCATATATGGAATACGGATGCGTGTAGATATAATAGAAAAAATATTCAGTTTCAAATGATTTAACATTTCATTCATTTTTCACGCGGTGTTTTTAACACCCAGTATCTTTATTCACATTTTCACTATGTTTAATTTTCTTGAATTGATGATTCAATAATTAATTAATATACTTATATTTAATAATATATTTGATTCAATAATTAATTAATATATAATATATTTAATAATACATTAATAATATACGTATTAGCCGAATATAATACAAATATGAATCGCTTTACTTCCGATATGATAGAGTTACTTTCTCCACATCAGTACGTCTTCGGGCGTCTTTTTGGCGTTCGCATTTTTTTCGAAGCTCGAGAGAATTCGCGACAGAAGGGATTTCGTCCGAGCGAAGATTTAGCATGGTGAAGAACACGTCTTTATTTTAGCAGTCAAGACATTCCAGAAAGAGGCGCGACGCGGACCGAGGACGGAAAAGACGCGTCCTCGTCAGTCGCGACATCATGATATGAGGAGAATCAACGACACGGTGGTACGAGGGGGATCGACGTCCTGGAGGGCGTCGCCGTCCTCGCCGTCCCCGTTCTCCATCACATCGTGTGGGTCCGAGCGTTCCGGACATAGCACCGCGTCCCCGCGATCGTCGGCGTTTTGCTGCCTCGCGACCCGAGTTTTTCGCCAGGCTCTCCTCTGGCGGTAACTCGAGAGGCCTGGCAAGTCGAGAGTGCATTACACGCAATTAGACGCCAGGGTGGCCTCAAGGTATGCCCGACAAACGGCCTCCTCCTCGCATCTCCCTGCTACATTGCGTTGCATCGTCGCGTTTTCCTTCTCATTTCTCTCTTCGTCGCTTCCATGCCGCGCGCTTCACCCCTCCTGCACTCATTTCCCCTCAGTGATTCTTATCGAGTTATCTTTCCTATCTTCGATTTCCTGAAAAATAGTTTTATTGGATTAAATATTGTAAAATTTTACTAAAAGTTTTCAAGATCAGCGACAATAAATGTGTACAGTTTTATCTATCATTTTATATTCTAAGCACCATTCGATAGCAAGATTTGTTCCTTTGATTGAAATACATCGTTCATTGATTTAGAGACTTAAAAATAAGCTGCTATAAAAGGAGCAAATTATCATAGAATCAATATCTAAGTAATCTCTAATAGATTAATAGAGGAAAAAGATATATATTTTAAAACTATTTAATAATTTTTTATTGGACTTATGGACTTCAAGCGTGTTAATTTTACATGTATTTTTATATCATTCAATAGAAGAAGCATATGTTCAAATAAGTATCATAAACAAAAATTTTAAGTTACGCGCTATTTTATATTTTTTAGAATAAATTGTAAACTCGGCAGCAATTTTTGCATCCGTAATTAAATTGAATGGTGGTATTCGATTGCTTTAATACGACAGTTCTAACGACAAATATGGATGTGATATGCGTGTTGGTCTTCTATCCCTACAAAAATAAGAATCTAATTATATTTGCTTGTGTGCGAACACACATGTTTCACGCTTTTACAGATAGTCAATGGAAGTAACTATTGTCGATAGCATAGCACATATAATGCTGTCGTCGTGTAAGAATGAGGTACGAGCTACGTTGAAAGAGAGAAAAAAAAAGAAAATGATAAATGACGAGGGACATAAAGGGAGAAGTTCGTATATAAAAAGCGATGGCACCGTTTAGTGCAAGATACATTGATGCGCCTTAAGAGTAACTACTATTGGCGTAATTAATTTAATTTAACTAAAGGACTAACTAAAGGAGCGGCATTAATTTATTGCGCGAGTTCGATGCTTCTTCCCTTTACGATAGAAACCTTCTTCTTTTCTCTTTGTACTTAAATTACAGTTGTGCGCTCGCCAAGTTTCCTTCTTCCGGGATTTCCATTTGTGCAAGACTTCTTTTACTTCTGTGAATGATCTCAGTTATGATAATGAAACTTCACAATGATTAGATTTCAATTTATTTTTATTCAAAGCTCGAGCAGAATGAATCTCGATGTGTTACGAGTGTGAATTATGTATGTATGTAAATATTGAATCGCTTGAACAAAGAATAAAATTGACATGCAATAAAGTTTACAAATTTATTTATAGAAGAGACAAGGCTCGTAAGGTCCATAGTTACGGAAAGCGTCATCTGCTCGCCAGATGTTAATTATTCTGAAGGTAACTATATGAATCGATTGTAAGACTGCCAGGAAACTAAAGATACCAAAAGTTATAAATGAAATTTTTAGTGTGAAAGCGGATACTGGATGCATGTGTAAAGAAAAGTTAGAAAGAAAGATTAAAAATATTGCTAGCATGCAGGAATACAGAAACAGGATAACAGAATGGAAAGATAGTCTAAAAATATAGATATAGTGAATGTATATTTATATATAATATATACTATAAAATATTTATAAAAATTATGTTCTGTGTGAATGTGTATATAAATATATGTGTGCGTGTATGCATATGTATATATATGATATATATCTATAATAGTGGCAAAATGGAAGACGTTAGTTTCCATACCTTCTTTTGACTCGATTCTTTGTCAACTATATGTATAGTTATATTTAAAAATAGCACAATAGTTCTATGAAATAATTCGGGCAGTTGGTATAATATTATAATATTATAATAAATATTATTTTTATTAAAATATTTTTCAATAATTAATTAAGTACTATCAAATGCATGTATTATTTAAATATATTCAACAAATAATTTTTTAAACACTTTTTGTTTAATGATTTTCTCTTTTTCTTTTTATTTCTTTGCAGTGTGTAACAAAATTCTAATATACAATTCACGGTTCTAAAGTCTGTTTAATTTCGAGCTATTTATAACTTATCGAATAAAAGCTATATTATTAGTATTTAAGATCTGAATGGTTTTTTTTCTAAAATTATTTGTATTACCGACGTGATTATTGTCACAATGATTGTTATGCGTCCGCGAAAACAATTGACAATTTATCTCTTTTTTTTACTTTAATATAAAAAAGGATATATTTCTTACACAGGTTGAAATGTAAGATACGAAATAATTGCGTAAATAATGTATCATGAATATATATTGCACCATCGTCGACCGATAATTTGCGTCGCCATCTGATTTTCACAATTGGCTTGATAATCGAGGTCGAGTCTACCTTCATTATTAAACGCGTGTATACACTTGACAGATTGTAAATGCACGCGATATTAACAGAAAAGTAAATTTGCTTGAATAGCGCGAAATTGTGGTTCAACCATGAGACCATGAAATGCATGTCTCCATGGACTTATGTTAGTGTATTATAGCGACTTATCTTGTTGATAGCAAGCGAGTTGATAAAAATTTATTTTTTTAATCCGTATCTTCTATTCACTTTTGCATGATAATAATTTGAAAATCAAGAAGAAGTTATAACGTGTTAGTTTTAATCAACCATGTATTTTATTTCTTTTAGTAATGTAAGTAATAATCATAATATATGTTGGAAATAATAGTCTTTACACATATAAACTTTCTTCTTAACTTATATTTAGATAACATGATAAGAAAACTAGCGTCTACGAGCCACAGCGGATGGTAAATGCCTGAAAAATTCTTTTTAATTGTACGCGAAACCCGTATAGGGGGGTAAAGAGGGTTTTATAGAATTTCTCAAAAATGAGAATCTATATCTTGGTTAAATGCACCAAGTAAAATATATGCATATGCCCTGTTTTCGTTTAAAATTTCGCGTACAATTAAAAAGAATTTTTCAGGCATTTACCATCCGCTGTGGCTCGTAGACGCTAGGTTTCTTATCATGTTATTTAATATATAACGAGCCTAATTCCTTTCGATTTAGTTATATTTAGATATTTTTATAAATATCAATCACATTTTTATATCAGATGGATTATACATATAGTTCTTTTTGTGCTTGCCAAAATGCGTTACATCTTGATGTAAATTAGGAAATCATTGTACATATGTTATAAGGCTTATTGTTATATATATTTATATTTTATGCCTGAATTGTATATGTGCTTACAAAATGTCCTAAACATATAAGCTATTGTGCAGCAAACAATGTTTGCTAAAACGTTTTATTTTGTATCTCAATTATCTATACATTTATTCCAAAACAGAAAGCATAGAAGAGAAGTTTATATATTCATCTGATTTTTCATTTCATATATATATAGAAATAAAGTTACAAAAGAGTTTCAAAAAAGTTACAAATGAGATTGACTTTGACTTTGGATATAATCTCTTTTGGTATGGATCCCTTTTACAATAAAATGTAATTCCATTCCGAAATGTTTTTCAAAAGAACAATACATTAAAACTATTATTATTTCTTAAAAGCACATATGGTTTCCAAGCAGAACTGATTTGAACATTTATGCTTATCTGCATTTACCAGGAGCCTGCTGCTTTATTTTTCCCTTTGTCTTCAAGTAAAGCTTACCTACGTCACTACGTCATTGCGTGCAGTTATTATAATAATTATTCTGTGTTTTCTGACATTAGAATGAAATTGTTTAGCATGTGTTTTCAAAATTTATTTTATATGCTTATTATTTTATTATATGTTTATTATTTTATAATGTTGCCATAGCAATGCTTGTCTCAAGCATGATCAGCAGAGGATTTGAAAGAAGAGCTGATCGATTATGCTATCCATTTAAGAGATGCAATGGCATCGGCTATTGATCCAATTAGTGCAGTATCTGATGAACGAACGAACTCGAGGTGGCTGAGCAATTATCACGATTGAGGCAACTATATAAATTTCTTAGTACCGGTGTGACTGCCGGCAAGCCGATTTACCAGATTAACTGTCCACTTGTGAACAGTCTACCAGTGAACTTTCTTGCGTGATCGCGCAGTGCTCACAGTCAGCGCAAAGTCGCTAAAGGATATTAAATGCTTTCCTTGTAGGTTGACCGATGATTGCTCCAGCGACAGTTACTATCTGGAAACTGTCGCCCTCTCCTCGCATAAAACGGCAGGGGGCACAGAGTAACTACAGTTAAAAAGCGTTGTCTAGCAAAAGGTTACCTTTGAAGTGAGACTGAATATCCGACATATTCCGTGTTCTCACGCCTTTGCTACATCATTTCAGATGATAGCGCTGATAATATTTGCAAGAATGTCTGTTGAAAAGATTTATTATGACGGATTTATTATTACGATGGAACTTGTTGAATTCTTTGAGTAACATCTTAGGTTCCATCTTAATCTTTTGATGTAGTATGTTTATTTTTATATCATTTTATGCGCATATTTTTATTAATCATGTTGTTTGATTAGTATCGCGTTTATGTACATGTATAATATATATTATTTTTTTATTAATAAATTAATAAATTAATAAATATTAAAATCGAAAATATGATTTATAATTGTATCATGATTATCACATAATCTAGTGCAGCGAATATCTTATAACCGTATAGTTAAGTTTATTTTGAAATAATACAAGTAACATTTACCACAGTAGAATTTATTTGGCAGCGCGCAATGGCAATGATCATATGTTTAGAAAACAACTTTGTATCACTATCCCTGATATTCGAGAAACTTCATTCGTTATTTGAATATTGTAGAAAAACTAAGAGATATATAATTATTATTTATGTGATTCGATTTAGAATCAATGAAATAGATGACGTTAAGGAAAGACGTAAGAGAGAATAGTGCTCTGACCTCTTGCGAGCAAAAAAAATGCAAATTTGCGTAGGAGGATCTGGCTTCTGGCCAAAGATCGCTCTTCTGTCGGTTACTTGGCTAACCGTTTTAAAGTGATTCGCGAATAGCTTCTGGTTATCCTACAACCACCTACGGCACCGCGAGAAGTTATTGTCGTTTGACTGATGTGATGTGCGCGTTTCGCGAAAGGTGATATTGATTCGCGTATATAGTGTCACACTGTCATTTGATTCAATGAACTTCACGATTCCATTATTTTTGATACGTGAGATTGTAGAGCCTTTATAAAAATCGATATTTTTAATCGCTGAATCGTGCTAATTTGTGTATATTAAACAATATTATTATTAGCATAAATAATGTAGCGTGTATTAATAAATAATGTAGTGTGTATTAATGTAGTGTGTGTTTAAATCAGTTTAAAATATGTAAATGTAAATCTTTCTACAATTTATATCAAATGGTGTGAAAGCAATTTTCTTTTAATATAATCTGCGAATGAAAGTTATATACGTTTATGTGAAATATAAGTTCGAAAGCAGCATTCATCAAAGAAAAGTATTATCGAAGAAAAATTATTCATAAGATTGAAGACGCAATAAAAAGGTATCTTTTATTATACAATTTTCATGTATTTTTGAATAAAATAAAAAATCTAAATAAATTAAACATTAAAGTACATATTTTTATAAAATATTTAGAATTATTTGATACAAAAACATTTCATTTAAAGTATAACATTAAAGCTACTACTTTTACTACGTTTGATTGTAATACGCATACACACACCCTAAGAAAGACTTATAAGCTTAGTTCTTATAAGTTTAATAAATATATATTTGGTTAATCTACGTGTGTATTATTTTTCTTATAGAATCATTTTACAATTATTTCAAAATATTTTAATCTAGTCGAAAATAACATGAAACTTTTGTTTTATAATACAGGACATAAACCAATACACATTATATATTACATTAATACATATTATTAAATTCATTGTCTGCTAAAATTAAAGATAATATTTAAATATACTAAATATACTAAAATTAGATGTTTAAATGTATTAAATATACTAAAAATAGATATTTAAATATACTAGTATGTGTGTGTGTGTGCAAAATGCATTAAGAGATAAACCTAGACAATTTTTATTTTTAATATATATTTATTACTGTTATCATGTAACAATATCTTATCTCTCTGCTATTTTTGTTTAAATATTTCTTAATCTCAACATAAATTTTTTCATATTTTTTATTTTAATATTATCCTAATTGCCTTTATGTATTCAAACATTGCAAAAGTACCGGTGTAATATTAAATAATTTAATTTTATTAATAATATGAATAATAATAAATATTTAACATTAAATTTTTCACGATGAAGAACAATAAGAACACCTGCAGCTAGAATTTGTTATCATCATAAATTTTTGCTGGATAATGTATGATTAAATACATTAATTAATAAATTAATACTAATTTCTGTTTTATTAATTAATGTAATTAATATTAAGTGTTCAATTAAGAAGATGTTTATTAAAAATAATCAGATTAATATATCATTAAAAATTATAATATAAAAGAGAAATGAGTCTTGATTTTACCAAATTTATATAATATTTTATTATATTTATTAACGCAATATGTTGCAACATATCATATCGACAATAAAACAAGCAATGTCCATGAGACTAATGAAAGCCTTGTGCTAAAAATATTTTCTTGATTGTAATGTATAGAGTGCACATAGAGTGATAAAATATAGTGATAAAATATACGACAAAAAATGTATATTAATCAAACAATCTTGTTTTCTTTAATTTTTTGAATAAAATTTGTAATTTATTATATGGGTATGCATATGTGTAATTAATAAGTATTTTAAAATTATATATTAATATTTTAAATTATATATTATGTATTAATTATTTATATATGATTATATAGATTTCACTTTTATTTATAACAAATATTAATATGTTATACGGTTATATACATCAATGCTTATATATAATAATTTTGTAATCACTATTTGATTAATATAAAAATATATATACATATATATATATTGATTTTTCTCTTTTGAAGATACACTTTTTTATACCATGGAAGAAGACGTTAATTCAGTAAAAGAAAATAATTATCAAAACTGTAGAAAAAAAGAAAAACCTGGTATAAGAAATCTTTTTAGTAACGGTAAGAAAATACTATTTAAAATATATGATAAAATAACAAATAACAAAAGATTGTTTCTTTATCAAATGTTGAACTTTTTATCATTGTAGCTTGGCGTAGAATAAAGATATTAAGTGGTGGAAACAATCTAGGAGAATCTGATACTGATGAAAATCATCTACACAGTATGTATATTATTGCCTATATTTTGTAACAATTAATTTTTTATCGAAATAAAATATGCAAATTTTTAAAATATACTATATAAAATATTTATCATATACTAATAAAAAAATATAATGTAATTTAAGATAAGATGATACTTATCAGCAGTTGGCATGTAAATCTAATGCAAAATAATGTTAATTAACTTTTAACACATCAATTCCTAACTCATTTATTTATAATTTTGAAATGCAATGTAATATATTTATAAATAAGAATATTAATATTATAAAATATTTTAATATTTTTTGATAATTTTAAATGATATAAAACATATCGCTAGATGTCTCTACGAATCATTTTGCCTCTATATTTAATTCTTATCAACGTACGGTAATTAGAAGATTAAAAAATATAACCTTTTCTATAAATATATTTTTTATTATTTATTTTTACTATTTATTATTACTAACATGTGTTACAAATAATATATATATGATAATAAGAATAATTCTTATTATTATATTATAAATATTAATAATTATATATGTCCATTTTTTAAATCTATATATACTAATTTATATATTTAGTTTACTTATTTATATAAAAGTTATTTTTATAGATTCATACTTCACTTTAAGATAAAAAGATGCAACAATCAAAAAATTAATGTTACTTTCCTCATATGTTATATTTTATAGAATATTTTATAGAACATAATCTTTCTTTTCTTTCTTTATATATCAAGTACATTTAAATAAAACCCACAAATTAATCAAGAAAAAATTTGAGACTTGCTAATGTATAATATGAATACACATCAATAAATGTTTATTTTTCTGCATTTAAAATACTTTATATATTAAATATTTTCGTTTTAATATTTTTTAATGTTTTACAAACACATGATGCTATTAATCCAACATTTTTGGTGATATATTGCTAATAGTAGAACTTGTACGAAATTTTTCAATATATTGATTTATCATTTCTATAGATAAGACACATGAAATATTCAAATATTCCAAAAGTTTAACTGGAGCTGAGAGTTTCTGTATAGTTAAAGTTTGTATACTTAAAGAGAGAGAGAGAGAGAGAGAGAGGGGGGGGGGAAGGGAAAGAAAATAAACCGTCAAATTTGTCTATGAAAATCTAATGTAAATAGATGCATACATTGTTATAGTAATGTCCATACGCAATGTTCCAGACGCGCATATTTTTTTCTATAAATAATAGATTTTAGAAACTAATATAAATATAAATATAAATATAAATATAAATATAAATATAAATATAAATATAAATATAAATATATATATATATATATATATATATATATATATATAACATAAAATACATTTATCAAGATTTTAATTCCTAATTAATATACATAAGAAATAATTGCATTTCTCGAAAAATAATTCGATATACTGAACCACGATGTTGCTGAACAAATTTCCTTCACGAATATGTCAAGTCAAACACGTATGTCAACAATAATATACTACACGCAGCCGAATACCATGTGACAATTAATTAATATTTCATTCCAATATTGAAGGCTTTATTTTATTTATTAATATTAGAAGTATCTCAATATTTGCATATATTTGTTGTATGTTTTACAATAATTATTTAACAGGTATTACGTTTGTTCTGTATCTTCGTTGTTGGAAAATAAGATAAGAGAACATTTTACAATCAGTAAAGTCTTCTCATAGTTGTTTTTAACTTTTCTTTTTATTTTTTTCTTGTCTTAAGACATCTGAATCACCACCAAGCAGAGGCGTTGCCATGATACTATTTATCTCCATCCTAGTGGTCTTCTTATCTAACAGAAACAGCTTCCACGTTTCCATTAATTCTAACCGGGAGCCACAATTAACTTCGCCTTTAGAGCGAAAATGAAAAAATCATGCCGATTCTTAACTGTTTACAGCTATGCCTTCCAATGCTTTTCTTTTATCATTTTAGCTGATGGATGACCGTAAATAAGGTAAAATGTCATCTGAGAAATTACTGCTGTTGGAATTCTTTATGTATCTTATACAGCTCTTATAAAGATTCCACTTTTTACTATTTCAAGTTAATTTGTATAATTAAATATAACGCTTGAACATACAGGATCAAGATATGTGCTGCGCAGACACATACATAATTTATATTCTTAAAAATATTTTAGATTTTAAACATATTTTAATAGCTAATTTTTGAAGCCCTAATTTAAGCCATTTCTCTATATATTATTCACCTTTTATGTTTCTGTGCTTTCAATTTTAAAATTCATTATTCATTTAAATATGTACAAGATAATATAACACGCAATTAACATGTAAATTGCAAAAGTTCAAGAAGCGTAAGAATTAATTAATTTTAATATCATGTTAAATTTAACTAAATAACAGCAAGTAGGATCATTTTCTATACTTGCGAGAGCTTATCTTTGTTTCGTTTTTGCATTCTTTTGACGGAGTGTTGTAAACAAGCAACAATCGTGTTATATCCTCAGGGTAAATTACTTAGCTCGAAGGTGCTTTCACAACTATGACGATTGTCGAGTTGAGATCTCTGTACATGTTGCAATCACATAAGTCTGCAGCCGTTTATGTACTAAGCATATGTTGAATTATAAAAAGCACTCGCTGTTTAAAATATTCTCGTGGGTGAAGCAATCTCAAGTGAAGGCATTTGAATAAAAATATATGTTGTTGTTATATTCTGTTTATTTTTAAATCAGATATACCCATGTGTCTCAACCGAAAGATATAGTCTATTTGTGCTCCTCATTTTAATTTATGGCGCAAAATATTGACTAGAAAATCAGTCACTAAGATACAAATCAGCGGGCAATGGAAAGGGCGATGCTCCAGTTATTTTTCAGAGATACAGGAGCAAACAACATCATAAGACCAACAGACTTCTATATATGATATCTAGATTGCTAATATCGAAGAGCAATCATTTACAATTGGACAGAGTATACAGATTGAATTACATATACGTATCTATATCGCATTTCAATTTATCGGCAGTTATTAAAATACAAGTTATTTTCATGTACTAATAAGAATTGATTGATAGTTTTACATATTGATTGATATTGATATTCTAGATTGAAATTCTGCCCCTTAATATAATCATTATATTCTGCCCAATTGTTAGCAGTCTAGATATAATATATAGAAATCTGCACATGAAACAAAGAACAGGAGTTCAGTCACAAAGGATGTTATCTTACACTAGCATGAGCAAGTCACACATTGCCACAATACAAGATGGATTAGGAAAACATTAAAAAGGGTATAGACATGATGTTGTCAGGAGTAGAGAACGGTCTCCAATAAGGTGGACAGATGATTTAAAGCTATTTAAATAAACTGAAGGCGGACAGCACAAAACAATATAGAGTGACAGAATTTACGAGAGGCTTATGTCCAACAACGAATTCAATGGGTTGATTAATGATAATGACAGTCTTTTAATATTTGAAATGCGCAAACAACAAAGTAATGAAATATAAAAAAATATAAAAAGAAATATAAAAAGAGAGATACAGACAGATAAAATTTTTTAAGTTAAATATTTCTTTTGAATTAAATATCACTATATAATAAATTATGTTACATATAACTCCAAAAATGATAGATATATATTACTGCAACATTTTAATAAATATTTATTTGAAGTAGCCAAAGAACCTTAACATCTTAAATATTTAATGTGTCTTTAATTTTAATAGCAAGATATATAATTGTTTAGTCGTATCTATTTTTTAATAATTTACAAAAATAATATTGAGATATATGATTATTACTATTACAATAATAAATTGTTAGCAATAAAAAATTTAGATGGATTAACCCGACATCATTTTTGAACGCCAACAAATTGATAATGACAAACAGGATACATTTCTCAGTTCTTCATAATCAAATAAATATTGTAGATGTAAATTCGATTCTCGATGAAGATAACGATATATCCTCGAATCCTCTCACATTTTATGATTTCAATTTCCCTGCTTCGTTGCCGTCAATGAATTTCGTAGAGTGTGCTACGGCTGACAGAAACCAAATGGAAGTTGAGAATTGCAAAGAGAAATAAACCATTCATTCATTTCTTTCAATGTTTAAGAAATATAAACGTGTGATAAATATATTAGGGCAAGTCCTACTTATTTTTTTTTCTTAAATGGCTTGTCATTGAAAGGAAAAAAAACGTTTTTTTATCTAGTTTTTTGCCATCGTAAGAAAATAAAATCCTTTATACTAATATTATTGTTTAACTTTAAAGTATACCATTTACCTTTACAGAATTGCAGCTTTTAAAAATATTTTCGTATTAAACAATATAATTATACATATCCAAGTTTGCAACGTTAACTTGCAGCAAAAGCACTTAGTGACGTATCTTAGTGTATATACACACGATCTAAGATCGCTTCTAACTATGATCGTATTCCGTATCAAAGGGAGAAGCGCATTCCATTTGATATGCTGTGGTCTAAATTGGTCTCGTAATTGCCCTGTCATTGCCACGATCCAAATTTTCGTTGGCAACCGGTAGCTTTCACATTAAAGCCACTGCGGTTATCGTAAATTGGAGCAGACCCGAGAAGGTGTGCGGCATTCACAGATTTTGCCACTTGGGAACTTCCGGTATCATGGCATGGCGATATAGTTTAAGAGGCAGATTAAAATTGACCCTGGAGGCTTAGAGCATTGACCTCCAACTTTAACCTTTGTCACTTGCATATTCTATGTGTATCATGATACATAAAAATTTATATCCAAAGCTCGTGCGACAAGTGATTTTATAAATTTATATCTATTGTGTTATTAGTTTTTTTTTTATTTTTAAATAAATATATATATTACATGATTTTTTCATAAAAATATCTTGCCGGATTCGGCAAAAAGAATCTAATTAACATCACGTTTCTAAATGCATATATTATTTTTGTTTTGTATGTATATATTGTTTTTGTTTTCGATATGAAAGGTAGGTAATATTTCAAATCGGATCGTTGCCAATTATTAAATTTGCCGGCTTGAGATTTATTTTATTATACAGCAGAAATATTTCCATAATACATGATGACAAGTTTTGCCTACCATCTGTTCCGCGCTCCTCTCGGCTTTCTACACGGTCGTGGCTTTAGTCGGCACTTTATCACTTTCATCTTTCAGGAAAACTTTTGCAATTAATGCTGTGACAGCTAAAGAATGTTAATTTGAGTAAATTACCGTCCACCCTCAGCGATAATGAGAACCGTCTTTTCATTCGCGGCATTGATAATGATTACTTGCGAGATAAGATGATTTGTATGCCTGACTCCCTCTTCACACAATCGCGTGCCAGAAAGCATTTCGAGGCGATCCTCGTAATTATCGGAAATCAACTTTAAAGATCATTAAGACATTTTTTATTTCTCTTTGAACACGTGGTATTAAGCAACTCAAGATGGATTATGGTGGATATCTATATTCATATCGGATTAAAGTGGGCGAGTTTTCGTAATGCCGTTTTATCCAGTATCTTAGGATCACGTACATTTTTAATTGTGGAAGTTCCCCTTTAATCGAGACGAGGAATTTCGCTCTACATTTTTGGCGGAACTTCGAACGCCAACATACGCGTTGCATCGGGAGACTCATCGACATGATATATTCTAAGTATGAACAAGTGGGCTACGTATCATCGATTTGTCGATGAGAATAAAATCCATGCATATAAAGGCAGCGCACGATATATCGAACATCGCGCATTTTCGAAAATTGGCGGATGAGACGAATAAAATGAATCGCACAATTCTATGGGAAATGTCGGCAGTTATTCGTGCTCACTCCCTTAGCCAGATATAAAATCATGCACCGATTTCACGAGTGTTCTTATATCCGTTGCCGCAAATTGCAATGTGCTATCTAACATGCATGAAAAGAAAATCATAAAAGTGCTATATCCATTGACAATAAGGCGATACGGATGACGAGAAATGTATATGTAAGAAATATTCTCCCACACAATTGTAAAATTAAAAATTTGTAAATAACTACACAAAGCCAAAAATTGATATTACTCATCCATACCATCATAATAATTATTTATTAATCGCTAATTACT